>NW_017732270.1:570537-608435 GCF_001890085.2 Hipposideros armiger
TTGCCACACCCACCATACTCGTCTGACCTTGCGCCGTCAGACTTCCACTTGTTTCGCTCTCTTCAAAACTCCTTGCATGGCATAACGTTCAATTCAGATGAGGCTGTAAATTAGCACCTTGTTCAGTTTTTCGCAAATAAAAACAGGTCCTTCTATGAACGAGGAATTATGAAGCTCACTGAAAGATGGCAAAAGGTTACTGAGCAAAACGGGCAATATATCATTGATTGATCTTTGTTCTTTACATAAATAAATCACCTTTGAAAAACAGACAAAATACATCTTGACTTTTCTGACACCGCAATAGCACATTTTTGCCCTCCTCCAAAAAGAAGCCCCATACTCATCAGCAATAACTCACCTTACCCCTTTCACTCAGACTCTAGAAACCACTAATCTTCTGTCTCTTAAAATTACCTATTCTGGATCATTCTTATAAATTAAATCACATAATATGTGGTCTTTTGTGACTGACTTATTTCACTTAGTACAATGTTTTCAAGGTCCATTCATATTGTAGCATGAATCAATACTTCATTCCTTTTTAAAAAAAAATGTATTGGAGGATGGCCATGGTCTTTGGTTACACATTGCTTTCATGCTGCAATGGCATAGTTGACTCTTTTAAGGAGGGCACAGCTCACAGTGGCCCATGAGGGGATCGAACCAGCAACCTTGGTTGTTATCAGCACCACGCTCTAACCAACTGAGCTAACCGGTCACTCCCAATACTTCATTCCTTTTTATTGCCAAATAATATTCCATTGTAAAGATCTAATACATTCTGCTTATCCATTCATCAGCTGGTGAGAATTTGGGATTTTTAAATGTTTTGTCCAGTAGGAAAAAGCTGCTATGAACAGCTATGAAAGGCCATGTACGTGTTTTTGTTTTATTTTGTTTTTCAGATTTATTGAGGTATACTTGGCAGGTAAACCTCATGTATCTTGAAAGTGTAAATGTGATGATTTGATATACATATACTTGTGAAATGATTACCACAATCAAGCTAATTAACACTTCCATCACCTTACATAGTTACCAATTTTTTGTGTGTGAGTGTGGTGAGAACACTTAAGGTCTACTTTCTTAGTAAATTACAAGTATACAAGACAGTATTATTAACTACAGTCACCTGTACATCAGACCCCCAGAACTTACTCATCTTCTCAGTGACGCGGCTAAACTCTCTGTGAAGTCTGTTTATTCTATTGTGTGAAGCCTCTGTTGTCCCTACTCAGATATTTCCCCCTTGTTTTATCTTTTATCTTGAGAACTCAGGGGTCATCTCTAGCTCCGAGGTTAGAATTCTAACCTTTTACCATTGGACATCCTGTGGCATGGAGGCTGCTCTGGCAGCTCAGGGAGCTCACTTTGTTCTCTAAGGTTCACCAGGGACCAGGTGAGCCTCCTCTGCTTGCTCCTGAGAGAGAACCGCACACAGCCTTCCAAACGGCCAGGAATAAGTGTGATCTGACTTTTGAGCCTGGCTTCTTTGGACTTGTCTCTGCATCAGAGCAGCTTATTGTACAGTCAGTTAATGTTTTGTCGGAGGTCGAGTTTAAGCCCCTTTTGCCAGTGAGGTTTCCTCCTTTTTTTTTTTTTAATATGTGTGGTCTCTGTTATATTGAATTAGCTTAGATAAAAATAATAGTGTAATGCAAAAGAGGTTTTGCTTCTTACAAGAGTATCTACGGGAGTTATAGGCAACCATCAATGCTAATAAAATTCAGAGAAAAATGGCTGTGGCTTGTTAGTTCAGAAAGGTCCTAATTATAGGGGCCAATGCCATGTAGTTGGCAGCCTTAGGTTATATATAGTCACTTCTTTTATAGCCATTGTCCTGTCAGTCATTTTTGAATGATTTTGATTGCAGTGCAAGTGGCATGATATCAAAGCAAACATAAGTTGCCACTTCCCACTCTTAAATTAACTCATTTGTTTTTTCTTTGAAAAAATTTTTTCAAAACCCCCAATCCATAGCCTACCCTTTCTACTTCATAGAAAAAAATGGATCACTTTGTCAAGAAAAGGTACAAAGTATAGTAAAATTCAATTTAGAATTCCCAAATTTACAAGTCATTTCTTCATAAAGAAAATTAAATAATATTTACTTTAAAGATATTACAGGCTACAATCTTGAAAGAAAGGCAATTTACAATAGTCCGAACTTGACCAGTGGGGTTTAAATCCCAGTTATGCCAATGGCTACCTATGTATCATCGGGTAAATTCCTTAGCCTCTCTGTACCTCAGTTTTCCCATATACAGTAATGTGCCACCTGACAACGAGGACATGTTCTTAGAAATGTGTCATTAAGTGATTTTACCATTGTGCAAACGTTATAGAGTGCACTTACACAAACCTATGTGGTATAGCCTACTTCACACCTAGGTTACATGGCATAACCTATTTTTCCTAGGCTACAAGCCTGTACAATGTTACTGTACAAAACAACACTAGACTAAATCAAGCACAAGAGAAAATAATGCAATCAAGAGAAATGGTAAACGTTAGGTGCATGAGGCTGCTGCCTGCATAACATGGCAAACTGTTTAATAGCAAACTTTTTTTCTTAAGTAGAAAGAATGCACTCTACATTACATTCCTGTGATATATTTTGTAACACACACACACACACATACCTCTACTGTCAACAAAAATGACAACAATTACAATAACAAACAAAAATGATAAACCAAAAAAATTTTTAACTCAGATCTTTCTTAGGCTACTGACCCATTTTTCTTTCCCTTCATACAGTGACTGGATCCATTGTACCTGATAGGACTCTCTTCCCATAGATTTTGTAAGTTTTGTCTTATGCCAGCTCACAGCTGCCTCCTTCAGGGAAGAACTGCCCTCAGACAAACAGGAGCCACGTCATTTTCTTACTTTTGAGTGTTTTTCATTCTACTGGAATTTTGATTCTGACACCCTGTTTCTCTAAAACTACTGGTTCCAAAGTCATTCACCACCTCCTTGTTTTAATTTCCCATGTCTATGTCATCTAACCAGTGTGCAGCATTGGACTCTGCAAACTTCTCCTCCTCTCCTCCTACTTGTATTCTGGTCTACTTGTATTCTTCTGGTTTTCCTCCTACTTGTAGCTATCTTCAATCCTGTTTGGGAACTCGTGTTTCTTGCCCAGGATTAACTCTTGGTGTTCCTCAGAGTTTTGTGCTAGGTGCTCTTATCTCAGCCTATGCATTCCACCTGGGCAAGCTCATCCATATCCAGGCTTCAGTTACCAACTAAATGCTAATAACTCCCAAATGTATATCTCTATTCCAGACTCCTCTCCTAAATTCCAGATCCACACACAAAACTTTATTGTCAGCATCACCTTATGGATGTCCCAGAGTTAACTCAAGCTCAGCATGTCCACAGCTGGTTTAACATCCTGCCCCAAAGCTCAGTTCTCCTCCTGTGGTAGTTCTCTGTCTTTTCACCCCTCATCTAAATCAATGATTGTTGTTGATTGAATCTCTTTAATAACTCTCCACCCCATCCACTTCTATCTTTGCTTTTACTACCTTAATTCAGGCTATCAACATCTTTAATAGGAAGGACTACCATAATCTCTGAACAGAATTTTCTTTTTTTGTCTCAGGACTTGAAGACTTTTATCCCCAATTTATTTTTCCTACATTAAGAGTAATCTTTATAAAGTGCAAACCTAGTTATACCATGCTCCTCTTAAAAACGTCTATGGCTTCCCAATGTTCCCTCAGAACAAAACTGATACAAAGCATACAAGATCCTTTATATTGCCTCAGATTACCTATTTAGAGTCATTGCTTATCATATAATCTCCAACAACCATCTCACCTTTCCTCCCTCCATGTTCTGTTCATCACTTATTATAATACCCTAAACATGAAATATTCATTTTCATCTGCATAATTTTGAATCACCAAAATTATATGGCTTTTTGGCTCACAAAACTTTCATCAGTAGGCTAGTTTCTACTTATATTTTAGGTTATAAATTAGCTATTATTTTCTTTAGGAAGCTTACCCTGACATAGTCCTCAACCCTACCCTCCACCCCAATAGTTTAGATAGTCTCATTGCCTGGAATTCTATCAAAGTCCTTATTATGCTGTTTTATAATTTTCAGTTTACTTCTCTGCCTTCCCCATTAATCTATATAATCTTTGGAGAATGTGACTTGCTCACATATTGTATTGTCTTGTAGAACAATGACTTGCACAAAGTTTTTTTCTCAATTCACATTTGAGAATGAATAAATGACTCTAACATCCTAGCACATAATAAACTCTCAAATAGTTACCTCACTCCAAATAAAGAATAATCTGTGTGCACATCTGGATGTACTGCTTAGATCAGGGGTAAATCGATAAGTTTTGGAATAGAGAATTTAATAGAAACCAGCACTGTATGTCCTTCTTCCCACTGTTTAGATGATGGAACTGAAATTTATAATGGAACCCTCAATGATGTCCTTCCTTGAAGTCAGTATATTAATACAGTGACCTTCGCTGTCATCCCACGGCACCAGTAAAGATTTTATTTTTTAGCAATACAAAATAAAATAAAAAGAGTAAGACTCCTGGCTTTAATCTTCCATAAAATCTTTTTTTTTTAAATCTGAACTAAGTCACAACCACCAGTAATTTTTATATATTTACAATATTAAATGATTCATTTTATTGCTTTTTACTTTTTAACTGGCTGTACAAACACTACAATGTCAGTCTTTCATGAACTATCTCCTGGGGAATTTTACCATTTAGTAGAAGTATACTCCACTTTAAGCCAAACCAAGATTTATACAAAGTCAAAATAGCTAAACTAGAGATTGTGTATTTGCTTTAGAAAGAATTTATCAGCATTTATATTTGAACAGTATTCTCCCTTTCTTATTCTGCATATTATGTGATTAATATTAAGTTTGATTTATATGCAATTTTTCAGGTATATATATCTACTACATATAATAACAACTATTCATAGTCTTTCAAATTTTCTCTTGGCAACCATCAACCAGGCTTTACATTTTCAAATTTATGTGGACACTGACCTCTAAGTTAATTGACAGCAATAAAGCTGTCTCTTAAAAGATATCTGCTTGGTAAACAAAACTTGATTCTGACTGGTTAGAGCTCTATCAATCTCTGAAGCAAGGGGAATTTTGTGCCTAATTTGAGATAGAATTACTTATTACAGCTTGGTATCCTGCTCTTATGATCTAATATTGCCAAGGAAATCAGTGAATCAAGTGTTAACATTAAAACAGGGGGAAAAGTTTGAAGGAGGAGAGTTTGTTTAAAAGTACCTTTCAAATTCTTAGCTCAGCTTGGAAAATAGCTTCTTTATGAAGCTCTGAAGCTTTTCAGTTTTACTTACAGATTGATTTATATCCTTTAATATCATTGCCAAGGTCTGGTATACACTTTGGTGTGATGTGGTTTGTAATGTGAAAATGCACATTAAATCGAAGAAGTGATGTGGAATCTGAAAAAAAACAAACAGTGCTTTATTTAAAGTTATGAAATATTGGAAGCCTCGTACTACCATTTTGAAAGTTCTTTACATTTAAGAGTTCACATTCCATCTTTAAACCAGAAAATAATTTCCTAGAGTCTCCAGTAATGAAAGTTCCTTCTTCTATTTGACTTAAAGAGAAAATGACTAATCAGAAGAAATTGGGTAAATAACCAAAACTTAATTAAAATAATGTTGTAGTTTTTGTCCTTAAGTCAATTGCCACTTATTCCATTATCTTATATCTCTTCCCGTACATGATTATCTGATTAACCAATGAGAATAATCCCGAAACCCTGTATGACATTTAGATCCGCAAAGGAAAACTACTTTAAAAATTATTTTCTTAACTAAGACTGTAAAGTGAAGTAATATATTTTAGAAGAATTTATAATAAATGTTAAGTATCGAGTCTTATCACACTTACCTTAATAAGGTGTAGATCCTATTTACAACACCCATCAGCAAGCCTATTTATAGTTTCTATCTTCAAAATAAATCCTGAGTCTGACCACTTCTCACCATCTCCATAATCTCCACCCAAGACCAGAGCTGGCACAGCCGGGACGCACATGTACAACCGTATGGGCAGTTGAAACACTGGACCACTCCTGACCAGCCATTATATAGCCTCTTAGCCATTGCTCTGAGCCTGCCAGGTGCCCTGCCAGGCATTCTGAATCCTCCTCTGAGCCCTCCTCTGCTGCTCTTGATATGAAACTAAAGGATTAACAACTGGCACAGCAGGGATCCTACCAAATCTTGATCCTTTCAGGTCAGTACCAATAACAAGCAGAACCTAGATCAAAACAGTGCTATCTCTTACCCACTGCTGTCCTTTCTACAGGAAGGCAAGGTGATTTTTGTTATTATTATGAATGTAAATCAGATCATATTGCTTTCCTCTTTAAATTCTTCAGCAGTTTCTCATTACACTGAGAATAAAATCCATACTCCTACCTAGCCTTCCTCGGTGGCGGTTGAACTATCTGGATTCTGCCTCCCTCTCTAAACTCCTCTTCTGCCATGTTTCTCATTTGTTGTGTTCCTGCTTTTCTCATCTCAAAAGCTTCTACACTTGCTGTTCCCTTTGACCGGGAAGTCCAGGTCTTCAGTTTTCAATTCCTTCAGGTATTTTCTCATACGTCATCTCCTCAGAAAGGCTGATGTGATAGCAACCCTATGTCAAACATAACTTCCACCTCTGCCCCAGCCTGGACTTGTCCCCAGTCATCATCTTTTTCATCACCATACTTTATTGGCTTAACAACCCTCACTCTGTTTATGTATTTAGTTTTCTTCTTACTTATTTTTTGTTTTTCCTACTGAAAGGTAATCTCCTTGACAGAATTGTTCACGGCTTGCTCATGACTCGCTCATGACTCGATCTGTTTCCAATGTCTAGCACAATAATCATCCTACAATTTCCTTACCTTGTGCCTGCTCCGTTTTTCCCTTTGCCATAAATACCCTTCCTCCCGATGCTACCTGTCCAAACCAACTTATCCATTAAGGACAAGCTCAAATGCCATCTCCTTAGGACCTTCTTTGATCATCCCATAGCATATAACTTCTCCTTCTCAAAGCATAGCTACCAATATTCCTCTATTTTCTCTTAAGTTTTTAACTGCTGTATTTTTTGTTATTTATGAATTACCTTCTCCTCTCAGTGAACTATAAACACTTTGAAAGTGAATTTTTTAACTGTCATATGAGCCTTCACTTCAGTCACCAGTAAATTCTCATCTAGAATGAACTTGCCTTTCTATTTATTAGCTGACTTCTTTAGGATAAACCTTAGTTGTATGTCATGGGACAAAGAGAGTCTTCATAAATTTGCAGTTCATGGTAAGTTAACTTTGGCTGATGTGGAAGGGAGCTGTGACAATTCCCCTCAGGACACATTGCTGCTTGCTTAAGAAAACTTAAGTATAGTTTATAAACTTGAAGGAAAATAAGGTAGAACAACTCCCCGAAGAGATTCTTTCCAGATGTTTTTAAAGTAAAGTTAAATCCTTATAATCACTCAATGTTCACTAGTCTCCTTGCTCAAGAGTTCATCCAACTACACAAGTCGTATTTCTTTTCTAATAAAAACACTTTTAAGCCAATGAAAGTATTTACTGGCATTGGTTCATCTCTATGAGAAGTGAACATTTTAATATTTTTTAAAGCAGAAGATGATTAACTGCAAACCTAAATTATTTGTAATTCTTATAAATCCTATCCTTTATCATCAAACAATTATTTATGGAACTATAATATTAGTGCCAAAGAGTTCCTTAGAGTGCAGATAACAATAACTAACATGTAGCAGCATATGACAGGTACAGTTTTAAGTACTTTCTATGCAATTTAATCCTAACAAGCCTCTGAAGTAGGTACTATTAATATCATCATGCTTATTTTAGAGATGGAGAAACTGAGACACAGAGAGGTTAAGTAACTCGCCCAACATCACAAAGCTAGTAAATGGCAGAGCTGGAGTTTAATCCCAGCCAAGTCTTGTTTGGATGTGTATAGCAGACAGCCACTTGTTTTAACCCCTCCTCCCTTGCCCTTTGTTAGGATGGAGGTTTGAAGTACAATATTAGACTTCTCAGCTTCCTTTACACATAGAAGTGGAAATGTGACCCTTCTCTGGCCAAAAAGAGTACACAGGAGTTCTTGGGAAGGTTTCCCTTCCTGAATTAAAAGGAAAACTTTATAAAGAAAAGTATTTGGTTCTTTGCCCTGTTTACAATGTTGCTTTCATATCCTAGTAGACCTCTGCTTATTACTTATTTTTTGAACGGGAGCTATTTCTTGGTTAGTCAATACGTGAGAAATAGCGTTAGGAAGAAAGGGAGAGCGAGACAGGATAGCAGGCAGCTTAAATTTGGGTATATTGCCTCATTCTTCTTAACTCTATTGTATAGTCCTGCCCTGGGACATCTCAGCTGTCCTCAGCAATCAATGTGGTATAAACATACACATGCACTTCACTTCAGGGTGAGCAGGAGGCTTTTGTGGCTTACTGGGGGGACTCATGTGTCATAGAATTTTGTTTTTATTTCTTTGGAAGAGGAAGGCAGTAGTACATAGTGATTTAACTTATTTTGCTTCAATTGACTGTTGTTAGGTGGATTGCTATCACTATCTTTCCTCTTTGTTAACCCATTGGCACCCTGCTTCTTTTAAAGTCGAGTTATTTGCATAGTTTCTCTGACCTGTCATTTGAGTTACTCTGCAATACGGAAATTGGCCCAAGGTCTCTCATACAGCCCATGTACAGCCTCAGGCTTTGGCAATCCAAACAGGGGATTTTGGGTTAGGCTCTTGAGACACAAATAACCCCTTTTCTCCATGAATATGCTAAAAAACCTGAAAAGAAATTCTCTGCAATCAGTGGCCTCCTTTTCTTTGGTTTTGGCACACATTCTTCAATTGTTTGGACTGTCAACGAAAAAAAATCCAGCCTAAGAGAAAGCGTATAAGAGTTCATTTGAGCCAAACTGATGACAATTGCCAGGGAGCAAAGTCTCAATGGATTGAGAAAATTCTCCAGAAAATGCTGGTTTTGCAACTTATTTTATACCTGAGAATCAAAGGAGGGGGGTTACATGAAATCCATTGGTTGTAGATTAAGGGGGTGGGAGAAAGCAAAGCGGGGAAATCCCTGGGATTGAATAAAAAGTAAAATGGAGAGACACACACTTCTTTTACATTGGTGGGTACAGCATAGTTAATGGCATTTTACAGCACATAGAGATGGTATTTGGGGAACAAGATAACAATGAGGGATTCTGTAGTTTCTTGCTCTGGTGTGGTAGGTTGTGCCCCCTGGGGGGTCCAGAAAAAAAGGATTACTCTGGTATTTCAAAGGCATGTTATCTTAGATGCAAACAAAAAGACAATGGGCAGGCTCACTTAAGGTAAAGATTGACCTTTGTCAGGGAAGCTACAGGCCAAGGAAGGACCAGACTACCAGCATGACCCGCTTTTAGTTAGGAATTTTTATGTTCAGACCATCCTACATGGTTAATTTCGGTCTCCTGAGCTTGTCACGTTTAACCTGTGGCCCATCTTCTGTCCTCAGGATTAAGGAGTTATTTTAGTTGCTGGTTTCATTGACAATGAAAAGTCTCCCTCCCCCCCCCAGTTTGTCCTTCTTTCTATCATTTTGCTACATTTAAGGGATAAAAGGTGTTTAAAACACCTCACCCCCAATTCTTAGAAAATTTGTCCTCTTAAGGTTTCAAAATCATATAAAAAATGTACCCAGGGCCTGGATGTGTATCATTACTTTTTGGTTGATTCTTTTTCTGGTTTATTTTGGTTAGCTTCTAGGGAGTCCCAATATGTGCTATAATAGTAAACTTCTTTCTTACCAGTCAGATATGCTTAGAACACGTGACACCAGTGATTTCATAAACAAAAATACTAACTAGGGCACTGGAATTGCTTCACAGTTGCCAGATAAGAGTTGGCTTATATCTGATTCTAAAATTCTGAGACTCTGAGAGTGCAAGGGGTTTATCAGGGAAGGCTAATAGAAACAACACCTTTGGGTTTAAGCCAGGGTTTCTCAACTTCAGCACTCTTGATATTGGGACTAAATCATGCTTGGATGTGGGGACTGTCCAGCGTATTGTAGTCAATCTAGCAGTATGCCTGGTCTTCTCACACTCTGACGAGGAGCGCTGGTGTAAGAAAGAAGTGGAGCTGTCATGCCGTTAGAATAGAGGTCTCATTGGATCCTGTGGGGAGCTCTGAAGCTTGAATGGCTGGGCAGATTTGCTCCAGTGGAGGCCTTTGTAAATCTGCTTTAGTGAATCATTGGATACGAGCTGCTCCCAGGAAGGGGATGTAACTTTGGGCAAGGCGTCTCACTTCAGTAAACCGGAGAGGGACTCAGCAATGGGCTATCAGCAGCCAACAGCCCCAGCAGCTGGGGAAAAGAGTACCTCATATCCAAAAGGGAACATGGCAGCACACTATAGCATCCTCTGCAATGGTCAGCCAGGATTCCTCAGCCTTGTTAAATACTTTTGAACATAAAATAGCTGATAAGATATTGATCTGGGATTTGACCTTCATAATAAAGTGAGGGATAAATAAAAGAATGATGTAAAGTTTCTGGCCTATATGAGGTGCTAATTAAATTGTAACCAGAATTATTTTGTTCACATTGTAATTTCCTAGGCATAATTAAAATAAAGCAAAGTCAAACAGGTTTTTTCCATATTTTTCAGGTTACCTAGCCACTTCCTTTGGTTGTTTAGTAATAAAGGACAAAGGGACAAAGCTACCAGTGTAACCAAATACCTAATTTACATGATTGGAATTTTAGCCCCAGAAGTCTTTCAATAGTATACATTGTCCTAATGTGAAAATGGCAATAGACACTCCATATCTGTCCTTGTACTCATATTCCCAGTTATAAAAGCTACACTTCTCTTTTGCAGTGATAATTTACATTTGATAGACATTTTCATTGAGTAAGACTTTTGCTTATTATTTAAAATTTAGACTTTGATTTGCCATGATGAAACAACAAATGCAACAGAATAACATGTTATCCTAATTATCTTGACTTAGTGGGTAAAGAACAGAAGCAAACTTCACGTGTTAATGAGTATTTAACAAATGAAATCACAAATATGAAAAAAATGTTTTCAGAGTATTTCAAATAGAGATGAGTAGAATTCAGCAAGGAGAATTAAGTAACGAGAGGACACACCGTAGTATAAGCAAGCTCTACTCGAAAGAATTCATGGATGAATAGATTATTAAACCTTTTCAGTATTATAATTTGGAGCACAACCATTGAGTTGATTGGTTCGTTAAAATAATCTAAGAGTAGTTTAAAAGCAGTTTACTGTTTTAAAAAAACCAACAATGTGGGCCGGCCAAGTGGCGTGTTGGTTAAGAGCTGGCTTGGGATGCCAGAGAGCCCCGGTTCGGATCCCATGTATGAGGACCAGTGACACTGCCCTCTACAGCTAAGATGCTGAACAATAGCTCAACCCGGAGCTGGGCTGCTGTGAGTCGCTGGCGATGGTGGAGGCTACAGCCCCTGCTGCAGCAGATTGCCATGGGCTACCGTGGGTAGCCAGCAGCTGCCGTGAGCGGTGTCCAGAAGCCAGCGACTGATCAGCCTCGCCCAGGAAGAGCGCAATGATGGTGCCAGCTTGGGCCAGTGAAGCAACAGCCTCCAGAACTAGACTGAAGAACAAAAGGATAGCAACTTGTCTGTTCCCCTTCTCCCAATTCCCCAGCACTGTTCACCTCTCCCAATTCCCCAATAAAATCCTTAAAAAAATAAATAAATAAAAAAGTAAAAAAAAAACAATGTGAATAATAATGACTCAGAAGATGTTCGATCATAAGCAAAATTTAAGGAATCATGTTAATCACAAATAAAATAGAAAATACCCAAGCATATTTTTATATCATTAAACTCAACTTTAGCAATTAATTAAAATGTCACTTGTCAATTTTAAACTTAATCAGAACATGGAATATGATTATTTCTTGCATCTTAATGAACTCATCTAGAACCCATAAATTTGTCTAGAATTAAAAATTTTTTTTATTAAAGTATGACATATTATAAATGTGCTTTGATTTTAAGCAGCAAAAGGGCTATAACTGTAAGTAATTTATTATGAATTTTAATATATATTTTATCACTATTGCAATGAAAGTAATTCAAGTCAAAACTAGAGGTTCTCAAGAATGTTTTCCTCAAAAAATAGACTATATTTTACTCAATTTTGAGAATTTTGAGAAACTGAGTTGTGTTGTATTACCAGCATGGATGCATGTGTCAAACTTAATGTTTGTTTTCCTAACAAACTGTTAACAATGTCAAGATTTAGTTAAAAGCCACCCCCTCTGTGAAGCTTTTCCTGACCTCCATGCTTCCACAATTAACAACAATTTTGCGTTAATCACTTCCTCTGCAAATGCCATTATAGCCCTTATCACATTCCACTGTCCTTTTATCACTTCCTGAGCTTCCTTTCCAGAAGCTGAGGTCCTTTAGGACAGTCTGTAATTTATTCATCAGTGAAACCACAGTTCTGGTCTCAGCCCCTGGCACACAGAAAGCATTCAATAAATGGCTAGTGAACAAATGAATAAATAAATTATTTAATTAATTGATGCAAAGACAGAAGCCATTACTCTCATCAATCATACAACTCAAAAACCTGTAACATGGGATGGTCATTTAGCTCAGGAGGTTAGAGTCGAGGCTCATAACACCAAGGTTGCCAGTTCGATTCCCACATGGACCAAGGAGCTGCGCCCTCCACAACTCGATTGAAACAACTATTTGACTTGGAGCTGATGAGTCCTGGAAAAACACACTATTCCCCAATAAAAGATTTCTTAAAAAAAAAAAATCTGTAGCATGCAATCCCTTTAAAAACATCGATGCTACACAGCTACAGAGTAATGTGCTGGCTATGGCAGGCTGAAGAAAAGTGAGGATAGTTCACTGAGGGAACTTAGAGAATATAAATCAGTCCACTGCAAGTGTTCCCCAAACGGTCTTCTCAACCTTTTGGAGGTGATTTTTTTTTAGGACAAGTGAGAGGAAAGTATCAGAGAGCTGTGCTGAAAAAAGAACCAGGAATGTCACTGGGCTTTGACTAAAAAGTAGTTGCTGATGAGACATCTGCTGTGTGCTTAGGAACTACACAAAAAGCAACAGAAGAGACATGGAGCTCTTCATGGGTTGTCTGTAAGTCCTAAGACCACGTCTGAAACTATCAGCCAGGAATACAAGTTGTGTTCCGACCCAGTTTTCCCTTCTTACCCTTGGAATCTGGTGGCATAGACTGTTATACTTTAGTAGCAAAGAACCAAATCCCAGCAGCTTTCAACAACAAAGGTTTCTTTCTTTGTCACATGAACGTCCAGCAGCTGCTGGTTCTGCCCCGCATCATCCTCGTTCAAGACCCTAGTCAATGAAGCATCCTGTTTGGAGCATGTGGTTCACTCTGACAGCCAGGATGAGAAAGCTCTGTGGAGTCAGGAGCAGCAACTAAATGCTCCAACTCGAAAATGACCTGTGTTCAAGGAAGCAGCTGCTAACAACTTGTCCCAAGCTCCCATTCAATTCCCACAGAGACATGAGAATGAAAACAAAGGCCAATTATCTATTGTTAGAGTTAGGGAAGAATTTTCATAGATGGAGCTGAAAAAAAAAAATCAGAGGCCTATCACCACTTTACCTCTTGAAACAGAACATCCCTAGTTACGTACTCATAGAAGGGAAGAAGATGTTTCTACTGACATGTCGTGACCCAGAGCCCTTTAATCAATTAGAAAACTTTCCCTTCTCCAAGGCAGACGGTGTTCTTTGAGGCCAGCGAAGTGCTACATCCCCAATCGCATTTTTCATATCCATTCTGAGGCTGTATATCCCAGAAAATAAATGGGAAAAAATTATGCATGTCATTTCTGCACACAACATACATTTTCTAAAACTAGTCAATGGCCTCACCCGACCACAAGGTGGCGAGCAGCACCGTCCTACCTTATGCCCAGAAGCTGGGGGGGCGGTCCCTCCCGCACAAGCTACCACACCCAAAGACTAACTCCTTTGGGAGAGAGGCCTTGACAGATCACCAGTCCTGGCAAGGGGATTATCTTCTTTTCAATTAGGAAAGAGAAAACAACAGAAATAACAAAGACCTTCTGTTTCATCTTCTCTCATGTAAATTCGTTAGCTTTATGTTTGCCTTTGAAGAGATGAACTATTCTGTGTACAGTCATTATGTGGGAGAAAGAAAACAGGCACAAATGTGACCTACTGCATAACATTTATTAAATTCAAGAACAAACAAACTTAATCAATGGTGATAGAAGGGAGAGAGGTGGTTACCTCAGCGTGCAAATATTAACTGGAAAGAGCACCTTGAAGGGGCTAAGAAAGTTCTGTCTCTGTATATACATATATAAAAGTTGATCAAGCTGTACTCTTATAATTGGGCCTTTAAATGTGTGTTACACCTAAAAAGAAAAGTTTTAAAAAAATCTCATGTGTAGAAATTGGGCATTAATAGGAGCTGGGGAGAAATAAACGAAATAAAAGATAAGAACCCATCTCTTATCTAACACATTGTTTAAAAAAACTGTACCTATAATTCAAATAAGAAAACTATTCACCCAGAATTCATGAGAAAGTGAAAAATTAGAACACTTGGAATGTTTCCATAAATTCTATAAGCAAGCCTTTTCTTAAATGATTTCAAATCATCCTCATTTTCATTATACAGCTATATGTAGCTAATACGTTTAGTCAACTCTAAAAAAACTCTAATATAGTAGAAAAGGGTATGCTTCCTGAAACAGACTAATGCAAAAAAGCCAGGGTGTCAGGGACCCCTGTCAATAGACATGAGGTTATAAACAAAACTATTGATTTGTAGGCAGTACTAAAAAGCACAGGCTTGGAGGAAATAAAGTAATATGGTTCTGTTTCTTAGTAGTGAATGGAAATTATGTTTAATAATTCTTTATTTTTATAGAAACCTTTATTCCATACAATACTATTTGATGAAGCCCTTGAAAATCTAGAATTTCATTTTGAGTGGTCTTTGTAATTATTTAAAAAAATAAGGATCATGTTTGGAGATTAAGTCCTCCTGGATAAATTCTATTTATTGTGCAACAATTTTATAAAGAAATGCATATTGTTTTAAATGAAATCTATTGTGCATCTAGACAAAAGTGGAGTCATTTTGACACTATAAATAAAACTAGCTGGTTTCTTCAGATTGTTTAATAATTTATAAACAGTGATCCATCTTAATAGTTCTCAAATTTGTTCAGATGGGAGAGACCTCTGGGGTTATTTTCAGAATACTATAATCTTTGTACCACACTTTGAAAATTGATATTTAAGTCCTTTATACAAATTGGAAACTTTCTTAGCAAAACACACACACACACACACACACACACACACACACAGACATTAATATATGAGTATAGTCACAATTATTAGTACACAATATTTGAAAAGAAAAATAAATTATCAAGTCAAATATGATGAACTATTTTCAAGTTTTCCTATAATATTCATTTGCTACTTTAATGCAATAATAATAAACATATATATAATAAATAATATATCTATATTTATTTATAATATAACAAATAATACTAAGTTAGTGAATTCAATAGCTAAGTCAGTAATAGATAAGAACCAGCTGTCACCAAAGCTTTTAATACAATTTAAGGAGGAAAAAATTAAAAATAGAAAAAGTCTATTGATTATCATATTTTTTCTAAAAAGTGGGAAAATAGATTTATTCAGTTTTAGCCTCAGAACATTTTGTTCCAACGTAGAGAATACCAGTTTCAACTGCACATAGCATGCTTGACTTCATTGTCAATGATAAATGGAAATCCTTGCTCTCTGGCACTCGCGCTCTCCCCCTTTCTCTCTCTCTCTGTCTCTGTCGCTGTCTCTCTCTCTCTCCTCTCTTCACCCCCTCTCTTCCACCTCAGCTAGGCCTGTTCTCTTTTCTGAGAATGTATCACTAATGAACCCTGCTTGCATATTAAAAAAAAAGAAAGAAAGAAAGAAAGAAATGGAAATCCTTTGGTTTTATTATAACTGCTGGAGCTTCCTTAGGTTTTGATTTTATTTCAGCTCCTTTACTGCAGTGGAGACAGGGAAAAATTGGAATATGTTTACATATAAGGGCTATATCAAGAAATACGACAGAAGAGTGACTTCCAATCTTTTTTTATTCCTGTACTAGTAGAAAGAATTTTGGCAAACTGTGTACCTCTTTGCACATTTTTAACTTAACTACAATTTTTTATCATGAGCTTAAATAACTGCAAACAATTTCTGGTATATTTAAGTAATACTGCTATGTAAATAAAACTGTCATATCTTTCTTCTAAATATTATCTAAAAGGAATAAACATCACTGTCTATTTTAATTAAATATTCGAATTAGCTCTTCTTTAAAAGTCAGAAACTCATATTCTGTAGTCACCAGGATATAAAATACAGTATGGTGAATATAATCTATAATGTTGTAAAGGCTACGTAGAGTGTCAGATAGGTATTGGACTTACCAGGGGGATCACTTCATAAACTGTGTAGATGTCTGACCACTGTGCTATACACCTGAAGCTGAAGTAGAATAATATTGAATATCAACTATAATTAAATATATATACACAGTGGAAAGTTCACAAACTTAATTGTCTGACCTTCGTGTGTGTGTGTGTGGGGGGGGTGTGTGTATAGTCATGGGATGTAAAGTACAGCATAGGGAATATAGTCAATGGTATTGTAACAGCAATATATAATGTCAGAGGGGTAGTAGATTGGGGGTGGGTGGTTACCACTTTGTGAGGGGTGTAAATTTCTAACTATTATGTTGCTTTGTACACCTGAAACTAATACAAAAAAAGTCAGAAACTTTACATTGCAACCTTTTCTATTTGAAATTTGTATTACTATTCCATTTTCCCCAAAGGATTTTACTCTAATCCAACTATTTTTATATTTGAAATCCTTTTGTTAATCAACTTGTTTTACTTCTCTGGCACAAAAGTTTGTATACAAATTAAAATGCTGTTTTCAAATTTATTGACACCATAAAGCTGTGTTAAACTATTTCTTCTAAATTCAATTATCATTGCAATTATTAGTAAACAATTAATATAATATAAATATTATGAATATTGATAATTCATTATTAGACATAGAAAAGTAAAATTTTATTGGGAACATAAGTTAATGGGTATGTTTTTTTTTGTAATTGGTTCACTTTGGATAAATATTACTTCTTTCTAGGATGAGCAAGGGTTTAACAGACATTTCATTCCTATTATTCACTTTTTACAGTGATATAATTTTTGAGAAATTATATCAACAGAAATGGAAGTTTTGTCTACTGCTGTCATTCAATTCTTTGAACTTCAAGTTCTATGGTAAAAATCACATAACGATATTATTAGTACACCGTCATGCTAATCAATCATCAAAAATTATTTTCAATGATCTATCATCTGACAACTCAATCTCTGTGCCTAGAATATCATTAAAAGAGAAGAATTAGCTTGATCTGCAAAGGAATTTGTTATGCAGTCATGATAGCAATGTACTTTCGTAACTTCTGGAGAGTACACCTAGATGGACTTAACCAAGACTATAAAATGACTATTAATTGCATCTTCTACTCTTTACCTAGAAGCAACTTATTCAAACTGATATACTAAAAACAAGTTTAAAAAATTCAAAATATTTCTCATTTCGATATGTCTTGGCCAATGTAATTTTTAATTATTTCTTTTTATTTTATCGTGTGTTCTATCTATCGCTCTATCTAGTCAAAATTTGACACTACAGATTTAACTCTCTAAGTTATGGAAAATGTCTGTCATATAATCTAATTAGCAGAGACACCCTACTGCTTGTTTCCTTGACTATTCAAAGTTTTTATAATTTGGGTTTTTTATCCACATGTGTCCTCTTTGATGAATAATATAGGTATGGAGTATGGGGGGGGACAAAAACTTATTGAACTATATTATATGCAAGGGATTGCATACAATATAGGTACGCGCTATTCCTTAGATCTCATTTCATCCACCTCCTTTTAGCTCACTCTTATAGTCTGAAAGTCCTTCTCACTGCTCCTTGACTATACCAGGCAGACAACCCCTTCCTGGAATACTCCCTCACTTCATTAAGATGGCTGCTCAAATAGACTTTATCAAATATAGTACCCTACCACTCACTACCTTCTTACTCTGCTTTACTTTTCTCTCTGCACTTATGCCCGCTTGATATACATTATTTATTTATTTGCATATAGCGTGAATCCACCCTCATCAGTATTTAAGATTTGTGAGAGCAAATGCATTTGTTATTTCCTGTTGTATTCCCAGCACCTAGACCAGTGCTTGACACACAGTTGGATTTCTATAGATACTGGTTTATAAGTAAATGAATGAATGGTAGTCTCTCGAACCTCAATTAACAGTAAAATATTAAAAGACATAAAGTCAAATTAGCATAGAATTAATAATACAAATAGCTTATTTTGCCAAGTATGGACACTTCAAAAATTTCTGCCCAGTGGTGACTCATTTCCTAAAACAAATGAATCTTTAACACCAAAACCCATTAAGACTCCATTACATCAGAAAAGAATGAGTACATTTAATTGTTCTAGAAATTCACTATATTTTTCTTAATCTCTTATTTTATACTAGTGAAAGCTTCAGCAAGGAAATCAGTGCTATAAATACACTGGCTGTCAGCACTTAATCTGGGCCATGCCAGGATGCTGTCTTATTCTCGTTTCATCTTGAGAAATGATCTGATAAACTGCCTCAGCTCAAGCATTGGTAGATAACTGGATATAAACATTAAAATATATTTGTAAGCACAGAAAAAAAATGGTTGATTGATTTAAGGTGCAATTGGAAAATGTTTAATGGCTTTCTAGAAAGATTTCCTAACCTAAAAGAAAGAGGGAGTATATTCTATTGGTGGAATTTGGAGCTTTAGAAGCTGAATGATGAATAGAAAATTATTTTTCAGAGCATTCTTCAAATTACCTTTATAAAAGAATGAGTGCAAACAGATGAACCTAAAGGAAGTTGTGATGTTTCACCTGACATATAGTACCTGCAATTTGTGGCAAGCCTGAAGCAGAATTTGCTGATCACTACCTCTTTCCCATTCTTGCTCATTGGGGGTTCTCATTTACATGTAATATCATAGGAGATGTCATTTTATGTTTTGTTTCTTGCTGTTTTTTTTGTTTATTTGGTTACAGTCTTTTGATGTATAGTCATGTATTTGTTGATCTTTCAGCTCTAGTCATTTGAAAGGTACATGAAGCCTGACAATTAAGTTAGCAAACTTGTTGCAACGATGTTGCTAACCTTTTTTTATATCAGAGGGATTTTCATTATGGATTTATACCAACTGGACAAACAGTTAACCAAGTTTACTATTTGGAAGTGCTGAAAAGGCTGCGCAAAAAAGTTTAATGACCTGAACTTTTCGCCAACAATTCACGGCTCTGGCATCATGACAATGCACCAGCTCACATGGCACTGCCTGTGAGGAAGTTTTTAGCCAGTAAACAAATAACTATTAGAACACCCTCCCTACTCACCTGATCTGGCCCTCAATGACTTATTTCTTTTACTCAAAGATAAAGGAAATATTGAAAGGAAGACATTTTGATGACATTCAGGATATCAAGGGTAATACAACAGCTCTGAAGGCCATTCCAGAAAAAGAGTTCCAAAATTGCTTTGAAGGGTGGACCAGGTGCTGGTATCAGTGCATAGCTTCCCAGAGGGTGTACTTTGAAGGTAATCATAGTGATATTCAACAATGAGGTATGTAGCACTTTTTCTAGGATGAGTTCGCAAACTATGCTGTGTTTCTTGTATATCTTAAAATCAGGCCATTAGTAATCAATGCCTAAAATGAAACAGCCATTATTTGCTCTTTCGATGATAAGACGAAATAATTAGCATATCTGTACCTTCCTCAACACCCATATCCTCTTTTTGGTGTTGTTTTGCATTTTGGTTATAATCCGGCATATTTTTATTATCATCTAAGATTATTTTTAAGTATGTCATCCCTTTCAAAAATTATTTCATTTTGTAAACACAACAATTGTTTATACTTTATTTAAATGGTGTCCGCATTCAACATCAGCTCTTTACCACTGTATCGCAGATGATGAGTTTTCCTTTTGATGTATCTCTTTGACAGAGTTCATCTTCAAGTGATGCTTATTGTTAGAAAGAAGCTCCTAGACCTAGAGGAACAATACCTGTCTTACCCCTGCTCATGATTGCCACTAGATCACACTAACCCCTCCAAGTCTTAAAGGTGTAGGCAGCATTTCCTCATTTCCTGCCAAGACTGTAACACCTCAGTACTTTCTTAGGAAGCTTCGTAATCTTTGGTGGTTCCTTTAATTTGGTCTCATTTGTAAATCCAGTAGATGTTACATTCATGGTACATCACTGCTACTGTTCCCTACTCTTGTTATTCATTGACCACTTCAATCAGTTTTGGGGAAAGAGCAAGTGTAAAGGAAAGATTTGATCACATCACTCCTTGGCTTCAGATGCCTAGCCAACTTCTCACCAATAGAGTAACATTCAAACTCCGAAGAAGGAAGTTCCTTCGTTCTCTGGCCCAGCCCACCTAAATCTTGCACCTGCCTCGTTCACCTCCCCCTCCCTAGGCCTGGCCCTTCTCCTATGTATAGATAAAAATAGAGCAGGACTTCTTGCCCTTCTGTTGGTTTAGTCAGAGTCCAAAATTAAAACCATCACTTATTTTACTTATTTTGGTTTTGGTAATTTTTTCGTCCTTAAAGTCTGAATGAAAAATCAACTCAGAGCAAGTAAACACATCAATAGCAACTGAACATGTAAACATGTAATGTAAATGAACACAGGACAATTATCTGTGAAATAGCTGTCTTTGTATTTTGACAAAAAACAAGGGAACTAGCATCCTGAGCAAAGACACCTATATATAGCACAAGCCAACAAACACCTTGGAAAAAATTCACTAGTGCTTTTGGCTATGAATATTAGTTCTCAAATGTTAGTAAACATGAGGAACTATCCAAGTTGACCAAGAATATCATTCATTAGCAGTCATCAGGGATCTCTCAGCAACTCTTCAGTCATTCACAACTATTTGACTATTGACTGCCAGGTCAAATATTTTTCTAGCTCTAAAACCAAATGAAGAACATCTTTTTATAGTTTATTTTTTAATTCTCCTCTGGATATTGCTTATTACAAATAGTCTTATGAGTCCCTATGACATTTATACATAGAATAGCTGCTAAACCTTAGTTAAATTTCTCAAAACATATTGCTGTGTCTAATGAGGTCAGCTTTTCTGATCTATGTGAGGCTTCTTTCCAAGCTAACTTCAAATTACACTCAGCCTTCTAGGCACTTTAGATCGTGACTTGCTTCACAGCAAACAGTAGTAGATATGTTTATTTGGACTAATTAACTAGGATAAAAGGACTGGCCTGTAGTACCTTGAGATATTTGCAGTAGGTTTCTAAAAATATACATATATATATAAATTGTTCTATGTAAAAAGCTATTTAATTGAATCAATCTGTGAGCTCTTTAAATTGGGGGCAAATCAAGAAAAATTGAGATAATATTTTCTCTTTTAGACAATGGTAAACCATGGTAATTTCCATTATTTAGTTTATGCTAATCATTTGAAGTAGCTCTTAGTAGCAGTGAGTTGAATGCTTCTATCTGTAATTAATGTAAGCTTTTGATACTTGGTGCAATAAAATGATTGGATTTGCTATACACACCTCTTCCTTTTCCATTTAAAAGGCATGTAAATACAAATTACTAACCACTTTTACCAATACATGAAACTGAGTTACTACTAATTTTATGTGCATGGTTCTATCAAGCATAAAAGTGATCAGCCTTCATTTCTAGATACTCTGACATAGTCTTTGGATGACAAATGCCTATTTTCATCAGTTTGAAAATTTGAAAAAACAAAACAAAAGCAACTAGTTGCCAGAGCCCTGCTATTACTAAATGTATTAGAAATTGGGTTACTGCCTTAAAAATAAGAAAAATGGGTTTTTCAGATAAAAAGCTCTGATGACAGTATGCCTAGCATTATAATAAAAAAAATTTTTTTAAATGTCTAGGTGTGTTTAAAACATGTCTTTCTCTTTGGTACCTTTTTTGGGAGAAAGATAAAGATACACACACACACACACACACACACACACACACACACACACACATATATATATATATATATATATATTTTTCCCCCCCCAGAGTCTATAATTTCTATTGCTTCCTACAGGGGGAGGAGATGACTTTTATTAGATAGAACAAACACTGTTTGAGACTCACCAACATTAGCCAGCCAGTTTTGGCAATGGGGAGAAGAAAGTATTTTGCTTCTCTGCCTTCCCTCATTGAACCTCTCCTCAGTCTCCTTTGCTTATTTCTCAAAGGCTCCCCAATTTCTCAATTCTGGCGCATCTCAAGAAGCCATGGTCCTCTTCTTTAGTTCACTCTTGGTGATTTCATTCAGGCTTGAAGTTTTATCCACCTTGTCTATGCTAATACTCCCGAATTCTTATCTCTAGTCCAGGCTTTGCTTCCAAACTCGACTCATATATCCCACTGCTGCCTCGACCTCTCTACTTGGATGTCCCATATCATGCCAAACTCAGCATGTCCAAACTGGACTCCTGCTTTTCCCTCAATGAATCCTTCACTTTAGCTGTTTCCTCTGCTGGAACACCCTCCCCTCCCCAGCCTGCCCTGGGGACCCGCTTGGCTAACCTCCTTACCTCCTAAAGTCTTTGATCAAATATTACCATCTGAATCAGTCCTGCCCTGACTGCCTTATTTAATACTGCAGCCTGGTCCTCTCTCTGACCCTAGACATCCTGACCCTCTTTACCCTGATCTACCTTTTCAGCCCATAGCATTTTAACCTACTATTTGATTTCCTTATTTATTTTGTGTACTCCTCACTGAGATATAAGACCCTTGAGGGCACCGTCTTTTCCTCCTTGGTTCATAGCGTATCTCAAGCATACAGGATAGTGCCTGGCACATAGCAGCTGCTCAGTCATTATTTATTGAATAAAATGGATGGCAATAAACAAACACATCCTGATTTCCCAATGCAGAGGGTTAATAATGTACAAATTTATAACATATTAAAAACCTGTCTCATTGCCCCTCCACACTTCACCTTCACCACCTTTTCCTCTCTACATACTTTATTCTTTCATTTAGTTACTTCTCCTCCCTTCTTCTTTCTTCCCTTCCCTCGTGAAGTGCCCAGTGCTTTCTTGCTGCCCCGTGGCTTCTACTCAGCAAAGTTATTTTTATGAAAAGCAGAATAACAGAGGTGAAGAGCCCTGTTTGAATCTCTGCTCTTTGAATTATTATTTCTCCTTTGTTCTCATTACTATGTGTGCAGGAAATTCAGAAAACATCATCTGGATGTTAAATGAGATTAGCAAAACTATACCCCCAACTTGTCCAGACTTAATTGTATTGTTGAGGGAACACATAAAGAAGCTTAAAAATTAGGGTCATTGTAAGTGTGTGTGTGTGTGTGTGTGTGTGTGTGTGTGTGTGTGTGTGTTCAATCAGAGTTTGACAGGTACAGATCCTGTGAATAAAGGGATGGCAGAATTGACCAATTTTGTCAAATAAGAACATAATCATACAGCATGCTCTAAAGCACCTCGTAAGTAAATAAAACCTTGATTTGTGTCCCCTTTTGTATTCTCACTTAGCATGTGAATGGAAGTTTCTATGTTGTTGTCTCATACCTTCCTCAGACAGGACTAGGAAGATCACAAGTTCAAATGTCACCCTAGACTCATGATGAATTCAGGTGTTTATTAGCTGAAAATACAGAGGGTGCCAAAAATTGTATAGACATTTTAAGAAAGGAAAAAAAACTGTATTAAAATTGTAATACTAAATATATGCCAATAACAAAAGATGAATACAAGTCACGTTTGACTTCTGCAATTACAAGAGGTGCTCAAAGTGGTACCATCAGTGTAATTTTAATAGTTTTTTCCTTTCTTAAAATGTGTATACATTTCTTGGGCACCCTCTGTATTTCTGAGTGGTCAAAGCTTTTGGCCATTTCGTAAAATCTAAAGAACTGATCACTCCAGTACCGAGGGGCTCCTCTAGGAGGCAACATGAGGCGTTTTTATTTGTTTTCCCTTGTGTACCAGTTTTCGATGGTGGTAAAAAGAACAATGTAACCTCACCGAGGAATACTGAAGCATATAAATAATCATATGTGTAGGATATGCTGCCAGGGACAACCATAGGAGGTCCTGATGAAAAATTATGAAAAACAGGGTAATGTCAGTGTAACTGTTGATGAAAATTGACTACCTGCTGACTACTACTCAAAGCAGGATGATGTGTAACAGCCATAGCTTTAACTCCACATAAACCGAGCTGAAAACCCATGACAGCCCTGTAGCCACTTGCTGACCGCCTGCTTGCACTCACAGTATTTGTTTTATTTTTATGAATTGGCACGTTCCTTCAGATCTCAGGTTTGTTTTGCCCCCAAAGCCTGCATGTATTTACTCAAAAGTTCCAGTGGATTTTAGGGACTCACTTTAAGAAGGTAAAGGAAGGGAACCTCAGAAGAGTGAACTGAAACAGTCTGAATCACACAGTGGACCCAGAGCCCCATGAAATTCATTTAAACCCTTGTGTCACTGAGATAATTTAAAAGCTAAATCAAAACTCCTTGTTCAGAAAGTTGTAGCCAAAGTGCTTTCAAAGTTAACCCAGACTGTGCAAGAACCCAAATTGCTAATTGTAGGGTACTGAACACTAAAATATCTATGAGTTTTCTTTCATTTTTGTTAAAACCAAGTATTCTAGTTTGCCTTTGTGAAATAACTGGCTCTCACCACCATCATAAATAATTGGATCAACATAAGGAAACTGTGAAGTAAATATACCAAAGCAGACCATTTTATCGGGGTTTTGCGCCATGTTTTGTTCTTTATTGCTGTTCTTTCACATTTTGTTTTTTTTAATATATGTATGAAATTAAAATACACATTTTAAAAAATTACTCAGTACCAATGAAAATTTAAAGTCTTCCACCCAATCCCACAAACCCCACTCTCTTTTCCTAGAGAAAAATAACTTTTAATTAATTCTGCTCTTAATCTCCTGGTGGTTATTACCACAATTCTAAATGGTTATGTAATCTGTGGCTTGGAAAATTATCTTTATGTTGATGACCCCAAATTTTTTAACTCTACCCATTACTTCTTTTTTTTTAAACATTTTATTATTCTCTTTACCTTATTTATTTATTTTTTAAATTTTATTTTAAGATTTTTATTGGGGAATTAGGGGATGGGAACAGCACTGGGGAATTGGGGGAAGGGGAACAGACAACTTGCTGTCCTTTTTTCTTCAGTCTAGTTGTGGAGGACGTTGCTTCACTGGCCCAAGTTGGCACCATCATTGCGCTCTTCCCGGGCAAGGCAGATCAGTCGCCCGCTTCTGGACGGCCGCTCACAGCAGCTGCTGGCTGCTCACGCTGGCTGCTGGCTATACACGGTAGCCCATGGCAACCCACTGCAGCAGGGGCTGCAGCCTACAACGTCTCCGGCGACTCATGGCAGCCCAGCTCCAGGTTGAGCTGTTGTTCAGCATCTTAGCTGTAGAGGGCAGTGTCACTGGCCCTCATATGTGAGATCCGAATTGGGCCCTCTGGCGTCCCAAGCCAGCTCTTAACCAATGCGCCACTCGGCGGGCCCCCCATTACTTCTTGACTGAGCTCTGGTCTCATAGAGCTAGCTGTCAACTTGCATGTGTAGTAAACATTGTAAACTTAAACGCCTCTAAAATAGAATTTTAGATTCCACTCTATTTCCTGCTCCAAACCAAGTCATACCACTTAGCCTTTCCAATTTCTGTAAATGGCACCATAATCTACTTGGGTGCTTGTATTAAAAACCTAGGAGTCACCCGATTCTTCCTTTTCCTGCTTCCTCTCTATTCAATCAACCAGCAAGCTGCAGGTATGCTCTCTGACCAAAATATGTTTTGAATCTTTCCCCTTCTGTACATCTCTGCTCCTCCTACTCCAAGCCGCCATTGTTTCCTAAGGGAACCACGAGAACCGGCATTGATTGACGGGTCTTCTTGCTTCAACCCTTACCCCATTTCAATCCAATGTCTATATAGCAGCCAGGTAAGCCTTTAAAATGTTAAGTCAGAGCCTATTCCTCTTCTGTTTAAAACCCTTCTACTACACTGCCTAGGATTCTGCCTAGAATGCCACTCTCCTGGTCTTTGCGTGGCTTTCTTTTCATTTTTGAGGTCTCAGTTTAAATGTCACTTCTACAGGAGCAATCCTTGGCTCAGCCATTTCCGCCTCCTTTCCCCTTGCTTTCTCATGTAGCTGTTGGAAAGATAAAGACTTCAATTCCCAGCCTGTGAGCGAGGTGAGGCCAAACTACTCAGCTCTGGCCAACGAAACATAAGAATCAACCAGCTTGTGGTCTCTTCTATTTCATCCTCCCTTCCTGGAATGCAGACAGAAAGCTAGTTGTACAGCAATTCCTGCTAAGGAACGCAGAGCAGGGAGAAAGGAGAAGCCTTGATGGCAGCATGAGATACCATATCAGCTGTGGACTGAAAACCCAAACTTCTTATTTCATGAGAAAAATAACTCCTTTATTGTTTAAGCCACTATTGATTAAGTTTTCTGGTAATCAGAGATAAACATAATCCTAAGTGATATAACATCCACACTGGTTTCTTTCTAGCATGTCACACTCTTTACTTTATCACTCATATCCTTTACATTTATCTTGATCAGAATTACTTTGCTTACTAGTTTTACTAGTTTATTGCATATTTAGTCAACAAATAATTGTCAAGTAAATGTTAAAGGGATGTCAATAATCGTTACTTAATTGATATCATTTCTTTTTATTCCTTACAACAAAGGACAAAAATTTAGCCACCCCTCAAATAATTTTGTTGTTATATTACGTTTGGTTCTTTGTGGTAAACTTTTGAACGTAGTGTTTACATTATAACGTTTTAGACACTATCTATTAATGCTCCATTATCTGAAATGAGGAAATCAGCAATTCTGCATTCTTCATCCACTATCTCTGAATTCCATGATGTTTACAGTGGCTGGGTTTCTAATATTCATAATCTTTGCTAAACCTAAAATTAAGTTGTCCATACTTTGCCTATAGGTAAATTCAACAAATCAGCAATTGTTTTGAAAATTATAATTTTTATAGCTATTATTCATCCTAGAACAATTGCATAGATCAACATGCAGGAAAGAAATTTTGTCCTATGTCACTAGTCTTGTGTCAATTACTTTTTAAATTATAATCTATGCTTTTTGAAAAATGCAAAGAATATAGAAGACTGTAGGAAATATTGAAAATGTACATATTTTTAATAGGGTTTTCATTATTTTAAATGGGATTTCATTACACATGTTGTTCTATGACATTTTTTTTTCTTGCAGTATCATGGCCACGTTTCCATCTCTCTGTGTATATGTGTATTTTATTTCTTTGAGTGATGATTAGCATTCTATATATGTTTGAAACAACATTTCTTTAACCCTATTGAAAGACCATTGAGATTCTTTCCCATCATTTGCAGCAACATTAGGAGAATGAATGCCTAGTATGTTATATTTGTAAAGGCACATGAGTGTTTCTATAGGATAAAATTCTCTAGTCAAAAGATAGGTGCATTATACATTTTTAAATATATAGTAGAAATTCTCCCAGCTAAACTTCTGAATCAGTGCTGTCCAATAAGATCTAACGTAATGCAAATATAATTTTAAGTTTTCTAGTAGCCACATTACAAAAGTAAAAGGAACAGGTGAAATTATCAGCATATATTTAATTTAACACATTATACCCAAAATACTATCATTTCAGAATGTAACCAATATAAATAGTAGAAATTCTCCCAGCTAAACTTCTGAATCAGTGCTGTCCAATAAGATCTAACGTAATGCAAATATAATTTTAAGTTTTCTAGTAGCCACATTACAAAAGTAAAAGGAACAGGTGAAATTATCAGCATATATTTAATTTAACACATTATACCCAAAATACTATCATTTCAGAATGTAACCAATATAAAAAATTATTGAGATGTTTTACATTCTTTTTATCATACTAAACCTTCAAAATTCAGTATGTATTTTACACTTACAATACAGTTAAGATGTTAAATTTTTGTTGAAGTTACTGGATCTATATTTAAATTTCATAAATTTATAATTGTAAAAGTAGATTCCTATATCCAAGTTACTCAAAATATACTTAAAAGTTTTTCAATGATTGAACTGAGTATTAGTCTTTAACTTTAAAATAATTTATATTAAATTAAATAAGAAATCCATTCTTCTGTTACACTAACCTCATTCCAAGAGTTCAAAAACCATGTGTGGCTAATGGCTATGGCATTGGACCACACAGATATAAGTTCATCAGATTAAATAGAGCTTTCTCTTTCCTCTGTTTACCATATTGACTGACAAAAAGTTGAATATTTGCAGTTAGGAAGCTAAGCTTTGGTGGCACTAGCAGTATTTTCCCCACCAGTTGAGTGTTATATTTATAAGGGTGAAGTTGCATTTTTATGAAATCAGCTTGATCTCTTTGTTTTTGTTATTGTAATTGTGCAATTTGATCAACATTACAAAATACTGATGAAAACAAATATGGAAATATTCATTGCTCTGGAAAAACTTAATTTGAAAAAATTGCCTAAAAAAAATCCTTGTTGATTTAGAGTGGGCAAGATGATCATAAATGTTTGGGAAAACACTATGAAAATACAGAAATTCTGTACTCCTTTTGCTTGGTAAATTTCTTTCAATTTTTGCTACACTTCAAAAAAAACCAGAAGCTGGAAATAATAGACAATGTTTTTTGGCTTCAATTGAGATAATCATAAAATTTTCCTCCTTCCCTAAATGTGAACCTAGCTAAGAGTTTTACTAACATTTTACTTTTATTCCTGCATGTTATTCCCTTAATACACTGCTGAGTTTAATTTGTTAATATTTTATCAGTATTTTTGCACTTCTATGTATTTTTAGTTTTCTGTGCCATCTATGCTTGGTTTTTAGCATCTGATGCCTGCCCTGACACCATTTGCAGGCTTTCAAGAATTGCATAGCCTGAGTTCCCATGCCAGATGGAAGATGTGGTGACACTGTTCTTCTTAGGTGATTGCTTCAATTTCCCTCAGACATACATGGCAAAGCTATTTTCAGTCTCTAGTAGACATAAAGAAATTAGAATAAACTGGTTCCTTATTTGGTGAATGGGAAGATTCTAAATCGCTTTCTTCATGCCTCCCCCTATAAACTAGAAATAAAAGACACGTTACGTTCCCTTTTGTTCTTTCTATTGACTGAAGCATACAGGAAAAGAGTAGTATTATTTGAAACACTGTCTAAATATTGCTGCCTAATCAATTTCCTGCTTTGATGCCATATCACTCTCTTTAGCAATTAGAATCCTTTGGCTGCAAGTAACAGATTACTTAATACTACTGACCTTTATAAAGACCTTTATTTAAACAAAAAAGGTTGGATAAAATAAGAAAAGTTTGTACCATTGGTGGATAAAATTAATAAATGAGTGTCATTTAGTAACCAGAGCCAACCATGTATATCTTCAATTGTTATCTTTTTCAAATATAACAGCCATTACAACAAAATATTAAAATAATCTGACTTTACAACTAGATCATTAAATTTTATACCATAGAATGTTTTAAGAATTTCAAAAAGTTGCACATTCAATTTTTATTTCTTAAAATATTATGTATTAATAACACATTTAACATATTAGCAAGAACATAAGGTTTCTGTATCGCTAAGAAATAAAACAAAATAAAAATACTGTTTATTGCAGGATGGGTGTTGAAGTTTTAAGCATCATGCAATCCTATGACAGCATCCCAGGGAGAAAAGGTAAAGATGGGGGGAAACAGAGCTTTCCTCCTAGATCTCTTTCCTTTTATCAGAGAGGATCTTCTATAGATTCCCCAACAGGTTTCTCTTTGTATCTCATTGCTCAGAGATGCATTTGTGCCACATTTGGCCGCAAGAGGGGTGAGAAAGTGATGTCTCTCTTTCAGCCTCTGTAGCTGTAGGTGGGCATGAAAAGAGGCGTTGGAAATGATTAATACGTTGGAAACTAATACTTACCCAGCTCACTGCCCTATTTTTCTTTTAATTCATTAACATATTTGCTTTTTCCATCTTTCCCGTGTGCTTACTCAAGTTAGTATCAGTTCTCCCTTCAAAGGACTTAATATTTCTATCCAAACTCACTTTGAATGTTTTTCCTGATTCACTGAGTGCATCCTAGCCATTACCTTTTAACTTGCTTGGCTTTCTTTTGTGCTCTCACTCTGAGGGCAAGTCTCAGTCTCTGTTTCTAATATAAACACGAGGTGGTCACCAACATTCCAAATGGTTTATCACACTTGAGATGTTTTCAGTCACTTGCTTCAAAACAGAATCTCATGAGATCAGACTCTCCATTTTCCTGTTATTTCCAAAAACATACTTTAGTCCTCATGTTTCCATGGCATACTTTTTCCCCTGGCAATATCAGATTAATCAAATTCTGTCTGACCATTTCCTTGCCAGAGGAGAAAGACAGAGCAGAAAGATTCAAGAACTGAATCTTTCCAGCCCCTGACTGTAGTAGAATTGACATTTGGAGAGTATCATATAAGCACATTTATGCTCAGATAAAAGAGATTCTGATCGAAACTAAGCTTGAATTTAGACAGAAATGTGTGTATCTGATACCTTGGGAGCATCATCAGTCTGAAGGAATGGGTCGGTTTGCGTTTGAGGAAGAAGGCCAAGGCCACTCTATTACAAAATCACTCTCAAAATGAATAATTATAGCGTCATCTGTATGTGTCAAGGGCCAGCTCTTCTCTGAATTAACTTCCTTGTAAAATACAATTTTTTTAAAGAAAAGGTAATAAAAACATGCCAGTTTGAAGTCCACACACACACACACACACACACACACACACACACACACACACATTAATCGCAACAGGATTCTCAACAATTATTTAGAAAGTTAGGCCAACAAAAAAGACTTTTTCAAAGAGGAATATTTATTGTTGACTTCGTGACATTGTTTAGTATTGTTTGTTTGTTGATAATAAAAATAAGAACACATTTAGTCAGTTTTATTCCTCTTTCTAAATTCTCTACAGATAATACATACCCCCTTATTGCCTGTATCTGAAGCAGATCATGCCTACCGTCCCGTCCTTGGTATGCCACTGGGGGAAACTAAGACTTTTATGTATGTTCACATTGTGCCAAGAATTGTCTCAGTGCTTTATATATATCAGAGGCAGATATTTTTATCCCTGATTTATTGATGAGAAAAATAAGGCTGAGAAAAGTTAAACAAAGATTGTGAGGTAATTGGAAAAATCCAGAATTAAATTCAGATCCATCAGGTTCCAAAACCCATGCTCTTTAATGGATACTAACTAGCTTACAAAGAGTTGTGAGGCTTGGAGTCTAGTCCCAAACCTCATGTTCCTGATCTGAAAATGGCAGGATGGAGTTGATACCTAATACCCTCTTTGCTCAAAAACTGAGCTTTCTTTTTTGGGTACTTTCTATGTGCCTGGCATTGAGTTAAGCATTTTACATATTTTATTTGTTTAAAAAAAAACAACAACGCTAGTGAACTAGGGGCAGACACTGAGATGCAGAAAGATTAAATAATATGGTGTAGGAATTCTAGAGTTGGCAAATGGTGAAACTGGAAAATAAATTCAGACCTGTATGGCTCATGAGGACAAATACTTAACCTAAAATGACTATATCCTTTAATGAAATTGTTGTCATTTAGAAATGCATGTTAGAATATGTAGAGTGAAAGGGTGGAATTTTTAAAAGCATATGCAACATTATAAAATTATTTTATATTCACATTTACAAATATTCTTGTTTTTTATAGGAAAAATTGCTGAAAATGATTCTTAACTATTATATGATAAGGGGAACATCAACATATGTAGGGTAAGACTGGAGGGGGGTATAATTTTAGTTCCCTCCAGAATTTAAAAAAATCACAATGAACAAATAAAAAGTTGCAGGCCCAAGCATGAAGAAGTGTGGGTACAGAAGACGGGTGAGGATGACGTGGGGAAACCTCGTCACTGAATGTCTTTCGTTAGGATAGAAACCACACTCGCTTCAGCCAAGTCAAATCTCTGTCTTTCTAAAGACATTGGCAGTCTTGATATTTTGCTCCTTCTTGTGGTTCAAACTGGTTATCCTATAAGATGGTTAGGGTACAGCAATAAAAAGATGGCTATATGCCCTATCTTCATGGAGCATATGGTCTTGTAGGGAAGCTTGTAGACCAATCGCACAGTCTTGCCCTCTTTCTGCAGCTGAGTTGGAAGTCATTAGCTAGTACTGAATTCATGGAGAATTTCCCTTCTGATGTGCAGTACTGGCCAGAAGCCAGGTCAGCTTTTTTCACCTCTGAGGAAAGGCTGGCAAAAAGCAAGGTGCCAAAGCCAAACTTTACCTACTTCAAGTTTTGCCAGGGTACAACCCTGTTTGCTCCTAACTCAACACAAGCTCATAAAACCTATTTCTGTCCTGTGGCACTTGAGCATATGCAGCTTATTGAGAATTTGTCTGGACTAGTTGGACAAATAAAGGTGAGAATGGAGAGGAAAGAACGGATTCAAGAATCATTATGAAGGAAAAATTGAGTGTTTGGAGACTGACTAGATGTGGATGCCAAACAAAGAAAAGGACTCAAAGCAGGATCCAGATGGTTTAACCTGTGTGGTTTGGGAACCGTTATCAATAGAAATATCAGCCAACAAGACAGTTTGAGGAGAAGTACTTTAGATAAACTGATACCTATGTGGAAATATGAAAAGAAGTACGTTCAACTTCACCAAATTAGGGTACAAAGTGGCATTCACCTTTCTTTTAATATTTGAATGAAATGACTACAGAGTCCTCTGTCTTTTCACAATCTTGAATCCCATAAGAAACCATCAGTCTCAGGTGTAATTCTAGATACTTAAGGAAAGTGGAAATTTTAGTCAATTCCCTATAGGGTTTCTGTTCTTTGCTTCTACCTGACATTACTGAGTGCTGCTTTATAACAGGCACCATTGTGAATCTTTCACATGTATCAGTATGTTGAATCTTCACAACAAACCTATGAGGATGAGCTGTCATCATACCCATTTTGCTTATGAAGACACTAGCCAGGAGCCAGGAGTTACACACAACTCATCTAGATTAGAAAACTCTGTCCTTCTTTGTCCCTTGTACCCTGATGCCTCTGTCCTCATCTACAGCTCTGGCACCTGGTGCTGCTGCTGGAACAAGCAGCACAACAACCTGACACAATCCTGTTCCCTGCTGGCAGTTCAGTGGTGACCTAAGGCTTGCTTGACCCCCAACACAGTACTGTAGAAACCTGACAGAGCCCTGGTTTGCTGTCTGAACTCATAATGACTGGAGCACTCATTGCCACCACAACTTGGGCACCCAAAGCCTATGTGAGTCCCAACTCACTGAAGGCAGCGCCTAATAAAAGATTCCCAGTCACAGGGAATATGAAATACAGTATGGAGAATATAATCAATAATGTGGTAAAGATTATGCAGGGTGCCAGATAGGTACTGGACTTATCAGGGGGATCACTTCATAGACTGTGTAGATAGATGCCTGACCGCTGCATTATATACCTGAGGCTGAAGTAGAATAATATTGAATGTCAACTATAATAAAATATAGAGAGTGCCAAAAACTGTATACACATTTTAAGAAAAAAAAACTGTATTAAAATTGTAATAATATATACCAATAACAAAAGATAAATGCAAGTTTGTGTGTGTGTGTGTGTGTGTGTGTACACACACATACATACATACATTTGTGACCCCCAATATATATGTGGTCACAGGATGTAAAGCATAGTATAGGGAATACAGTCAATGGTATTCTAATAGCTCTATACAATGCCAGAGGGGTAGGAGATTGGGGGGGAGGGTTATCACTTTGTGAGGGATGTAAATGTCTAACTATTACATTGCTTTGTACACCTGAAACTAATAATAATAATAATAAAAACATTCCCCTCACCATTCTCACTGGAAAAACACAGATTTCTCAAAGTATGTCTCTGCATCAAGACTGCATCCAATGTCACAGCTCTTTAGTAACATAGATCTTAGTAACACATACACACACATAGATCTAGTAACACACACACACACACACACACACACACACTCAGGCATTTTACTCAAGAAGCATCTATTGATATATATTCCGGATTTTCAGCCTTCTCGCAGGATAACCTAGGCCCTGGAATTTTACCGAGACCACCTGTTAAAGACACCCCATGAAGTCTCCTTGGGGATCCTGGTATCTAATTCTTGACATTTGCTCTCAGTTAGGGTCCCTGAACCCATCAGAGGTTCTAATAATGTTGAACTCCAAGGAAAAAACACTCCATTGTTTCCATATCTTTCCTCGCGAGGCCTACTTGACTCCTATGTACATTTATTTACCTTCCTGAATTTCCTCTGAAATTATTTTGAGCTTAGCATATTAAGTAATTTGAAGAAAGATGGTATTTGTTTCCAAGAACAAAAGTGCCTAATTGTTTCACATCCACATACGTAAAAGAAACCATTCAAGTGATTCTTCCCAAAACAAAAACTTCTCTCACCTATAGGTGAAAGAAACCATTGGCAAATTTGACATGGTCATATTTTTCATTAACAAATAAATTGTAAAATCTTCCCTTATTATACACACCCAACCTAGGAATGGAACTTAAGAAGTGAGACTATGCCAGCATAGTTTATAAGAAAGTTATTCTTTAGAGCTAACCTAAATCCATGAATAATATAGTTTCTTAAAATGAAGCATCTAATAATAGCTCAATAAATATTTATTAAATACCTACATTAGCCAGGCACATGTGCCAGGTGATGTGATTTTTAAGATAAAGACATTATTCCAGACCTCAAGGATTCCTTCTGGGTTTTTCAGCAGAGAAAAGGGGGCAAGATGGCAGAGTTTGCGTCCCATAACCACATTAAAATTACAACTAAATTACAGACCAGTCAACCTGGAGAACCATCTGGAGACTAGCTGAACAGAAGTCCTATAGCTAAGGATATAAAGAAGAAGCCACATGGAGACTGGTAGGAGGGGCAGAGACACAGAATGGGCTGGCTCCACACCCATGTATGGCAGTTAAGAATAGTAGGGGATTTTAACACCCCATTGACACAAATGGATATATCTTCCAGACAGAAAATCAACAAGGAAACAGCAGCCTTAAATGATATACTAGACCAGATGGATTTAATTGATATTTTTAGAACATTTCACACCAAAGCAGCAGAATATACTTTTCTAGTGCACATGAAACATTTCAAAGATAGACAACATGTTAGGTCACAAAACAAGTCTCAATAAATTTAAGAAGGTTGAAATCATATCAAGTGTCTTCTCTGACCACAATGGTATGAAACTAGAATTCAATTACATGCAAAAAACTGAAAACACACAAATACATGGAGGCTAAATAACACACTACTAAATAATGAATGGGTCAACAATGAGATCAGGGAAGAAATGAAGACACCTTAAGACAAATGAAAATGAAAACACGATGACTCCAAATTTATGGGATACAGTGAAAGTAGTCCTAAAAGGGAAATTCATAGCACTACAGGCCGACCTCAAGAAACACAACAAATCTCAAATAAACAATCTAACCTTATATTTGGGAACTAGAAGAAGAACAGCAAACATAGCCCAAAGTGAGTAGAAGAAAGAAAATAATAAACATCAGAGCAGAAATAAACAAAACAGAGACTAAAAAGCAATTCAAAATATCAATGAAACCAAGAGCTGGTTATTTGAAAAACTAAACAAAATTGATAAACCTTTAACCAGACTCATCAAGGAAAAAAGAGAGAGGACTCAAATAAATAAAATCAGAAATGCAAGAACAGAAGTGTCAACTGACACCACAAAAATACAAAGGATTATAAGAATATGAATAATTATATGCTGACAAATTGGACAATCTGGAAGAAATGGATAAATTCCTAGAAACATACAATCTTCCAAGGCTAAATCAAGAGGAAACAGAAAATCTAAACAGACCGATTCCTACAAATGAAATAGAATAATAAAAGAACTCCAACAAACAAAAGTCCTGAAATGGATGGCTTCACAGGTAAATTTTACCAAATAGTCAAAGAATTAACACCTATTGTTCTCAAATGATCCCAAAATATTCAAGAGGAGGGAAAGCTCTGAAGCTCATTTTATGAGGCCACCATTACACTAATTCCAAAACCAGACAAAGACATTACAACAAAAAATTATAGGCCAATATCCCTGATAAACATTGGTGCAAAAATCAACAAAATATTAGAATTCAGCAATACATTAAAAATATCATACACCATTATCAAGTGAAATTTATTCCTGGGATACAAGATCGGTTCAATATCCACAAATCAATTAACATGATACACCACATTAATAAAATAAAGGATAAAAATCATATGATCTTATCTGTAGATGCAGAAAAAGTATGTGATAAAATCCAGTATTCATTTATGATAAAAACTGTCAGCAAAGTAGGAACAGAGGGAACATACCTCAACAAAATAAAGCCCATATACAACACACCCACAGCTAACATCAAAGTCAATGGGGAAAAGCTAAAAGTGTTCTCCTTAAGGAACAAGACAAGGATGCCCACTTTCACCACTTTCATTCAACATATAATTGGAAGACCTTAGCCACAGCAATTTGACAAGGGGAAAAAAAAATAAAAGGAATCCAAATTGGAAAGAAAAAAGTAAAACTGTCATTAGTTGCAGGTGACATGATACTATATAGAGAGAACCCTAAAGATTTCACTAAAAAGCTATTAGAATAAATGAATTCAGTAAAGTAATAGGATACAAAATTAATATTCAGAAATCAGTTGTATTTTTATACACCAATAATGAACTATCAGAAAGAAAAATTAAGAAAACTATCCCATTTACAATTGCATCAATACATACATACATACATACATACATACATACATACATACATACTTAGGAATAAATTCAACCAAAGGGGTAAAAGACCTGTACTCAGAAAACTATAAGACACTAAAGAAAGAAGTTGAAGAAGGTACAAATAAATGGAAGGCTTTACTGTGCTTGTGGATAGGAGGAATCAACATCGTTAAAATATCCATACTAATGAAAGCAATCTATAGATTCAGTGCAATCCCTATCAAAATATCAATGGTATTTTCCACAGAATTAGAACAAAAAATCTTAAAATGTATATGGAACCACAAAAGACCCCAAATAGCCACAGCAATCTTGAGAAAAAGGAGCAAAGTTAGAGATATCACTCTACCTGATATCAAACTATACTACAATGCTATAGTAATTAAAATAGCACAGTGTTGGCCTAAAAATACATAGGTCAATGGAACAGAATAGAAAGTCCAGAAATAAACCCATGCTTATATAGTCATTTACTCTATGACAGGGGTCGGCAAACTGCGGCTTGCAAGCCACATGCGGCTCTTTGGGTATGTACATGTGGCTCTGGAGTAAAATTGAAAATGAAAATAAAACTATCATAGTTTCATTTATAAAATTTTTAAAGGATATTATTGACATAATGGTGATTTCATTTGTTTTATGGCT
>NW_017732271.1:0-1938 GCF_001890085.2 Hipposideros armiger
AATTTCTTTTAAGAATGTCTGATAGGTTTCAGTGTATATAAAGTCTGACAACTACGTTTGCGATCTTGTAACCATGAGCTTACATTGGTGGCACTGTACAAATAGCTCAATGTGGTTTCATAACCTTGGTATATCAGTGTCTCACAGCTGTGCTCATGTTGATGTGTCGTGGTGTCTTGTTGAGTGGCATTCATTGCTGTCATTGTGTGCTTTTGTGTGCCGTTGTGAGAATGTCTGAGCTTAAATTAGAGCAATGAACAAATATTCAATTTCTTGTTAAATTTGGCAAGAATGGAAGTGAAATCAGGGACATATTAGTCCAAGTTTATGGGGATCATGCCATGAAGAAAACGGCAGTGCACAAGTGGGTTAAACATTTTTCTAGGGAAGGAGAGCATGTTCCTGATGAAGAGAGTTGAGGGCAGACAGTAACAAGCATAACTGACAAAAACTTTGCAAAAATTCATCAAATTGTGTGTCAAAATCATCTGCTGACTGTGACAAGCATATCAGACCAAGTGAACATTGATAGAGAAACAGTTAGGAAAATATTAACTGAAAATCTTGGCATCAGAGAAGTGTGTGCAAAAATAGTCCTGAAGGAGCTCACTGATGAACAAATGCAAAGGAGAGTTGCAGTTCGCCAAGACCTTTTGGAGAGGCAAGACAAGGTTCTGGGTCATGTTATCACTAGTGATTGAACATGGGTGTAACAATACAACTCCAAAACAAAGTGGCAAAGTACACAATGGCAGTCAGTCAATTCTCCGTGACCAAAAATGTTTTATCAGTCCAAATCAAGAGTCGAAATGATGTTGCTAACTTTTTTTTATATCAAAGTGATTATTCATTATACATTTGTACCAACTGGACAAACAGTTAACCAAGTTTACTATTTGGAACTGCTGAAAAGGCTGTATGAAAAAGTTAGACAAAAATGACCTGAGCTTTTCACCAAAAATTTATGGCTCTTGCATCATGACAGTGCACTAGCTCACACAGCACTGTCGGTAAGGGAGTTTTTAGATAGTAAACAAATAACTGTATGGATACATCCTCCCTACTCACCTGATCTGGCTCCCAATGACTTCTTTCTTTACCTGAAGGTAAAGGAAATATTGAAAGGAAGAGAGTTTGATGATATTCAGGACATCAAGGGTAATATGACAACAGCTCTGATGGCCATTCCAGAAAAAGGGTTCCAAAATTGCTTTGAATGGTGGACAAGGTGCTGGTGTTGGTGCATAACTTCCAGAGGGGAGTACTTCGAAGGTGACCATAGTGCTATGCAGCAATGAGCTATGTATCACTTTTTCTTGGATGAGTCCATGAACTCAATTGTCAGGCCTTTTATGCTAGAGGAGGGATTGGTTATGTCCTTAAAAAAAGTTGGCTGCTGAGTCAACCAGAAAGACCTGTTTGTCTTCAACCTGGTGGTTTTTATTAAAAAGGGGGCCTGGCTAAAAGATTCATTTGACGAATGCCCAGGAACAGGGGCAACTGTTAGCAAATTTAGGGTCAATTAGGGTACTGTTTATAGTTCTTTCATGTGGAATAATCATTTGCATAAACTTTACTTGGACACTATAGACCTTCTTCTTGAGGCCTATTATTCTCTGAAAATGATGATTAAGGCTAGATACTCTTCAGAAAATTGAAGTATGCAATTCACTTGTGTTAGTAAAATCCACATTTTTAAGAAAACGATTCTCATAACTGGCTGTAATAAAGGAAAATTGTCATACATTTAAACAAACATATCATTCATTACACTAGGTGATTAGAAATGTAAACAGGACTCCAATGAATACATCCCTTAATAGCTTTGTCTTCCTTACTAATTTTTGTATCAAGTTCTACCTCGATCTGAGATAGCTATGCATCTAGATATACTCAACTACAAATGTTCATTCTGACCTATTACTTTCCTGAATATTT
>NW_017732271.1:3213-14161 GCF_001890085.2 Hipposideros armiger
CAATCTGGTAAACAAATTCATAATGATAGATTAAAGGTGCAGTGAAAAAACACAGGCTTTATTTTCTGACAGACCTGGGCTTAGATCCCAATGCTGCCTATTTCTTAGTTCATAATCTTGGGTAGCTTTCTTAACATATCTTAGTTAATATGTTTTTTAAATAGAAATAATCATGTCTACCACATTTCATTGCTTTCTATGAAGATGAAAATAATGTCTACAAAGCACCTAGAAGGGCACCTTGGATGTAGTAGTTGCTTAATAAATGGAACAGCTCTTTCATGCTCAGTATAGTTTTCTTCCCAAGATTATGTATAAAATTGCATATGAATCTTACATTTATTATACCTAAGGAATATCAAATAGATTTCAAGCACCAGGGATGAGCCTTTTATGCCATTATCATTGCTAACATTTCTTAAATTGTACATTGTGCTGAGTCTCTTAATGTCTATAATAAACAATTTTATTTAATCCTCTCAACAACACTATGAGCTAGTTGCCATTAATATTTCCATTTTGTGAATGAGGAAACTAAGGGCAAAGAAGTTCTAAGTAACTTATAACTGTGGCCTAGGTCACAGAGCTAGAAAATTGAACAGCTCAGGCTCTACTATTCTACTCATACATGGTGATGAGACTCTCCATGCTAATTATACAGAAAGCCTCTTCTGCAAAAGGTCACGAAGGTGCTAAGTGTTTATGCTTGACAAATGACTCCTGTACTTCTGCTCAGATGACCCAACCAACAAATTTAGATGCCAAGCGTTAAAGCCCATAATGATAAAAATATTTATTATTTGTTGAGTACCTACTATATGTCAGGCACCATGCTATGTACTTCATATACATGATCGTATTCAATATTTACAACGATTGTGTAGTGTGACTTTGATCTCATTCCCATTTCCCAGATGAAAATGCAGAGGATTGGAGAGTTCAAGAAACTTGCTCAGGGTTACAGGTTTAAGAAATTGCAGTACTAGAATGTAAAGCCCTGGCTGTCTTCTAATAGGTTGTATCAAGGACTACACATCTTTTCCACACATGCCTGTGCAGGGAAGAACAGTTCTGCTCACTTCTTTCTTGTGCATGACTGGTTCAGCTGAGAACTTCAAATACAACTCTCAAAGCCATTTTTCATGAGGGCTAACTTGTACTAATCAGTGGGGTGTTCACTTGAGAGAAGCTCTTTGGAAGTAAAACCTTTAATATTTTCAAAGGTATAAAGACATTTCATGAGGTCTTCTTTCTTCTTCTTCTTCTTCTTCTTCTTCTTCTTCTTCTTCTTCTTCTTCTTCTTCTTCTTCTTCTTCCATATTAGTCTCATTATACAGATAAAGTTCCTGAATTGTAACTGAGTATGGAACAGTATAAGACAGAACTAGTACTGAAGTCTTTTTTATTTTTTTGTTTATCCTTTTGCCTGTAGATAAGATATTGTTTGGTGCTTACATTTGTTTAAAGATGAAAATGTTGAGGAAGCCAAAGGCATTGCTGGGAGTGGCAAAATACTAAATTCATACAACTGTGTAAGATAACTGCTTGAATTCCATTACCAGGCCAAATATTGTACCTTGAAGAAACATGTATTATATCTCAACAATGTTATCTTTGGTATGTTCCCAAAAGATATCTGGAACTTCTGAAATCCAGATGAGAATACATAGGTGAAAAAAGCATAATCATGTTGCATTAAATCTGCTTGACTGAATGGAGGTCTATGAGACTTTAGCCACTGTTCATAGCACTTCAGGTATTCTTATCAAGTTTTTGGAAGCCCTATGCTGAAAGAGTGTTTTGCCGTGACTAGAACAACATATTGGCTGGCAAGACTTTACACCTGAACTCAATCTATGCCAGAGTTTACAACTGTTAGTGAAACACATGCACAATACAGATGTACTTCATAATGCAAAGTTGTTGCTTTTTAATGTTAATAGTAAAAATATCTGAGAAAAAGAAGGGAAGTGTAAGTGAAGAGATATAGTATATTCCTTTTCACCTTAGAATTCAGAGAGCAAACACTCTCATGAAGCAGAGACAGCTAGTCTAATGTTTCTTACTTACCCACAAAAACTTAAAAGACATTGCCTTAACCATTAACTGTGTCTGCCAACTGGCAGTGCTGAAGCTGCATGGGGACAATATAATGTTTCCTTTATGGACCAATGAACTCACTCATGCTGCTTTGTGGCTAAGCCAATCTTTGTGTCACTTATGCCTTCAGCAAATTATCAGCACCACACCAGCTGTCAGAATACCAGTGACAAAGCTGAAAAAGTAGACTGTTCTTCATGAGAATAATCAGTTCCACTTTGGGTCACCTTGTTCCCTGTGCACTTCTTTCTCCCTCTTTACATTCCACAAACTTAAGATCTCAGTACTTCATTTTTTTTTCCTGAGGTTATGTGTAGGAAGCAATAGGGTATAATGGGAAAGAGCACAGGATCAGGAGTCCTGCCTCTATTGTATGTGTGCATTTGGAAGTCTTTCAAAGTTTCAGAGCCCCAGTTTCGAGTTTTCTTATATGTAAAATTAGAATAATAGTTATTGGCCAATAGAGTTCTTGAAACATGCAGGTATTTGTACAAGCAATTTGCAAATATAGTCAGTCAGTAACTGTAGTCACTCAGATCCTTTGGGACTCCGCTTCCCCATCTAGAAAATGAATATGTCAGAAAATGTTATTTTTAAATGTACTTACAACTCTACCATGCAATAATCCTAAGTATCATAAAATTATTTTATTTTATTTTATTTTTAAGCTGAACCGCCCTGCCACCTGTTGGCAGCTCAGCTCAGGCCAGGATTCGAACTGCTGTTGCTCAGAGCTTAAACTCTTGAGCGAGTTCTTTTTTATTATTTTTAATATTTGTATTGGGGAATTCGGAGGATGGGAACAGCGCTGGGAACTGGGGGAAGGGGAACAGACAAGCTGTCGTTGTCCCGTTCTTAAGTCTAATTGTGGGGGACACCGCCCCACCGGCCCAAGCTGGCACCATCACGGGGCTCCTCTCAAGTGAGGCAGACCAGTTGCCGCTCAGCATCCCAGCCACCGAGGACAGCGTCATTCGCCCTCACACGTGGGATCTAAACTGGGGCCCTCCGTCATCCCAAGCCAGCTACCAACCATCGTGCCACTCGGCCAGCCCTTGAGTGAGTTGTTAACCAATGGAGCCACTCGGCTGGCCCAAAATTATTTATTTTATAAAAATATTTACTCAGATTATGTTTCACTCAAAACGGAATACTCAAGAAAGTCATAATATGTGATGATAGCCTATAGCTCTAAGAGAAAGTAGACCACAATTAGAGAGAAAGTGACCAAATGAAACAAAAAATTATAAGTAGATGCAAACCAGTGACTTACATTTTTCAGCACAATAAGGACAGAGGTAATAAAACTAGAAATAAACAAAAAATCAAAACAAAGTATCTCCTCTCTACAAAGAGTTTGCTGTAAAAACTAATCAGGTGCATCCCAGGAAAGAAGAAACAAAAACCTGCAATGCCAGGCACATAGTAGTTATTTATCAGTCCCTACAACAGAAACAGAGGCTCAAATAGGGTGTCAAAATATTGAAGAGAAGTCAGTGCAAATGGATTCTGCCAGGCCAAGCGACCCTGGGGACAGACTTTTTAGCCACAGTCTGGGTAGCACAATAGTGCAGCTGTGTGATAAATGGCAATGCCACTGGCACGGGAATTAGTTGTGATAAGCCACATTGGTGAGTAGTTTGAGGATTTATATCTGCCATTAAAACAGACAGTTGACTCAGGGGGATGGCTTCTTGCCTTGTTATTTGCTATGAGCATCAGTGGAAAGTGGAGGAAGGTCTACTTGATTCTTATAAAAATATATTAAGAGAGCAGTGATGCAAAATGTATCCATTTAAGTATTATTTATTGTGAAACTACTATGTGCTTGTGTTTGGTACTGGGAGTTTAGCATTGAAAAAGAATTCTACTTTGTGGAACATAATCACAAAATAAAATAATTAGTAAGTAAAATATATAGTACATTAGTTGGTGATAAGTGATCTGGAGAAAAATAAAGCAAAGAGGGGATAGAGTGTCTGTGAGGCAGCTTGGGGGTTTGCAATTTAACATAAGGTAGAGAGGACTGGCCCAACTGAGAAAGCTGAATTTGAGTAAATGATGGATTGTGGAATAGTACACTTGAAACCTATGTAATTTTACTAAGAATTGTCACCCCAATGAATTCAATTTAAAAATAAAGTGAGGGAATTAACCATTCTGATATCTTGGGAATGACAACTTTAGGCAAGAATAATAGGAAGTACAGAGGGACTTGCAATAGGTGTGTGACTGGGATGTTCAGGGAACAATGAAGGGGTCAATGTAGTTGTGTAACAGCAGGCAACGCAGACAGTAGTAAGAAAAAAAAGGATCAAAATTAAAATTAAGTAGCCTTATAGGCCATTGTACAGATGCTAGCATTTAATATGGGTGAAATTTGGGAATTGAACCAGTGACCCTGTTGCTCAGAGCTCTCGCTCTTAAGCTAATTCTTAACCAACTGAGCCACTTGGCCGGCTCTTGAGTGATTTTGTTTCATTTAAGTTTAAAATTGGTCGTAAAGCCATGGAGACAACTCGCAACATCAACAATGCTTTTGGCCCATGAACTGCTAATGAATGTACAATGTAGTGGCACTTCAAGAAGTTTTGCAAAGAAGACAAGAGCCTTGAAGATGAGGAGCATAGTGGCTGGCCATCAGAAGTTGACAATAACCAATAGAGAGTAATCATCAAAGCTGATCCTCTTACAACTACACAAGACATTGCAGAAAAACTCAACATCAACCATTCTATGGTCATTCAACATTTGAAGCAAATTGGAAACATGAAATAAAGCCAACAAGTGCGTTCCTCATGAGCTGACCACAAATAAAAAAATATTGTTGTTTTGAAGTGTCATCTTCTCTTACTCTATGCAAAAACAACAAACCATTTCTGGATCAGATTGTGATGCGTGATGAAAAGTGGATTTTATATGACAACCGGCAATGACCAGTTCAGTGGTTAGACCTAGAAGAATCTCCAAAGCAGTTCCCAAATCCAAACTTACACCAAAAAAAGTTCTTAGTCACTGTTTGGTGGTCTGCTGCTGGTGTGATGCACTATAGCTTTCTGAATCCTGGTGAAACCATTACATCTGAAAGTATACTGAGCAAATCAGTGAGATGCACCAAAAACTGCAACACCTGCACCTGGCGTTGGTCAACAGAAAGGGCCCAATTCTTCTCCAAGATAACACTCAACCCCATGTTGCACAGCCAATGCTTCAAAAGTTGAACGAATTGGGCTATGATGTTTTGTGTCATCCGCCATATTCACCTGACCTTTAGCCAACTAATGACCACTTCTTCAAGCATCTTGACAACTTTTTGCAGGGAAAACACTTTCACAACAAGCAGGATACAGAAAATGCTTTCCAAGAGTTCGTTGAATCCCAAAGCACGCATTTTTATGCTGCAGGAATAAACAAACTTATTTCTCATTGGCAAAAATGTGTTGATTGTAATGATTTCTATTTTGATTAATAAAGATATGTTTGAGCATAGTTATAATGATTTAAAATTCATGGTCTGAAACTGCAATTACTTCTGCACCAACCTCAACACAATTTACATTTTAAAAGGATCACCCTGGGGCCGGCCAAGTGGCACATTGGTTAAGAAGTGGCTTGGGATGCCAGAGGGCCCTGGTTTGGATCCCACATATGAGGGCCAATGACATTGCCCTCTACAGCTAAGATACTGAACAACAGCTCAACCTGGAGCTGGGCTGCCTTGAGTCGCTGGCGTCGGCATAGGCTGCAGTCCCTGCTGCAGTGGTTTGACATGGGCTGCAGTGTGTTGCCAACAGCCAGCATGAGCGGCCAGCAGCCAGCATGAGAGGCCGTCCAGAAGCCGGCGACTGATCTGTCTTGCCCGGGAAGAGTGCAATGATGGTGTCAACTTGGGCCAGTTAAGCAATGTCCTCCACAACTAGACTGAAGAACAAAAATGACAGCAACTTGTCTGTTCCCCTTCCTCCAATTCCCCAGCACTGTTCCCATCCCTCATTTCCCCAATATAAAATAAAAAATAAGAGATAAAAATAATAGGACCACCCTGTCCTGTGATGAACAGGCTGGAGGGAAGTAAGAAAGGAAACTGTGAGGTCACTTAGGAAACTACTGCAATAATCCAGGTGAGAGATGATGATTTGGGGACTAAAGTAGAAGTGATAGAGATGGTGAGAACTGATTTAATTCTGGACATATTTTGAAAGCAGAACCATGCGAATTTTCAGATAAATTTGATGTGAGGATATTAAGAAAAGATAGGTCAAGGAAAACTTGAAGGATTTTGGCCTTGTGAGTAGACGTGAGTGCTGATCAATACCTGAAATGAAAAGTATTGTGAAGAACAAGTTCTGGATGGATGATTATGAGTTCAATTTTGGACATATTAAGTTTTAAAATCAATTAGAGAAGCCAAGTAAAACAACTGTTTATATAGGTCTGATTTTAGGGGAGAGGTACAGGCTCGAGATACGAATTTGTGAATCATAAGCATATAGCCTGGATAAGGCCACCCAAAGAAGGAAAGTATATATAGAAAAGATAAGAGGTGTATGGACTAATGCCTGAGGAATTGTAACATTTAGGAGTCAGAAAAACAGAACACACATTAGTTAAGTGAACATTAATTGTCCCAACATTTCATTGTTTAATATCTTAAAAAAACAGATGTTTATATCTCCCTTATGTAAATTCCAAAAAGGGTGCTACTGACAGAATGGAGGGCTTTTCCACGATCCATAATTACCTGGCTTCCTAGGTCATAATCACAGCAAAAATATTTCATCATACTGCATCAGGCTGGTAGAAGTTAAATGAATTTGGAGGATTCTAACTGAGAGAACTTTATGGTCCAGCTTCAATATATAAGCGCATAACTTGTGCTCATTTTCCGTTAAAAAATTAATGTATGTGGCTACAATGAACTGCAAGGAGGCTCGGAAGTGTAGTTAAAGTGTGTGACAAGAAAGCAGAAGAAACAGATTTAATTAATAGCTGACCAGTCTCCACCACAAAGAAAAACTAGCAAAAGACATTAAAGATGAGTGGTCAGTGAAAGGTATTGTGGTGTCTGGAATGAAGTAAAATTTTTTTTCCTGAAAGGAGAGAGTGATGAGTTGAGTAAGATGATACATAAATATTAACCATTGAATTTAGCAAAGCATAGGTTAATGGGAACTTTATCAAGAACAGTTTTGTCAGAGTAGGGTGGAGAAAGTCCAACTGAAAGAGATTCTACGCAGAATGAAAGAAGAGTGATTGTACATGGAGATTTATTTTGCAAACTCTCTTAATACTTTCAACCAGCAATGCCCACAAGCATCCTCACATTGTACATACGTAGTTCTACAGAAGAAAATATATTCCTTAGCTTTACATAACAGAGATGCAGATTGTGGACAATTTTCTTAACTCTACATAGACAAAATGGTGTCCAGCTCAAATTCGAATTAAAACTAGTGCCAAGAGAATGATGTGACCAAAATGGTGGAGTATAACACATCAGCATCTATCATTGGAGTTCCAGAAGAAGAGGAGCGGGAGAAAGAATAGAAAGCTTATTTAAAGAAATAAAGACTGAGAACTTTCCAAAACTGGAGAGAGATTTAAACATCTAACTATATAAAACTAATAGGTCACCCCAAAATTTCAATCCAAAATGATCTTCTCCAAGACAAATTGTAATAAAATCTGTCTAAAATCAAACACAAAAGAAAAGTTTTAAAGCAGTAAGAGAACAAAAATATTTTACACAAGGGAACCCCATAAAGTTGTCAGTGGATTTTTCAGCAAAGATCTTGCAAGCCAAGAAAGAATGAGATGATGTATTCAGACCACTGAAATTAAGAAACTGACAACCAAGAATACTTTACCCAGCAAAGTTGTCCTTTAGAAATGAAGGCAAGATGAAGATTTTTTTCCAAACATACAGAAGCTGAGGGAATTTATAACAACTAGGCCTGCCTTTAAAAAAAGACTGAGGGCTGGCCATGTGGCATGATGGTTAAGAACTGGCTTGGGACGCCAGAGGGCTCCGGTTCATATCCCACATATGAGGGCCAGTGACACTGCCCTCCACAGCTAAGATGCTGAACCACAGCTCAACCTGGTCCTGTGCTGCAGTGAGTCGTCGGCGACAGCATAGCCTGCAGCCCCTGTGGCAGTGGATTGCCACGGGCTACATTATGTAGCCAGCAGCCAGCGTGAGCGGCCAGCAGCCATAGTGAGTGGCCATCCAGAAGCCGGTGAATAATGTGCCTCGCCCAGGAAGAGCACAATGATGATGCCAACTTGGGCCAGTGAAGCGACGTCCTCCACAACTAGATTGAAGAACAAAACGACAGCAACTTGTCTGTTCCCCTTCCCCAATTTCCCAGCACTGTTCCCATCCCCCAGTTCCTCAATAAAAATCTTTAAAAAAAAAGACTGAAAAAGTTATTCAAGCTGAAACAATAGAACACCTAGTATTGTCATGAAAATATATAAAAACAGCACACTGCTAAAGGCACATATATAGTCAGATTCAGTATTCTGAATACTGTAATATGGTGGTGGGTTAATCATTTAACTCTATTATAAGGTTGAAGGACAAAGATAACAAAAATATCTATAGCTATCATAGTTTGCTAATGGATACACAATATAAAAATATATAAATTGTGATATCAAAAACATAAAATGTGGGAGAGGGTAATAAAATATCAGAATTTTTCGTATGCAATCAAAGTTAAGTTATCAAGTGAAAATAGAACATTATATTTATAGATGTTTAAAATTAGATTGAAGTTAACCACAAAACAGAAATCTATAGTAAATCCAAGTAAGATGAAGATAACAAAATTAGTATGCCACTACAGAAAATCATCAGTTCACAAAGGAGAAAAGCAAGAAAGTAAGAAATGACCAAATAATCCACCAAAGGGCCAGAAAACAATTTAAAAAATTGTAAAAGTAAGTACTTGCCTATCAGTAATTACTTTAAATATAAATGAATTATATCCTCCATTCAAAAGCCATACAGGGCTGGCGGAGTGGCTCAGTTAGTTAAGAGATAGCTTAAGAGAACAAGCTCTGAGCAACAGGGCCACTGGTCTGATTCCCACATGGGCCAGTGACGCTGCACCCGAGCTGAGCTGTCGCTGAGCTGTCACCTGCAACTAAGACTGAACTCAGCACCTTCAGCTGAGCTGCCACCCTGATGGCTCAGTGGATAGAGCGTGCACTCTAAACAACAAGGTTGCTGGTTCAACTCCCACATGAGATGGTGGCTACGCCCACCCTCTACTAAGATTGTAACACAGCACCTTGAGCTTAGAGGCCATTAGCTGCCCACGGGCAGCCAGATGGTGACGGGCACCCTCCACAACTAAGATTGAAGAACAACAACTTGGTTGGTCCCCCTACCCAATTCCCCAACACTGTTCCCCTCCTCCAATCACCCCCCCCAAAAAAAAAGCCATTGAGTGGCTGCATGAATGTAAAACAAGATCCTACTATATGCTTCCTGCAAGAGGCTCACTTCAGCTTCAAGGACACATACAAGTTTAAAATAAAGGTTTGGGGAAAATATTTCACACAAATGGAAATGAAAAGAGAGCAAGAGTAGCTATACTTATATCAGACATAATAGACTTCATGTCAAAAACTGTTACATGAGACAAAGCAGGTCATTATATAATGATTAAGGGGCCAATGCAGTAAGCAGATGTAACAATTGTAAATATATATCCACTCAACATCAGAACACCTAAATATATTAAGCAAATACTAGCAGATCTACAGAAAGTAATAGAGAGACAATAAAATAATGGTAAGGGACTTTTATAACCCACTTTTAACAATGGATAGATCATCCAAACAGATAATTAATATGGAAACACTGAACCTGAACTATAGAATAAATGAAGCTAACAGATACATCCAAAATGTTAATCCAATAGCAGCACCATAAACAATCTTCTAAAGTGCACAGTGGACATTCTCCAGGACAGATTACATGTTAATTCACGAAACAAGTCTCAGCAACATTTTCTTTAAAAATTGCAGTCATACAAAGTATCTTTTGTGACCACAATGGAATGAAACTAGAAATTAATTATAGGAAGAAAACTAAAAAAAATTTACAAATGCCCCTATACCAAATAAGACACTATACACTTAGACAAACATACAGGGTAAAGAAGAAAGAAAGCACTTTAAAAAAAGGAAAACAACAACTTGCTACAGCAGTGCAGAAATCAACTCTCAGCATAAATAGAGATAATTTGTGACAACAAAAACATAAATGGGGAGAAAGTAAAGGTTTGAATTGGTGTAAAGGAATGGAGAAAGGAAGCATGTTGAAGAAAATGAAATACTCTAAATATAAAACTTTTTTCTACATAAACTTGATGGTAATGTCTCAAAAAAAATCCAGAACTGGAATATATAACATAAGAAAAAGAAGAAACACAGGTAAAAATCATAGAATAACATCACACTAAAAAAATTGACAACAGGGCCGGCCGAGTGGCGTGATGGTTAAGAACTGGCTTGGGACGCCAGAGGGCCCCGGTTCGGATCCCACATATGAAGGCCAGTGACACTGCGCTCTACAGCTAAGTTGCTGAACAACAGCTCAACCTGGATCTGGGCTGCCATGAGTTGCCAGCGATGGCGTAGGCTGCAGCCCCTTTGGCAGTGGGTTGCCATGGGCTATCGTGTGTAGCCAGCAGCCAGTGTGAGCGGCCAGCAGCCACAGTGAGCAGCCATCCAGAAGCCGGCGACTGATCTGCCTCACCCAGGAAGAGCGCAATGATGGTGCTAACTTGGGCCAGTGAAGCAACGTCCTCCACAACTAGACTGAAGAACAAAA
>NW_017732271.1:14686-67681 GCF_001890085.2 Hipposideros armiger
ACAGCAACTTGTCTGTTCCCCTTCCCCCAATTCCCCAGCACTGTTCCCATCCCCCCAATTCCCCAATAAAAATCTTTAAAAAAAATAAATAAAATAATCATCCTAAGTGAAATGGAAACTCATCTGTAAAAAGGCACAGAGAAGCAGATTGGTCAACAAAGTAAACTCAGCCATGTGCTGCCTCCAAAAGACACATCTAAGCTACAAGGACAAATATGAACTCAAAGTGAAAGGGTGGAATTTGACACTTAAAGCAAATGGTATTCAGAGAAAAGCAGGTGTAGTTATAATGATATCATATGAAACAGACGTCAGGTTAAAAAAGGTAACAAGAGATAAAGACGGATATTTCATAATGACTAAGGGGACTATATAACAAGAAGACATAACAGTCTTCAATAGTTATAAAGAAATATCAGCCATAAATGGCACAATAGAGGAAATGAACATAATGACATTTATAGAGCACTTCATCCTAGAACATCAGACTATACATTCTTTTTTAGTGTACATGGAAGATTCTCAAATATAGACAATATTTTGGGACATAAAACTAGCCTCAGCAAACTTAAGAAAATTGAAATCATATCAAGCATATTCTCTGATCACAAAGTTTTCAAATTGGATATGAACTGCAAAAAGAAAGCAGGAAAAGCCACAAATATGTGGAGATTAAACAACATCATGTATTAAAGAAAGACTGGGTCAAAGAAAAAGTAGGAGGGAAGATCAAAAGATACATAGAAACAAATGAGAATGAAAATACATCATACCAAAATTTTTGGGATGCAGGGAAAGCACTTTTAAGAGACATATTTATATCATTACAGGCCTATCTCTAGAAAGAAGAAAAATCCCAGATAAATACCCTCACATTACACTAAAGAAATAGGAAAAGAAGAACAAATGAAGCCCAAAGTCAGCAGAAGGAAGAAAATAATAAAAATCAGAGCGAACTAAATGAAATAAAGAAGAAAAAGACAATAGAAAAAATTAATGCAACCAAGAGTTGGTTCTTTGAAAAGATTAATAAAATTGACAAATCCTTGACTAGACTCACTAAGATAAAAAAAGAAAAGACACAAATAAAAAAATCAGAAATGAAAGGGGGAAGTTACCACGGATGCCACAGAAATACAAAATATTATTTAAGAATACTTTGAAGTAATATATGCCACAAAATTCAATAACGTAGAAGAAATAGACATGTTCTTAGAAACATAAAGCCTTCTTCAGCTAAATGATGAAGAACTGGAAAATCTAAATAGACTGATCAACAGTACAGAAATTGAATTAGTCATCTGAAATTTCCCAAAAGCAAAAGTCCAGGACCAGATGGCTTCACTAGTGAATTCTACATAACATTCAGAAGGATCTAACACCTGTTTTTCTCAAAGTCTTCCAAAAAATTTGAAGAAGATACAATACTCCCTAACTCATTTTATAAGACCAACACTACCCTAATATCAAAACCTGGTAAGAATAACACAAAAAAAGAAAATTACAGACCATATATTTGATGAACACAGGTGCAAAAATTCTAAACAAAATTCTAGCAAATTGAATGCACCAATGCATCAAAATAACTATCATCATGACCAAGTAGTAGTCATTCCAGGGTCACAAGGATGGTTCAACATACACAAATCAAACAATGTGATACATCACATAAACAAAATAAAGGACAAAAATCATATGATTATGTGAATAGTTTCAAAAAAGCATTTGACAAGATACAACATCGATTTATGATTAAAACACTGAATAAAATAGGTATAGAAGGAAAATATCTTAACATAATAAAGGCCATATATGATAAACACTCAGGTAATCTCATAATTAATTCTGAAAAACTGAAGATGTTCACTCTATGTTCAGGAATTCGACAGGGCTGTCCCCTGTCACCTCTGCTTTTCAAAATAGTATTGTAAGCCCTAGCCAGAGCAATCAGGCAAGAAAAAGGAAAAAAAGGCATTCAAATAGGGAATGAAGAAGGTAATTCTCACTTTCTGCAGATGACATGATTCTACATATAAAAAAAACCTAAAGACTATAACAAATAACTATTAGAAACAATAAATGAATACAGTCCAGTTTCCAGCTACAAAATCATCATATGAAAGTTCATTGCATTCTTATATACTGACAATGAAAGCTCAGAAAAAAAGAAATAGCATAAACAATTACTTTTGCAATTGCAACAAATGGAATAAAATACTTAGGAATAAACTTAAACAAAGATGTGAAAACCTATACATTGAATAGTATCAGACATTTTTAAGAGAACTTGAACAAGACACTTAGAAATGGAAAGACATTTTGTGTTCATGGATTGGAAGGATCAACATAGTTGAAATGGCCATAGTAATCAAAGCAATATACAGATTTAATGCAATCCCCATCAAAACTTCACTGGAATTTTCTAAAGAAATAGAAGAAAAAAATCATCAGACATTTATAGAACAATAAAAGATCCCGAATAGCCAAAGCAATCCTAAGAAAAAAGAACAGTGCTGGAAGTATCACACTTCCTGATTTCAGCTTGTACTACAGGGCAACAATAATCAAAACAGTATGTTATTGGCAGAAAAACAGACACACAGACCAATGGAATAGAATCGAGCACACAGAAATAAACCCACATAAATATGGATAGATAATTTTTGACAAAGAAGCCAAAAACATGCAATGGAGAAAATACAGCCTCTTCAATAAATGGTACTGAGACAATTGGGAAGCCATGTGCAAAAGCATGAAACTAGACTGCTGTCACCGTTCAGCAAAATTAACTCAAAATGGATCAAAGACCTAAACATAAGACCTGAAACAACAAACTGCATAGAAAAAAACATAGGTACTAAAGATATGGATCTTGGGTTCAAAGAAGTTTTTATAAATTTGACTTCGAAAGCAAGGGAGGTAAAAGCTAAAATAAATGAATGGGACGATATGAAACTAAAATACTGCTGCAAAGCAAAAGAAACCATTTACAAAATAAAAAGGCAGTCAACAGAATGGGAGAATATTTTTGCAAACAACGCCTTCAATAAGGGCCTAATATCCAAAATATATAAAAACTCATACAACTCAACAACAGAAAAACAAAAAAGTCCAATAAAAAAATGGGCAGAATATATATATATATATATATATATATATATATATATATGTATGTACAGTGCAGTGATCAAGCCTCTACCCCATCCATGATGTGGTCTCCCTAGCAAGATTAGTGTGGGAGTGCAGTCAAGGGAATTGTAATAGATATGTATGATATTGGGGGGGGAGTGGGGCAGCGGATTGGGGGAGGGGGTTGTCACCTCGAGGGGTAAAAAGTATACCTATTGCACTGTGTTGTACAGCTGCAACTAATTCTAAAAAATTTGTATTTCACAATAAAAATAATAATAATTTTTTAAAAAGCTGCAAAAAAATGAGCAGAGGACTTGAATAGACATTTCTACAAAGAGGACATACAAATTGCCAATAGACATGTGAAAAAATGCTCAACATCACTAATCATCAGAGAAATGCAAATAAAAAACACAATGAAATATCACCTCACACCAGTTAGAATGGCTATCATCAACAAGACACATAATAGCAAGTGTTGGAGAGGCTGTGCAGAAAAGGAACCCTCATACTGTTGATGGGAATGCAGATTGATGCAGCTGCTATTGAAGGCAGTGTGGAGATTCCTCAAAAATTAAAAATAGAATTACCATGTGACTCAGAAATCCCTCTCCCGGGTATCTACTTTAAAAATCTGAAAACATTTATCTATAAAGATTTATGTGCTCTGATGTTCACTGCAACTTTATTTACAGTGGCCAAGACACAGAAACAACCAGAGTGTCCTCTCATAGATGATTGGATAAAGAAGTTATGGCATATATACACAATGGAATACTATCCTGCCATCAGAAAAGATGAAATAGTGTCACATGTGACAACATGGATTTATCTTAAGACTATAATACTAAGGGAAATAAATCAAGCAAAAAAGTAGAAAATCATATGATTTCACTGATATGTGGTATATAAAACAGAAAACAACAAAGGAGCAAGGCAAACAAATGAAGAAACAAAAACTCATAGACACAGACAATAGTTTAGTTGTTACCAGAGGGTAGGGTGGGGAGGAGGTTGGTAGATGAGGGTAAAAGGGATCAAATATTTGGTGATGGAAGGAGAACTGACTCTGGGTGGTGAATACTGGATGTGTCATATAAAAGATATATTACAGAATTGTACACCTGAAACCTATTAACTTTACTAACAATTGTCACCCCAATAAACTTTAATTTTAAAAAATTCACAAATATGTGGAAATTATACAACACACTCCTGAAAAACCAATGGATCAAAGATGGAATCGAAAGGAAAATTAGAAAATATCAACACAAATGGTCATAGAAACACACCGTATTAAAATTGATGGGATAAAAAAAACCAATGCTAAGTTGAAAGTTTGTAGCAACTAATGCATTCATTAAAAAAAAGAAAGCTCTGAAATAAACAATCTCACTTTACACTTCAAGGAACGTTAAAAACAAGAACAAACAGTCCAAAGTTAGCAGAAGGAAGGAGATAACAAAGAACAAATAAATGAAATAGAGAATAGACAAACAATAGGAAAGATCAATAAAAGGGTTGGGTTTTTTTGAAAAGATAAACAAAACCGTTTTATTGTTTATCATATCTTTATTTTTTATTGTCTTTTATTATGTTATTGGGGTGACATTGTTTAGTAAAATTACATAGGTTTCAAGTGTAAAAGTGTATAATACATCATTTATATATTACATTGTGTGTTCACCACCCAGCATCAGTTCTCCATCCATAACCATATATTTGAACCCCTTTACACTGTTGTACCACCTTGTGAGCCCCTTTACCCTCTGGTAACAAATAATATTTTGCTAGACTTACCAAGAAAACAAGAGAGGATTCAAATAAATGAAATTAGAAATGAAAAGAGAAACATTAGAACTGATGCCACATACATACAAAGGATCATAATAGACTACAATGAAAAAGTGTTTGCCAACTAAAAGGACAACCTCAAAGAAATAGAAAAATTCCTACAAACATAAAACCTAGCAAGTCTGAGTCAGGAAGAAATAGAAAATCTGAATAGACAAATAACAAGTAAAGAGATTGAATCAGTAATCAAAACCTTTTAATAAAGAAAACCCAAGACCAGATAGCTTCATGGGTGAATTCCACCAAACATTTAAAAAATAATTAACAACAATTGTTCTCAAACTCTTCCAAAAGAGTGAAGAGGCAAGGATACTCCCAAACTCATTTTTAAAGCACAGAATTACCCTGAAACCTAATTTAGATAACTGAAGAAAACTAGAGGCTTCTATGCGTGATGAATGTAAATGCAAAATTTTCAAAGAATACAGTAATACCTTGGTTTGAGAGTATAATTTATTCCCAAAACAAACTACTCATATTGCAAAACATCGCTCATTTACCAAGTTAAAATGTAATAGAAACGTTTGCTCATCTTATTGAACACTCGCAAACCCCGTTATTTGCAATCCAAGGTTTTACTCTACTATTAATTCAAATTAAACATCACGTTAAAAAGATCATATGCTGCAATAGTATATAGTTTTTACCCCTCAAAGTGACAGCCCTCTTCGTCCAATCCGCCACCTCACTCCCCCATATCATGCATATCTATTATAATTCCCTTGACTCCACTCCCACATTACACTCCATGTCCCGTGACTATATATATATATATATATATATATATATATATATATTCACTTACAGTTGACATACAATATTATACAACATNTATATATATTCACTTACAGTTGACATACAATATTATACAACATCAGCTTCAAGTGTACAGTGCAGTGATCAAGCCTCTACCCCATCCATGAAGCGATCTTCCTAACAAAACTATTGCACTGTGTTGTACAGCTGAAACCAATTTCAAAAAAAATGTTTATTTCACAATAAAAAATAAATTACTGAAAAATAAAATAAAATAAAAAACAGTTTAAAAAGATCATACACTATGATCTAGTGAGATTTCTTCCTGTGATGCAAGAATAGTTTAACATGCAAATCAATAAATGTGATACACCAGAATAATAGAATCATGTGATTTTTGTCTTTAATAGATACAGAAAAATAATTTGATAAAGTTCAATATCTCCTGGGGCCGGCCGAGTGGCACGTTGGTTAAGAACTGGCTTGGGATGCCAGAGGGCCCCGTTTCAGATCCCACATGAGGGCCAGTGACACTGCCCTCTACAGCTAAGATGCTGAACCATAGCTCGACCTGGAGCTGGGCTGCCGTGGGTTGCTGGCGACAGCGTAGGCTGCAGTCCCCTGCTGCAGTGGGCTGCCATAAGCTACTGTGTGTAGCCAGCAGCCAGCGTGATGGCCAGCAGCTGCTGTGAGTGGCCGTCCAGAGGCCGGCGACTAATCTGCCTTGCCCAGGAAGTGCGCAATGATGGTGCCAACTTGGGCCAGTTAAGCAACGTCCTCCACAGCTAGACTGAAGAACAAAAGGACAGCAACTTGTCTGTTCCCCTTCCCCCGATTCCCCAGCGCTGTCCCCCCCGCCAATTCCCCAATAAAATCTTTTTTAAAAGTTCAATATCTTTATGATAAAAACTCTCAAAACTGCGTGTAAAAGAAACATACTGTAGGGCCGGCCAAGTGGCTCAGTTGGTTAAGAGCTCGCTCAAGAGTTTGAGCTCTGAGCAACAGCAGTTCAAGTCCAGCCCGAGCTGAGCAGCCTCTGAGCTGCCAACAGGTAGCAGGATGGCTCAGCTAAAAAAACAAAAAAAAACAAAGAAACATACTGTAACAAAATGAAAGACATATATTACAAACTCACATAAAAACATTATACTCAGTGGTGAAAGTTTGAATGCTTTCCCTCTAAGATTAGGAATAGGACAAGAATACACCTTCTCACCACTTGTATTCAACATAGTGCAGAAGGTGCCAAAAAAAGTATACACATTTTAAGTAAGGAAAACTTTTAAAATTGTAATACTCAATATATACTGATAACAAAAGATGAGTACATGTCATGTTTGACTTCTGCAATTACAAGAGGTGCTCAAAGTGGTTACCGTCAGCATCCAGACACTTCTGATTATGACAAACTACTGCTTGAACAACGTTGACAAATGTGTCCAGTTGTATAAATTTTTTTGATACCCCTGGTATTTGAAGTTCTAGCTAGAACAGTTAGGGGGGAAAATGGAATCCAAATTGAAAGAGAAGAAATATATTGTCTTTGTTTGCTGATGACATGATCTTGTATACAGGAAATCCTAATGACCACAAAAAAAACTGTTAGACCTAGAAATCAATTCAGTAAACTTTCAGGATACAAGTCAACACATAAAAATCAGTTACATTAAAAATAACTTATCTAAAAATAAAATAAAGCAATCCCATTTATACTAGCATAAACAAAATTGAAATACTTACTATTAAATTTACCCAAGGAAGTGAACAATCTATGCAGTGGAAACTTTAAACGTTGGAGAAATAAATTGAAAAAGACACAGATAAATGGAAAAATATCCAGTGTTCACAGATCATAAAAGTTAATATTGTTAAAATGTCCATACTACCCAAGACCTATGCAGATTTAATGCAATTCCTATCAATATTCTAATGGCATTTTTCACAGAAGTAGAAAAAAACCCCAAAATCTCAAAACTCATATGGAACTATAGAAGACCTCAAATAGCGAAAGCAACCTTCAGAAAGAACAAAGCTGGAAACATCACACTTCCTGATTTCAAACTATATTTCAAAGCTATTGTTATCAAAACAGTATGATACTGGCATGAAAATGGCCACATAGACAAACAGAAGAGAATTAAGAGCCCAGAAATAAACTCACAATATACTGTCAACTAATATTTGATGAAGGAGCAAAAAGTACTCACAAAGAAAGGATACACACTTCAAAAAACAGTGTTGGAAAAATAGATATCCTCATGCAAAAGAATGAAATTGGACCCTTATCTTAGCCATTCATAAATTTAACTCTAATTAAAGGTTTATAGATAAGACCTAAAACTGTAAAACTAGAAAAAAACAAAGGAGAAAAGCTCCTTGACTTGTCTTGGCAATTTTTTTTAATATACCAAAAAGCAAAAGCAACAATAGCAAAAGCAACAAATCAACTAAACTAGGGATACATCAAACTAAAACGACTCTACACAGCAAAAAAAAAAGTCAACTAATGAAAAGACAACTTTTGGAACAGGAGAATATTTGCAAAACCTATACCTGATAAAGAGTTAATATCCAAAATATATAAGGAACTCACACAAATCAATAACAACCACCAAACTATCCAATTTAAAAATGAACTAAGGAGGGCCAGCCGAGTGGCGCGTTGGTTAGGAGTTGGCTTGGGACACCAGTTCTGAGCCGCAGGGCCCAGGTTTGGATCCCACATGACGGCCATTGACGCTGTGCCCTCTACAGCTAAGATGGTGAACAACAACTCGACCTGGAGCTGGGCTGCCGTGAGTTGCCGGCTAAGGCATAGGATGCAGTGAGGCTGGCCGACAGCTGGCGGGAGCTTTTGTGAGTCGCCATGAGCCACCGTGAGTGGCCGTCCAACAGCCAGCGAGTGTCTGCCTTAGCTGGGAAGAGCGCACTGATAATATCAACATGGGCCAGTGAAGGGACGTCCTCCACAACTAAGCTGAAGAACAAAAGGACAGCAACTTGTCTGTTCCCCTTCCCCAATTCCCCAATAAAAAATCTAAAAAAAAAAAAAAAGGAACTGAGGACTTGAATACATGTTTTTTCCAAAGACATACAAATGGTCAACAAGTACATGAAAAGATGCTCAACATCACTAATCATTAGGGAAATGCAAATCAGAACCAAAATTAAATATCATCTCACACCTGTTAGAATGGCTATTCTCAAACAAGAAAAGAGATAATAAGTGCTGGTGAGAATGTGGGGAAAAGGGAACCTTGATGTACTGGAAATGTAAACTGGTGAAACCACAATAAAACCGGTGTGGAGGTTTTTCAATTAAAAAAAAACAACACTGGGCCGGCCGAGTGGCGCGATGGTTAAGAACTGGCTTGGGATGCCAGAGGGCCCCGGTTCAGATCCCACATATGAGGGCTACTGACACTGCCCTCTACAGCTAAGATGCTGAACAACAGCTCAACCTGGAGCTGGGCTGCTGTGAGTCGCCGGCGACGGCGTAGGCTGCAGCCCCTGTGGCAGTGGGTTGCCATGGGCTACCGTGTGTAGCCAGCAACCAACGTGAGCGGCCAACAGCCGCAGTGAGCGGCCATCCAGAAGCCGGCGACTGATGTGCCTCACCCAGGAAGAGTGCAATGATGGTGCCAACTTGGGCCAGTGAAGCAACGTCCTCCACAACTAGACTGAAGAACAAAACGACAGCAACTTGTCTGTTCCCCTTCCCCCAATTCCCCAGCACTGTTCCCATCCCCCAATTCCCCAATAAAAATCTTTAAAAAAAAACACTACCATATAATCCAGCAATTCTACTCTTGGCATATATCCAAAAGAGATGAAATCACTATCTTAAGGAATCATGTGCATTCCCATGTTCATTGCACATTATTCACAATAGCCAAGACATGGAAACAACCTAAACCTAAGTGCAATAGATAAATAGATATGGAAAAAAATGTGACATATATGTGTAATATATATATATATATATATATATATATATATATATATATATACATTCAGTCACAAAAAAGAAGGACATTTTGCCATTTGCAACAATAAGGATGGACCTTGAGGGCATTATGCTAAGTGAAATAAATCAGACAAAGAAAGACAAATATTGTATGATCCTACTTATGTGACAAATCTAAAAACATTGAACTCAGAAACAATTTAAAATTGTGGTTGCCAGGGACTAAAGGGTTGGGAAATAATAATGTGTTGGTCAAAGGGTACAAACTTGCAGTTATAAAATGAATAAATTCTGGGGGTTTAATGTACAGCATGGTGACTGTAGTTTACAATACTGTACTGTATACTTGAAAGTTGCATGAGAGTAGAATTTTAATGTTCATACCACAGTAACAAAACAATAATTGTGTGAGGTAAAGGATGGGTCAATTAACCTTATTTTAGGAAAGCATTTTACAATATGTGTGCATCAAATCATCACATCGCATACCTTAATCTTACACAATGGTATATAGCAATTATACCTCAACAAAGTTCAAATATAAAACCAGTGCCACAATGACCTAGAAATTCAACTTGTCTGCATTACTGATTCCTTTCTGACATTGATACAGATATTATAGAAAGAGCAAAAGAAAACACGTTGACTGTAAGCCCTATGAATATTTTGTTTAATATTTTTTTCATGAGCAAGTGTTAAAACCAAAGTGTGCTTCAGCTCAACTAAAAACGATTAAGAAAATTCCCAATAATAATTTTGTGTTCTGTATTATTCTTTACAGTATGATTAAGAAATTGAAGCCCTGAGGAGGGAAACGTACATCACTGTTTTTTGTGTGTGTGTTTTTGTTTTTAGCTGAGCCATCCTGACACCTGTTGACAGCTCAGTGGCAGCTCAGCTCGGGCCAGGACTCGAACTGCTGTTGCTCAGAGCTCACACTCTTGAGCAAGCTCTTAACCAACTGAGCCACTCGGTCGGCCCATACATCACTGTTAAGTGATGGAAATAGGTTTTGAACCTAGTACAACATGTTATCAAGTAACGTCATTTCCTTCACTTTGTTTTGTTATAATTTTGGTGAGATGCAGTAGGAACTTAACTGTTGTTTACATCAGTTAGCATATTGTAATATTTGTTTCATTGTGTGTTTTCTCACTTAAAGTTACAGAATCTATTGAGAACATTGAGTGAGGATTTACTATATTCCTGACTCTTAGGCCAAGGCTTATATCCCTCAACCAGCAAATCATAGTTATTCTTACAACCCTTCCCAATGGACATAGAAAATTCAGAATTACTGGGTCTTAGCCATAATTCTACTTTGTTTCCCATATATGCAAGTGCAAGTAAAGAAAGGGGAAAAACTTGAGTTGACTTTCATTTATTTTTTTAAAAGCAGAGTTTGCAAAATATTTCCACTTTTAAACTAGTAGTAAAACTTACGACACCATGGACAATGCCATTGAGAACTGCTATATGATGCCTGCTTTTGAAATGCCTATTCTTTGTTAAGAAACACAAAAATGCATATAAAACAGAAGAAAAGTTTTCAGACATTTTAAGACAGAACCTCAGTTTTCTGCAATAATCTGTATGTTTATTTTACCTATTGAGAGATAGCTGAAGTGCTGGATTTAGACCTCTAATTGCAAGGAACCCATGTGATTGTCTTCAGAATCTCCTTCAGTTTTGACTAAAAAAAATAATTGCCTCTTAACAAACAAACCATACCAGGAGTTATCAGGTTGTGAAGGAGCTGTAAACAATAGGCCAAAAACAGCAGTCTGTGTTTGAAAATGACTCTCACTAAATTTACATTAAGAAGATGTGGCATATATACACAATGTAGTACTATGCCATAAGAAAAGATGAAATACTGCCATTTGCAAAAACATAAATGGATCTTGAGATTATTATGCTAAGCAAAATAAGTCAGACAGAAAATGTGGAGAACCATATGACTTCACTCATATGTGGGATATAAAACTGAAAGCAACAAAGGAACAAGACAAACAAATAAAGAAGCAAAAACTCATAGACACAGACAACAGTTTAGTGGTTATCAGAGGGGAAGGGGGAAAGGGAGATCGTAGAAGAGGGTAAAGGGTGTCAAATATATGGTGATGGAAGGAGAACTGACTTTGGGTGATGAACACACAATGTGATATATAGATGATGTATTACAGAATTGTACACTTGAAACCTATGTAATTTTACTAACCATTATCACCCTAATAAATTTAATTGAAAAAAATTTAAAATTCTACATTAAACAAAGTGGAGTTACTCAAGAACATTAGGCTGTTATTTGAATGAACAAAGTAAAATGCTCATTGATTCCCAATAGCTTAGGATTCAATGCGAATAATTTTTATTTATGTAATTTGGTTAGGTGAATGGTAAGTACATTAAAAATAAATTACAGTATAATGCAGTGCTCATTGTTTTTCTGAGCAATCGCATTTGCTAAAATTATACAATATTTTGGCATCCCCCCAAAAACGTGATACTTTGGGCATTTGATGTAGAGCAGAGCAGTGACATTCATTTCAATCTAGGTTGCTAGGCTATGGCTTGAGAGAGTTTAAAATGGATCAGACAGGGAGGACAAAAGCAGGTAATGAGTGTCAATTAATATTCACAAGGACACCATTTCTTGGTGCTAGCTAACTATGTTTAGGTTGGAAAGCAAATAATGTTATCATCAACCATTAAATGGTAAATATACATAAAAGTTGTTCTTCCTATTGGTAAAATAATGAAAATTGCCATTTTCCTTTAAGGAATAATTTGGCATTTATAGGAAGAAAGATTGCGAACAGGAGTGTTTGGGGAAAAAAAGGTTTTCTTTGTATATGAATCCCTCGTTACACAGGAATGAAGAAATTCTGGGACTGGATTAGTTGGAGAAGAGTGAGTATAAGGTAAACCATATACACATATACATATATGCATATATATATATATATATATATATATAGTGGTATTTACAAAAAAAATATTTTGTCTTTACAGACTCATTTTAATTTGTTTTGCATTAGATAGACCTTAGGTTTTTTTTTTACATCAAAGCTAGTCCATAACAAAATTAGTCAGTTATAGTTTTAACTCCAAGACACTTTTTCTTTCTATCTCTTATGTTCCTCTCTTTTCCCAGCCCCAGTCCACTACACATTCTCCCATTCCTACTCCAGGGCTTATGTGTTCCAATATTGTCCTCTGGATACTTAGGCTCTTTGACTGGGTCAGTTTATTCAAAGTTGTCCTATCTCTCACCATCTTCATCCCCTTTTTCCCATTAATATATAACTGTCCAATGACCCATTTTTAAAATATTGCAGGGATATTAACAGTAACTGGTTATATCAATTTATAATATGGAGTTACTATCTATTTTATTTGGTTTTCCTCCAATGGCTTAACCAAATATGGAAACATAAGGTCTTATTTTAGACTGCTAGAAAAAAATTGGGGGCAAAGGGCTTTGCAGTGCTATTTCTATCATTACAGTTAGAGTGTATTTATGTCATGTCTGTTGAGCAAACTTTGGTAGCTCATTATGATTATCAGACTTTAATGGGCCTGGAACCATTGTATAATTAAGACAAATTTTGCACTGAGGAATTACTGAGAATGTTGTATGATATGAAGATGATAACACTGGACTGGAAGGTAAAAGATCTGGATACTAGTCCAAGCTGTACAACTTACTAGCCATCACACTCAGGAACTTGTTTCATCATCTGCAGTCTTCAAGCAGCTGTTAAATAAAAGCTTAAGCTTAGAAGATATAGATAAAAGCACATTGAAAACTGTCAAGGGCAGGAGCAATAAATACATAAGTGGGCAATAGTCATCCTAGTTTACAGTGCTTTTGATAAAGTCCTATATGTGAATAAAGCCACATCTTCATCCTAGAATCTATGGGTTTCTTGTGTATATTAGATAATTTATTGCCTGCTTTCTTTCTCAGGAAAATATTGTCAACAAGCACATGGACTAATATAAATAGTGTTCAGTGAGGTGACAGCTTGACATGTGGATTTGATATTTACCAGGACCAAAACTCAGTGCTTTCTATGACTGTTCATGTCCCCATTCTTAAGACATTCAAAACGTTTCTGGCATGCTGACTCATCAGCATTCAGGTCATTTGTTGAAATTTAATATTGTCTTGCTTGGAATACCAGTACTTATTGGACTGATATTCAGTAGGCAAGGAGAGACCTTTTTCCTGGATATTAACATATCTACTAAGTCAGTTGTCCTCATAAAACAGGGAGAGAAAGTAAAGAGAAAGACCAAGCAAATTTAGGTTTACCTTGGAACTAAGAAGGCAGTATTTCATGGTAGCAAAGTACATGCACTTTGGGAGTGAGCCATACTTAAATTTCAATGATTCCTAACAGTTCTACAAGGTTCTGTGGCCTTGGACGAATTACTTACCATCTCAGGTCTCTCATCCATAAATGAGATCACTAACAGTACCTTCTGTAGTGCTACTTTTGTGAGACAATTAATGCAAAGTACTCAGTACATTGCCAGTCACATAAACCTAGGTGGCATTTTTAAGTCCTTATTCAATCATTAATATGTTCAACAAATATTTATTGCATGCCTACTATGTATAATGCCAGACCTTGTTTTAGATATTAGGATGCATTAATGAAGAAAAACCAAATCAAATAAAAATAAAATAAAGCAAAAACACTGAAGTCCCTAAACTCATGGCACTTACATTCTAGCGGGGGAAACAGAAACATGGTAAAAAGTGAAATGGAGAATAATACAACTGGGTAAATGAGGGCTAGAGACAGGAAGGATGGGTGCATGTTACTATTTTTATAGAGATCAAGAAAGACCTCTCTAGGACCTGACAATCAAGATGGTGCAGTAGGTAAATGCTGTGCTTACCTTCTCTCACAACCACATCAAATTTACAGTTAATCTACAAAACAAGCATTACTAAGAACTGCCTAAAATCAAACTGAACTGAAGCCTTTCAGCTAAGGACATGCAGAAAAAGCCACTTCCAGACTGGTTGGAGGGACAGAGATGTGGAACAGGTTGGTCTCACACCCACGTGTGACCGTTAAAGATTGGGAGGGATATTTCAGCTCTGGGTGCCCCCCCATCCCCCAGAAGAGCAAGAGATCCCAGCCCAGGGTTCCATTGCTTAGTAGATTGTGACTGAGTGAGACTGAGTGTGGCTGCACTCTCAGGCACTCCTCTTAAAGGGACTGCACATGGGCTTACTCACCAACAAAATTATTAGCTCTGAGCTAGTGATACTGGGGCATATGGTGGGAAACTGAGTTGTCTTGCTTGGGACGGGGACTGGAGAGATGGTTTTCTCTTGGATGAAGGAGCTGGTGGAGACCATTGTTTTTTTGCTGAGGCCTCCCCCTTCCCCGTGTGCATCCGCCAGCCATATCTGAGTCTCCGCCATTCCTTCATCATGGCCCTAGCGATTTGAGACCTGGCCCTGCCCAACCTTGGGACACACCCAAGCCACTTTCAGTGGCATTTTCATGCAGACCACCTACCTTGGCTCAAGCTGCAGATTTTCACAGGGTCTCTCAAAGGTCCGTGGAACCTAGACAAACACCATCTGGCTTGAGTGTATCCTGTACCTCTGTCTGAGCATCCCTAAGTGTAGCACTAGCAGCAGACAGCCTTGGTTCCCAGCTTGGCCTCTAAAAGCATTTACAAGTACTGCACAGGAAGCTGCCATCTGTGGATTTTTTTGTGGCTTATACTGGGTGGCCCCAGGTGAGGCGTGGGTCATGGGCTATGGCTGAACTTGACATATAGCGGATTCCCTCCAAGGTGGTCCTGGGCTGGCACCCTCAGTAGCCAGATTCAAAATGAGCTGGAGCATTGCCCAGCTGCTTCCAAGTATGACACACCCAAGGGGAAGATTGGTCGGGCACCACAGTCCTGCTGAGGCAGATCCTGTTCTGTAATATCAGTCCCTGCACAACAACTCTTCCACTGTAGTCAAGGCCAGTTTTCACAACCAATGCGCCCAAGGATAAGTCCCTTTCATTGATGTGCAATTATCAACCAAGACTCAAGTATAAGAGAAGAGCACACACAGCCCACACAAGGGACACACCTGGAGTGTGTGGCTCAGGTGACCAGTAAGACTGCGCCACTGAACCCCACAGCACACATACTACACAAGGCCACTCTATTAAGACCAGGAGACAGAGAAGCCATACCTGATACATAAAAAAAACGACAGGGAGACAGTCAAAATGGGGAGACAAAGAAACATGTCCCAAATAAAAGAAGAGAACAAAACTCCAAAAAAAGAACTAAGCAAAGTGGAAATAAGCAATCTACCAGACACAACGTTCCAAACACTGGTTGTCAGAATACTCAATGATCTCAGGGATAACTTCAATAGAGAGATAGGAAACATAAAAATGGAGATGGAAACTGTAAAAAAGAACCAGTCAGAAATAAAGGATACAATAATGGAAACAAAGAATATATTACAGGAAATCAGCAGTAGATTACATGAAGCAGAGGATTCAAAGAGTGATGTAGAAGATAAGGTTGCAGAAAACACCCAACCAGTACAGCAAAAAGAAAAAAGAATCCAAAAAATTGAGGAGATTTTAAGGGGCCTCTGGGATAATACCAAGTGTATCAACATTCATGTTATAGAAGTGCCAGAGGGAGAAGAGAGAAAGCAAGGATTTGAAAACCATTTGAATAAATAATGACAGAAAAATTCCCCAACCTGGTGAAGGAAGTAGACATACAAGCCCAGGCAGCACAGAGAGCCCCTAACAAGGTAAACTCAAAGAAGACAACACCAAGACACATTATAATTAAAATGCCAAAGGTTAAAGACAAACAGAGAATCTTAAAAGCAGCAAGATCAAAGCATTTAGTTACCTACAAGGGAGCCCCCATGAGACTGGCAGCTGATTTCTCAACAGAAGTTTTGCAGGCCAGAAGAGAGTGGCAGGAAATATTCCAAGTGATGAAAAGCAACAATATACAACCAAGATTGCTCTACCCAACAGGGCTGTCATTTAGAATTGAAGGACAGATAAGGAGCTTCCCAGATAAGAAAAAGCTGAAGGAGTTCATTACCACCAAACCAGTATTACAAGGAATCTTAAAGAGATTTCTTTAAGATGGGAAGGTGACTAAGGATGGGTGAAAGGGGAAGACATTAAGAAGCACAAATTGGTTGTTACATAGTAGTCATGGGGATGCAGGGTATAGCATAAAAAATAGAGTCAACAATATTGTAATAACTAGGTATGGTGCCAGATAGGCATTAGATATATCAGGGTGATAGATGGGAATGAGGTTGGGGGCAGGGTGAAAAAGGTGAAGGTATTAAGAAATACAAATTGGTAGTTAATACAGTATGGGAAATATAATCAATAATGTTGTAAAGATCATGTAAGGTGCCAGATGGACACTGGACTTTTGGGGGGACTGTGTCATAGACTGTGTAAATGCCTGACCAGTGTCCTATACACCTGAAGCTGAAGCAGAATAATATTGAATTTCAACTATAACTAAATATGTATATATAGGTATATATAGTCACGGGATGTGGAGTACAACATAGGGAAGATAGTCAATGGTATTGTAACAGCTATATAAGATGTCAGAAAGATAGTAGCTTGGGGGTGGGATATCACTTTATGAGAGGTTTAAATGTCTAACCATTATATTGCTTTGTACACCTGAAACTAACTTTTTTTAAAAGCAAAAAATAAAAATGAAAAACGACCTCTGTGAAATTTGAATAGACATCCTTATGAAGTAAGCACGTATCTGGAGGAAGAGTATTCCAGATAGAGGAAACAACAAACATTAATGTTGTGAGGACAAAAATATAACTATATTTTATTTGAGCATAAAAATAGTGCTGAGGAGCAAACATGTTTAGTGAAATTCAAGAAATAGCCCAGAAGCCAGTGTCACTGGAACAGTGATTGAGGTGGAGAACAGTAGGAGATGAGGGAAGAAAGATAACAGGGAAGATTAAGCAATGGACCTCGAATCAAACTTGGATGAGTTTGAGGGGTTTAAAGTAGGAACATGACATGATCTGACATATTTTAACAGACTCATGACTATTTTTAAGAACAGTTTATAGAAGGCAATAGTGGAAGCAAGATACCAGTTAAGAGGCTACTGCAATCACTCTAGTGAAAGGTGATAGTGGCATCAGTCACAGTGGTAGCACTGGAGATGTTAGCAAGTGATCAAATTCTACAGATCAGGCCACATGGTTTGATTTAATCAAAAGCTTAACTATCCTGTACAAGGGAGCATTCTGTGTGGTCCAGCCCAGCTCATGAGAATTTTCTGAAGTGGGATTTGTGTCCAAAGTGCCAGCAAATACTACTTTGCCTTCCACTGTCACTGTTCCTTGTTGCATGTGACTATTTTAGAGAGTGGTTGGTAGTGGTCTGGGTCAAAGTACTGGTGTTCTTAGGTTCCTCCACTATAATGTCATTAAGTAGCACACCGAGTGCTAACATTATTTTTAATTGCTAGCACTGTTCTCTGTTGACCAGGCTCAGGAGTTTTGCTCACTCTGCTTCACTTCTCTCCTACCAAGTTTGCCTCACTCACCCCTCTTCTAACTAACATGAAGCAAAATGGTCAATGGGAGTGGGAGTCAAAATGAGTGGGAGGTGGTTCTCAGTGGAAAATTGGCATTGGGCAAGTCACTTTCCTGCTATGAACTCAAGTTTCTCATCTATAAAAGAAGTGGGTTGAATTGATAAGCATTAAAATCCCTTGCAGCTCTCAAGTTCTGATTCATTCAATAATTCACTCATATGAACACTTTCATTAACACAATATATATATATATATATATATATATATATATATATTTATCAACTCATTTTTAAATCATTTCAATGTTTGATATGTGAAGAAAAAAGTCTATGGAGATTTTAAGAAACTTCTCCAAAGTCACGTATTGAGGTACTGAAAAACTGGTTCCAGGTATCAGTTGTGCCATGTCATCTTAAAGTGGCACCAGTCCAGTTACTTTTAAGCACTTAATTACCATTCACTGTTTTTCTGAAGCACTATTTTAGAAGGTGGACATCTTTTTTTTAAGTCAATGTGTGGCAGCAAGCTATGGCAAGTGATATCATAAAACACTGTGTTTATGTCACAGTCTTCATAGCTAATTTAGGTAGAAAATGTACTCACTCAACTTATTCATCTGCAATTTCCCTGAACACTTGTACGCCATTCTTCCAAATCAGGAGCAACTTTAGTACATTGACAGCTGCGCTCTTTTCTCCTTTCATGCAATTGCTAACACTCTGCAGTTTTGATAGCACTTCCAGATGGAAATCAGAATGAAATATTATTGCAGGTGGTTTTATTTGCAGCCTGACTACTGCCCAAAGGCTATGTCAATGACTGAGAGGGGCTAGCAGATGTTCCTATTGCTGGTTATATCCAGCTGATTGATAATTAGATGTAAAGGTTGGAGAATAAACACATACTTCAAACATTTATGCAAAAATGGGGCTCTACTCTATCTCATGGGATGTATTTAAGTTCTGCATAGCGGAGATAACATTTTTACTAACAGTGGATGACTTTCTAGGTAATAAATACAATGTGTAACTGAAAAGCAGTTAAGGGGAACACAGTAGCTCTGAGGTTAAGCCAAGTTGACATTATGAGTGATCTACTCTTTGATATCAGGCTATATTAGCATAGGGACAATATACAGAGGGTACCAAAAATATATATACACATTTTAAGAAAGGAAAACTGCATTAAAATTGTAATACTTAATATATACCAACTACAAAAGATGGATACAAGTCATGTTTGACTTCTGCAATTACAAGAGGTGCTCGAAGTGGTTATCATCAGCATCCAGACACTTCTGATTACTGTAAACTACTGCTTGAGCAATGTTGGCCAAAGTGTCCACTTGTATACATTTTTGGCACCCCCAGTATATGTCTGGTAGAGTTCCCAGTTATGAGGTCTTGCTTGCTTGCTTGCTTGCTATCAGGACTCAAAGTGGACAAAGAAAGAAGGTGGCACAAACATAGAGAGGAAACATACCATTGAGAGGAATGACTTCTACTCTAAAGACATGAGCCTGTGTATTCTAATGTCCCAAGATGAACAGGATATACCATTACCCAATTCTGGTTAGCAGACAGTGTACCTGACTGGTACTCTTGTCCATAATTCTGTTTTCATTCCTTTAGTGACTAGTTCCTGGCTAGGAATCACTCATACTGAAACAGAGGACCTTGCTGATAATATAATGCTGTAAACCCAAATTCTAATGCATTCTCCTGTTTACAATCATTGAGTGACTACAGTTTTAGAGAGAGTCCAAACTCCTTAACACGGTCCATAAGGACCTTAAGAACTTGACCCCTGTTTACCTTTCCATCCTCTTCTGTCACTACTCCATTATGTCATGCTTTCCCTAGTTGAGCTGACTACTCTTGTAATGGTGACGCTTTATTCAATTTTTGATATTTAAACGTCTAATTATAATTGGATTTTACAGTAGTTTGTCTTGGGACTTTTTGAAAAAAATTTTTTCTTTGCTTCCCTCTCCTTCCACCAAACCTTGATGATTCTATTTACTGTATATTTACTATGCCTACCAGTTCCAATGGTTCTGTTTACTTCAAGCCAGTGTGCATACCTGGCCTGGTAACTTGCGAGGGTTGTTTTTTTTTTTGCATCTGTATGGTATTCATTCCTGCCAGTGCAGGAGTGCACATTGCTCTGACTTGATGGGCGCCACTGACCACATCCCGTGGTGCCTTGGGGGCCTGCCCACCCACCTAGAGCTGTGTTGCCGGGGACACCCTGAGCCCCTGGTTCCTAACCCCAACCTCGATAGGCAACAGAGGTTTTTTGCAGCAGCAGACAGCCCACAGCAACCTGTGAGGTGTTTTGGTGGTGAACATGGATCCAGAGCACACAGCAGCTAATTGCGGGAAGCTCACTGCAAGCCTGAGAGAAAGGCCGGGGCATGATGTGTTGGGCCCTTCCCTTCAACATAGCTGGTGTAGAGTTGGCCAGTGAATCTATTGCTGAGCAAGTGGTATGCAGATTAAAGTGGGCAGAGAGCTTTTTTAAAAATATTTTTTTCTTTTATTCTTTTTTCTTCCCCCTTTTTTCTTTATTGTTATTTTTTTTCTTACTCTTTCATCTTTTGGTTCCTTTTCCTTCTTTTCTTTCATCTGTATTCTTTTTGGCATTGTTTCTCAGACTTCTTTATCTGCATATTGCTTTGGTCACTGTTTTTCTTTCTTGTTCTTCTGTTTTTGTGTTTGTGTCTCTTTTATGTACTTTTATTTATCCTGTCTGATCATTGCTTATTGAATTTCTGTGGGAATGTATTTGTTTTTTTGGTTTTGTTGGATTACTTTTCTTGTTTTTGTTTTATGAAGTAGATGTGGACCTAGCACTGGTCCAGGAGCTGAGACTACACTGAATTTGTAGAAACCACTGATCACAGCCTTTACGCAACTGTAACTCCACCTCGCCGACTTACATCTGCATTGCCAGGGGCAATTAGGGTGTGGAGGTGACTGGCCCAACCCCCATAAACTGTGGAAAACCTTTTTTACAACAGAAGGTGGTCCACAGTGTCCTGGCGTCAATTTGTGGTGTTCAGTGACTACAAACCTGCACCACAGCCTCTCAGGAGCAGCTTTCATGAATCTGTGAGCATGAGATGGAGTCTCAATACAAAGGGGTCACAGGCCAAGTATTGGTGTAAGACTGGAATCTGTATTGACGTCTTAAACACAACCAATCATGTCGCATAACTCACTTGAACTCCATCCTGCCAAGCTAGTGCCACATCACAGAGGCACCCTCAACACCAGTTCAAACAACCAGACACATGCTCCTAAAGAGCCTCTTTCAATAGGTGGGCCTTACTGGCATCTGACAGGTGGCAACAGGCCTAGGGGTCCCTGGGTCTTTTCCTAAATGGCCTCTGGACCAATATAGGGAAAAGCCAGCTTCAGTTCACACAGAGATGATCCCCACATGACCCCAGGTCCAGCACAGGCAGTAACCAACTGTATACAGCCTTGAAGTACCTACCAGGTAGCTACAGACCAGAAGTAGGCAGGCCTGAAATAGCACTGAGTGGATGCCCCACCCAAGAGACACCAGAACCAACACACCAAGAGACCAGTGTTATAAAAAACCGGAGTACTACCTGGTTGAACCTACAAGTAGCACACTCCAAGGACATTCTCCACAGGCAAAAGAGCCCACAGTGGCCAAGCCTCCTTTGAGGGGTTCAACCTCCACACAGCATCTCATACACTGTGAACAGAGCTATATCTCTCAGCTAATCAGTCTGAGGGTAAATCTCACCATCTGACAAGCCAAAAGCAATTAAATAACAACTTCAACAGTGACACCTCTGTAACACACAGACAGGAGAATACAGGGACTGCAATCTGAGCATAAAGGACACATACTGCAGGAACATCCAGCAACGAATGAGAGGCATAGGTGATCTATCTAATAAATCGAAGCAACCACAGAGTGACAGCCAGAATGAAGAAACAAAGAAACATGTCCCATGTGGAAGATAAGAAGAAACCTCTAGGAATGGAATTAAATGAAACAGAGGTATCCAACCTTTCAGAGATAGAGTTTAGAACACTGATGATAAGGATGTTTCAGGAACTTAGGGAGGACATGAAGAAAGATAGAGAAATCATTAAAAAAACAGTTAAAAAGAGAGAAAATAATAACTGTAATGAAGCACACACTCGAAGGAATCACCAGTAGATGAGATGAAACAGAGGATCGGATCAGCAATTTAGAAGACAAAATAGCAGAAATTACCCAGTTGGAACAACAACAAGAAAGAATATAAAACAATGAAAATAGTGTAAGAGACCTGTGGGACAACATCAAGCACAACAACATTCACATCACAGAAATACCATAGGAGAAGACAAGAAGCAAGGAATCAAGAATGTATTTGTAGAAATAATGACTGAAAACTTCCCTACCATGGTGAAGGAAATCAACACACAAGCCCAGAAAGTGCAGAGAGGTCCAAATAAGATAAATTCAAACAAGTCCACACCTAGACACATCATAGTTAAAATGGCAAAGGTTAAAGACAAAGACAGGATCCTAAAAGCAGCAAGAGAAAGACAGCAGGTTACATACAAAGGAACTCCTATAAGAATAACAGCTGACTTTTCTACAGAAACTCATCAGGCCAGAAGAATGTTGCAGAAATATTCAAAGTGATGCAAAATAAAGGCTTACAACCAATATTGCTCTACTCAGCAAGGCTATCACTTAAAATTGAAGAGATAAAGACCTAAGCTTCAGGAAATCATTACCACCAAGCCAGCACTGCAGGAAGTGTTCAACGCACTTTTTTAAACAAAAGAAAGGGCTTTTTTAAAAGAAGAAAACAAGCTAACCGAGGGAGACCAAAAATACAAATAACAAAATGTCAATAAATATGGACCTATCAATACTCACTTTAAAAGTGACTGGGCTAAATGCTCCAATCAAATGACATAGAGTGGGGCTGGCCAAGTGGCGCGTTGGTTAAGAACTGGCTTGGGACGCCAGCTCTGAGCAGCAGGCCCCGGTTCGGATCCCACATATGAGGGCCAGTGGCACTGCCCTCTACAGCTAAGATGGTGAACAACAGCTCGACCTGGAGCTGGGCTGCCATGAGTTGCTGGCGACAGTGTAGGCTGCAGCCCCTGTGGCAGTGGGTTGCCATGGGCTACCGTGTGTAGCCAGCAGCCAGCGTGACCAGCCAGCAGCCAGCGTGACCAGCTGGCATCTGGTGTGAGCTTCCAAGAGCTGCTGTGTGCGGCCCTCTGATGGCTGGCGACCAATCTGCCTCAGCCAGTAAGAGCACAATGATAATATCAACTAGGGCCAGTGAAACAACATTCTCCACAACTAGACTGAAGAAAAAAAGGACAGCAACTTGTCTGTTCTCCTTCCCCTGATAACCTAGCGCCGTTCCCCTCCCCCAATTTCCCAATAAAATCTTTAAAAAAAAGACATAGAATGCCTGAGTGGATAAGAAAACAGGACCCATGGATATGCTGTTTACAAGAGACTCATCTCAGATCAAAAGACACACACAGACTGAAAGTAAAGGGATGGAATAAGATATTTCACGCAAATGGAAATGAGAAAAAAGCGGGAGTAGCAATACTTATTTCACACAAAATAGACTTTAAAATGAAGACTACAATAAAAGACAAAGGACACTACATAATAATAAAAGGATTGATTCAACAAGAGGTCATAACTCTAGTAAACATCTATGCATCCAACATAGGAGCTCCTAAATATATAAAACAGATATAGACAGACATAAAGACAGAGATCAACAGTAACACTATCGTAGTAGGGGAATTCAACACCCGATTGTCACCAATGTACACATCCTCCAGACAGAAAATCAAAACGGAAACAGTGGCCTTAAATGACACTTTAGACCAGTCAGATTTCATCAACATTTTTAGAGCATTTCAACCCAAAGCAACAGAATATACATTCTTCTCAAGTGCACATGGAACATTTTCCAAGATAGACCACACGTTAGGCCAGAAAACAAATCTCAATAAATTGAAGACGATTGAAATCATATCAAATGTCTTCTCCAGACACAATGCTTTGAAACTAGAAATCAATTATAAGAAGAAACCCGGAAAGCACACAAATACATTGAAGCTGAATAACATGTTAATAAATAGCAAGTGGGTCAAAAATGAGATCAAGGAAGAATTCCAAAGCTATCTGGAGACAAATGAAAATGAAAACACAACAACCCAAAATCTATGGGATGCAGCAAAAGCAGTCCTAAGAGTGAAATTCATAGCAATGCAGACCTATCTAAAGAAGCAAGAAAAATGTCAAATCAACAGACTATCTTTACACCTAAGGGAAGTGGGAAAAGAAACAGCAAAACAAGCCCAAAGGGCGTATAAAGTAGGAGATAATAAGACCAGAGCAAGAAATAAATAAAATAGATATAAAAAATACAAAAGATCAATGAAACCAAGAGATGGTTTTTTGAAAAGATAAACAAAATCGACAAACCCTTAGCCAGACTCACCAAGAAAAAGAAAGAGATGACCCAAATTAATAAAATCAGAAATGAAAGAGGAGAAGTGACAACAGATGCCACAGAAATACAGGAAATTGTAAGAAAATACTAGGAGCAACTATATGCCAACAAATTCAACAATCTGGAAGAAATGGATAAATTTCTAGAAGCATACAATCTACCAGGTCTGAATCAAGAAGAAAGAGGAACTCTGAACAGACTGATTACTACCAAAGAAATTGAGTCAGTAATCAACAAGCTTCCAACAAACAAAAGTCCTGGATCAGATGGTTTCACAGGTGAATTTTACAAAACATTCAAAAAAGAATTAACACCTATTCTCCTCAAACTATTCCAAAAAATACAGAAGGAGGGAAGGCTCCCAAACACATTTTAAGAGGCCACTATTACTCTGATCCTAAAATCAGGCAAACATATTACAGAAAGATAAAACTACAGGCTGATATCCCTAATCAACATAGATGCAAAAATCCTCAGCAAAATACTAGCAAACCGAAATCAGCATCACATTAAGAAAAGCATACACCATGATCAAGGTGGATTCATTCCTAGTATACAAGGTTGGTTCAATAAAGGTAATACATACACTAACAAAATAAAAAATATATATCATATGATCATATCAATAGATGCAGAAAAAGCATTTGACAAAATCCAGAAACCATTTATGATAAAAACTCTTAGCAAACTTGGAATAGAGGAATCGTATCTCAACATAATAAAGACCATATATGATAAGCCCACAGCTAACATCATACTCAATGGGGAAAGGCTAATAGCTTTTCCCTTAAGATCAAGAACAAGAAAAGGCTGCCCACTTTCACTTCTATTCAACACAGTTCTTGAAGTTCTAGCCAGAGCAATCAGACAAGAAAATGAACTAAAAGGCATCGAAATTGGAAAGAAGAAAGTAAAATTGTGACTATATGCAGATGACATGATACTATATAGAGAGAATCCCAAAGAGTCCACCAAAAAACTGTTAAAACTCAAACTGAATTTAGTAAGGTAGCAGGATTCAAAATTGATATTCAGAAACCTGTTGCATATGTATACACCAATAATAAACTATCAAAAGAAGAAACCAGGAAATCAATCCCATTTACAATTGCTTCAAAAACAATAGAATATCTAGGAATAAATTTAACCAAAGAAGTAAAAGACCTGTACTCAGAAAATTATAAGACACTGAAGAGAGAAATCAAAGCAGATACAAATAAATGGAAATACATACCATGTTTACGGATAGGAAGAATTAATATAGTTAAAATGTCCATATTGCCTAAAGGAATATATACATTCAATGCAATTCTTATCAAACTACCAAGGGTATTTTTCACAGAAATAGAAAATATAATCCTAAAATTTATATGAAACCATAAAAGACCGTGAATAACCATGGCAATTCTGAGAAATAAGAACGAAGTCAGTGGTATCATGCTACCCAACATCAATCATACTACAAAGCTATAGTAATCAAAACAGTATGGTACTGGCATAAAAACAGACACATAGATCTGGGCTGGCCGAGTGGCTCAGTTGGTTAAGAGCTTGCTCAAGAGTGCACGCTCTGAGCAACAGCAGTTCAAGTCACAGCCCAAGCTGAGCAGCCGCTGAGCTGCCAACAGGTGGCAGGATGGCTAAGCTAAAAAAAACAAAAAACAACAAACAAAACAAAACAAAATTAAGTGTTATATCTGAGAATGATGATAAAAAAAACAAAAAGCAGACACATAGATCACTGGAAAAGAATAGAGAGCCCAGAAATAAACCCATCAATATACGGTCATTTAATCTATGACAATGAAAGCAAGAAATTACATTGGAGTAAAGATAGTGTACTTAACAAATAGTGCTTAGAAAATTGGACTGACACGTGCAAAAAAATGGAAATGGACCACCTACTCATGCCATATATGAGGACAAATTCAAAATGGATTAAAGACTTAAATTTAAGACCTGAAACCATAAAACTCCTAGAAGAAAACATAGGGAGTAAATTTTCAGACATTACCCTCAGTAATATGTTTATTGAGATATCCCCTCGGGGAAGGGAAATAAAAGAAAATATAAACATTTGGAATTACCGCAAACATAAAAGAGTTTCACAGCAAAGGAAATCATCAATAAAACAAAAAGGCAGCCTACTGAATCCGAGAAGATATTTGCCAACGATATATCTGATAAGGGTTTAGTGTTCAAAATTTATAAAACACTCATTCAACTTAATACCAAAAAAACAAACAATTCAATAAAAAAATGGGCAGAGGATATGAAGAGACATTTCTCTAAAGAGTACATACAGATGGCCAATAGACGTATGAAAAAATGTTCAACCTTACTAATCATCAGAGAAATGCAAATAAAAACCACAATGAGATACCACCTCACTCTGGTCAGAATGGCTATCATTAATAATCAACAAACAACAAGTGCTGGCGAGGTAGTAAATAAAAGGGAACCCTGATGTGCTGTTGGTGGAACTACTAATTAGTGCAGCCATTATGGAAATCAGTATGGAAGTATCTCAAAAAACTGAAAATGGAACTACCTTGTGACCCAGCAATTCCACTCTTGGGTATCTATCCAGAGAAACCCAAGACACTAATTCAATAAAATATATGCACCCCTATGTTTATCGCAGCACTATTTACAGTAGCTAAGACTTGGAAACAACCGAAATGCCCATCGGTAGATGACTGGATTAAGAAACTGGTACATTTATACAATGAGGTATTACTTTGTTAGAAAGAAGACTGAAATCATACCATTTGCAATGATATGGATGGACCTAGTGAACATCATGTTAAGTGAAATAAGTCAATCGGAGAAAGACAAATACCATATGATCTCACTTATATGTGGAATCTAAAAACCTGAATGAACAAGAAAAATAAACAGAAATAGTCTCAGAGATATAGAGGAAAAACTGATGGCTGCTAGTTGGGAAGGGGTGGGAATGAGGGAGAAGGGGAAGGCATTAGGCAGCATAAATAGGTAACTACAATATTGCCACAAGGATATGAAAGACAGTTCAGGGAATATAATTAATAATGTTGCAAATATTTTGTAGGGTGTCAGATGGTCACATGTCTTGTTAGGGAGATCACTTCGTGGATGGAGTAGAGTCTTGATCACTGCACTGTTCACCTGAAGTTGATGTTGTATAATATTGTATGTCAAGTATAATTGAATATATATATATATATATATATATTATATATATATGTAGTCACAGGATGTGGAGTATAGTATGGGAGTGGTGTCAATGAAATTGTAAGAAATATGTATGATATTGGGAGGGAGAGTGGGGAAGTGGATTGGGGGAGGGGGTTGTCACTTTGAGGGATAAAATGTATAACTATTACACTGTGTTATACACCTGAAAGTAATAAAAAAAGAAAAGGACACTATAACACAAAACCAACAAAATACCTTTTGGCATTATTAAGGGAAAGAAGGCAGTCTTTGTGAGCGGGAGTCTACTGTCTTCCTTTAATGCTGGCATTTTGGAATAAATCATGCCTTTCTTTCCACCAACCTCACCTCTTGAGTTTTGGTTTTCATGACATGAGCAGCCAGACCTTACGCAGGAGAACACTCTCAGCTCCTCAATGAACTGTGTGGTTTAATGTGTCTGAGCCATTACATGTTTTCTCTGCTAAACATTCGTCTCGCAAGTTTCCCCACTTTATCTGCCTATTTATCTTTTAAAATGCATGTTAAATGTCACTTCCTTCATTGAGTATCCCCTACTGAGTTGAGTGCCTTTACTCTGCATTCTCATGGCACCTATTTCTATATCACAAGTTTTTTTATTAGTTTCAGGTGTACAAAACAACATGGTGATTAGAACATTTCTATATCTCACAAAGTGATAACCCTAATAAGTGTATTACCTATCTGACGCTGTGCATAGTAATTAGAATATTATTGACTATATTCCCTATGACTATTTTAAAATTATAGTTGACATTTAATTATATTTTCTGTTAGTTTCCACTGTACAGCATAGTGGTTAGACATTTATATACTTTATGAACTGATCCTCTTAATAAGTCTACTACACATCTGACACTATACATATTTTTTATGATATTATTGACTATACCCCCCATACTGTACTTTATATCCCCATGACTCCTTTGGAAATACCAGTTCGTATTTCTTAATTCTTCACCTTTCCTACCCAGCCCCAACCCCTTCCCAGTTGAGTACCCATCAGTTTATTTTCTGTATTTATAGGTCTGTTTCTGTTTTGTTTCTTTGTTTATTTTGTTCATTAGATTCCACATATAAATGTGGTCATATGGTATTTGTTTTTCTTTGTCTGACTTATTTCACTAGCATAAAACCCTTTAGGTCCATCTATATTGTTGCAAATGGTAAGATTTTATTGTATATCAAAATTTTAAAAATTAGTTTCAGGTGTACAAAACAACAAGTGGTAAGACATTTATATAACAATTTTTAATAGATTGTTTACTTGCTTTTCTTCACAGCTACTATGTCAGCTCCTCAAAAGGAAGGACCAAGGTTTGTTTATCTCTGAATTTTTATATCCAGAAGTACTTCCCTTCATATAGTTTGTTGTTAATAAACTTCTTATGCATGATTGATTGAATATTGCATCTATGGCTCTATAGGCAAGAGAGAATGGGGATGTGAGAGCCATTGTGGAAGAATAATGAGGGCGGTTGTTTAGTCAGGGTATTTTTTTTTGACAGAGTACCTTTTTTTCTACAACGTGTATTGTAAGCTGCTTATGTATACAGATAAGGCTGACAAATAACACATTTCCCAACCAGTTTGTTTCCAGGGCTATAGTATTTTCAAACCACTTGTCCATAGCAGAATTCCTCAAACATAGACTCTGAGGAAGATAGAGTCATAGAAAGGATGGTGGTTGTAAGTCGTTTGCAGAGAGGGAAAGTAAGAAGAAAATGAAATGTCAATGGTGTCAAGTTTTAATGATCCTTCTCACCAATTACCTATGTGCCTGGAGCAAAATATTTTTCTGCCCTGGGTTTTTGTTGCCTCATTGTAAAATAAAGGGGTTTAAGCAATGGGGTGTTTTGTAATGCCAAAGGCTACCACTTGAGTAAATTTGACTCAGGTGGGATGAAGCAGAGGATCTTTTGAGAAACTTTGAAGGCTTTCCAAGTCTTCTGGTATATAATTTGATGATAAAGTTTTACCTTATTTTTTACATTTATAAAAGTTACACAAGCAATATATTTTCATTGACCAAAATTAGAAAACAAATAATCAAAAAATATTTTTGAAAATCACCCACAATTGTATCAGCCAGAGCCACATGCATTTTAAATCTATTACCATGCTGGCTATCTCCATAATGCTGAAACAATTTGTTACAAACTTAAAAATCCAAATATTTGTGTATTTAACTCTCTTTTTTATCGTAGTTTGTTTTAAATAGTTCAAATCATCTGGGTAATTTGACATATCATTGCTATCTCAGGTATTTAGGTTAGACATTTAAAATATCTGAAACTACTTCAACAACAACAATCACAATGAAATCAGACCTGAGATCACTCTAAACTTGGGCTTTTTTTTCAAACATTGTTTTTCTCTAAGTCTTGGGTCTAATACCTCTGCTTTCCTCTTGTAAACAGCCATCATTTTTTTCTGCATCACTGATTTTGCTGTCCAGATTTTCCCCCTCATATGACAGGGAAAAAAAAAAGGTCTGGAGCCATTTGGTAATTGGAATAATTTGTGCTACCTCCAGTTACAGGGGCTATGCCTCTCCTCATCATTTTCTTATCCCGTACCTTCCATGATACTAAATTTCCATTTAAATGATGGAGATAAATTAAGCAAAAACCTACGAATGCCCTGAGAGTCAGATCATTGGTGTCTAATTACTCAAATGCTGAGCTGAATATCCTGGTTTGACTAAGTCTTCCTGATGTCAAATCTCCTGATTTGGAATCTGAGAGATGGGTTAGCTCACGCTGCAACTCTGACAAGGGAGTGACATTACAAAAAAAAAGTCTTTATATCACTGACATTTCAGGTTGAAAGTGCATCCTCACCCATATCCTTGTGACACATCTCTAGCCAATCGCCCCCAAAGTGGTCTCAGTCAACAGATGCTATGAGCTGCTTCAAGTAACAGGTCATCCTGACAGGAGGAAAAAATTAGGTGTCATTTTGTGCTGTAGCCTAGATTATTTCCCTCCTATTTCAGTTCCAATTACATAAAGCATCACTGCTGGCTGTAATGTGCGCTCACTCAAAACATTTTCTCTGAAACTTTAAGGTAGCATGGCAAGTGGGCAAAGCCAGTCGGATTCAGGCCCTAAGATGTGTATGAAAAACAGCAGAGCAGAGGGAACGGAGCACTGGGCCAAGAGTCAAGAAAGCTGAGCCTAAGTATGTTTATAATTTTGAACATAACTCTTTGTGTTGCCTTAAACTAATTACTACATCTCTCTCCTCAGCTTTCTTATATTTTTGTAATAAACATCATAAAAGTTTTTCTACTTCTTACAGTTGTCAGTATCAAAATATAAGTGAAATAATGTATATAAAATGGACATTTTTTTCAAAAAACAAAAATAACCATAAAGCGCCCTACAAATGTATCCTGAGTTATAGATTGACAAAACACTTCCTACTGGTATCAAACAATCCACATGCCCAATTCCATATGAGTCCATAGACAGTTTTTTTTAAAAACCTGGCTATCAGCCCAGAGTAGAAACAAAAATATCAGGTCGAGGTTTATGCTAGGCTTTCCCTTAGATCATATTTTATTAGACTGATTTCTCTATGGAGGACTTAATCCCAAAAAGGTGAGGATGATTAATTTTTTCTGTGCCAGGCCTCTCTTACCTCACCTCACTATGGCTGTTTCCCCATTAAGCACTCATTCTGGGTGTATCACCCACAATATAATTTTGTTAAACCTGTACATTCTTTCAGGTTCACAAAAATAATTTATCCTGGATTATCTTCATTATCCCCAAATTATCAATCAAGGCAGAGCTATATTTTTGTTCAGTTCATACCAATGTGGGAATGGTCTTCCTCAGATGCATCTTCTTACATTCTGTGGCATTTTATTTAGAAAGCTAATATCTTTTTTTTGTTTACAAAGCTCAAAGTGCATTGTACCAGATGTAGTCCCCTACAAGGTATAATTCCCCATTGACGAACACCCACATACTGTGCCCCACTAAGTCCCAAAGGTAGCTTCCTTTCAAATCTGGGCTGCTCTAGAAATAGTCCGCTGAAATGCTATGCACTATTGTACAAGTGCATAGTATGTTTTTTTCATAATATGCTTTTTTCACCCTCTTCTACTTTAAGGTTACTGGATAATGCTTAGTCTCACCTCAGCAGTGAGTGGGGCCACTCCCAAAGTATTCTATTTATCTCCCCTGCCTCAGGTATTCATCAGTGATCCCTCTGTAGTATCTAAGCTCCTGCTGACCCTGGAAGAATCCAACAAAGTTTCTGCTTTCTCAGTGATCATGTTATATCACAGGTAGCATTCTGAAACCCAGCACACTGTTTTCTCTGTCCTCACAGTAGAGCCCCAGTGTGTTTTTTAAACAAACTTTAAATTTTAGAATAACTTTAGATTTACAGAAAAGTTGTAAAGATAATACAAAGAATTTTCATATATCCCACATCCAGTTTCCCCTATTGTTAACATTTTACATTACAATAATACATTTATCATAACTAATGAACCAATATTGATATATTATTATTAACTAAAGCCCTTAGTTCATTCAGGATTTCTTAGTTTTTACCTATGTCTTTTTTCCATAGCAGGCTCCTATCTAAGATCCCACATTACATTTAATCCTCATGTCTCCTTAGGCTCCTCTTGGTTGTGACAGTTACTTAGACTTTTCTTGTTTTTGAGGATATTGACAGTTTTGAGAAATACTGGTTCGGTATTTTGCAGAAATCCCTCAATTTGGATTTATCCAATGTTTTACTTATGGTTAAACTGGGGTTATATGTTTTGGGAATAAAAACCAGAGAGATAAAGTGTCATTCTCATCACATCATGGGAAGGGTACATATTACCAATATTATTTATGATTATTGATGTTGACCTTGATCAGCTGACTGAAGTAGTATTTGTCAGGTTTCTCCATTGTTAACTTTTTCTTCTCTCCCCACCCCATTCCATACTACACTTTTTGGGAAAAAGTCACTGTGTGCAGCCCACACTTGAGAAATGGGGAATGATGCTCCACCTCCTTTGGAAAAAGTATCAACAAAAATCATTTGGAATTTTGCATAGAAAGTTTGTCTTATTTTGAAGTCAGGATTTTTTTCTTTTGTTATTTTCCTTTTCTTTATAAATTAAAGTTCATTGGGGTGATAATTGTTAGCAAAGTTACATAGATTTCAGATATACAATTCTGTAATACATCTTCTATATATATAACATTGTGTGTTCGCCACCCAGAGTCAATTATCCTTCCATCACCATATATTTAATCCCTTTTACCTCCCCCCTTACCCTCTGGTAACCACTAAAATAGGATGTATAAACCATCATTATTAAATGGTTTTTAAAACATAACAAATTGAGAAAATATAAAAAAAGAAAGTTTGTTTTTCTCCTCACTTATTTGTTTATTCAATCATTTATTTATATCAGTATAGAATCATGGGTATTTATTTTATAATTTGAGTTATACTCTAATACTTGTTTTTATATTTAACAAATATTAATTTTTTGCTCAAAATATTTCAGCTTTAACCATTGGAAGTTCCTACAATTGGCTCCTGTGTCTCTTTGACATATTACCACTGTTATGGGGTGGTTGTTATCATCATCATCATCACTCCCTTATTTTATGGCACTAAAATATGCTCCAAGCTCATTTTGTATATTTTTTTACCCCAGTTCTATAATCAGTTACTTGTACAACGCACTCTAGCTCTTTTTATTATAGAATGGTATTAAAAATGAAAGACTTAATATACAAAGAGACAACAGCCAGGTCATATATAAAAATGGAACTCTGACTCACAAACTGTATCAACCAGCCCGGAAAATCATCCCATTATCTAGTACAGGAACAAGCTCAAGAAGCCACCCTACTATCTAAAAGTCAGACCTGCAGAAAGTTAGACCACTATCTTTAGCAGCTTGCTCAGGAAACCCAACACAATTCTCCATAACAATTGTCCTAAAATGGCCAGGACTTGATTAATAACTGATAACTTCCCTAATTTTTGTCTCCATTTCCAACTTAGAACCAACCAGAGAGAACCAACTATGACTATGCACCCCCAAATAATCACATAGGATATCCCACTTCTAATTAGCCTGCCTACTTGTAGCTTCCCCATACCATCAGCGTTTAATCAGTGCATAGCTGAAGATCTCTTTTTTTTCCACTATAAAGCTTTCCTACTGCTCTGCCAGCCTTTGAGTCTGTCAAATGTAAGTAATGGGGGCTGACTCCCTAGCAGGCTTTGCTCTGAATAACCTTCACCACTTTTCATTTTGTTGGTATTTACTTATTTCCACAAAAACTCAAATCGCGATACTAGTATGCTTTTTGCTGCTGGGCTAATTGCTTATAGACCCTCTTAGTGAACAGTGCAAGGAAATAAATGTGTGCATACTATGATATAGTATGCATTAAAATTTTCTATATGTAACCACCTTTATCTATATTAAACTAAACATGACTTCATATTGATGTCTTCAACTCTAATCAATTGCCACATGCATCATTCCAGCCTCTCTTTATTGCTTATCTGTACACTCTCACAACAGTGAAAAACCTGGCTCCCCCTACCCACCATCCATTTACTTAATTGTTCAAACCCAGCATATATATATATATATATATATATATATATATATATTACTATTATAATTGCTAATACTCACATGAGATTAAACTTTACTAACTAGAATATAGTGCTTATATACATATTCATTTACTTTTAGTTTTAGAGACTTTACTCATTTTTAGTTACTTAGGTAAGTACTTCTTCCTTCACTCCCTTCAGTGAGGTTATGTCATATTTGTAATACAGTTAGATTCCCTTATCATAGTATGCATCCTTTCCTTGTATCCCATGACCTCTGAAATTATTTTTTAAATTTATATACATTTTGACAACTATAAGTGAATATATATATATATATATAGTTATGGGACATGGAGTATAGTGTGGGAGTGGAGTCAAGGGAATTGTAATAGGTATGTATGATATTGGGGGGTGGAAGTGGGGCAGTAAATTGGGGGAGGGGGTTGTCACTTCGAGGGATAAAAAGTATAAATATTGCACTGTGTTTTACAGCTGAAACTAATTCTAAAAAATGTATTTCACAATAAAAAATAATAATTAAAAAATTTATATACATGTAAGGTAACTCTTTGTGTTGTAAAATTCTATGGATTTTGACAAATGCATAGGGTCATGTATCCATCATTACTGTATCATGCATAGTGGTTTCACCACCTTAACAAGTCCCCTGTGCTTTAACTATTTAACATTCCCTCCTGTATAAACCCCTGATAACCACTGATCTGTTTACTGTCCACAATGTCATGTAACTGGGATTATACAGCATGAAGCCTTTTCAGACTGGATTCTTTCACTTAGCAATATGCATTTACGATTCATCCATATTGTTGTGTACATTGATAACACATTCTTCTTGATGATTAAGTAGTATTCCATTGTATAAACCACAGTCTGCTTATGCACTCATCTATTGAAGTGCATCTTGGTTTCTTTCAGGTTTTGATGATTATTAATAACCATGCTGTAGACATTTATGCAGAGGTTTACTGTGAACAGGTTTTGAAATCAGTTGGGAAAATTGTTAGGAGAGCAATTACCAAGAATCAAATGGTAAGTCTACTCATATATTTAGCTTTGTAGAAAACTGCCAAGCTGCTTTACAAAGTCACTGTCTTATTTTGCATTCTCATCAACAATGAAAGAGTTTCTTGGTGTTATTCCTTTGATTATGTCACATTACATAGCAAAAGGGAGATCATCTAGATGTGCCTAATCTAATCACACAATTCCCTTCCTTTAAAAGCAGAATTTTCTCAGGCTGGCAGCAGAAGAGGAATTCCCAACATTTCCAAGTACATGCTGCTGCTGACTTTGAAATGGAGGGAACCATGTGAAAGAATCAGAGGAAATGGGAACCTTATTCCTATAACCAGTAGGAATGAAGGGACCCCAGCCCGGACCCTAGGCCGGACAGATTCACATTTAAAAATCATACTTCAGCTACTCCAGCTAGACTCTAAAACCTAACAGCTCTTTTTGCTTCTGTACACCTGCTTTGCTTCTGCTGGGGAATAAAAGGTTAAAGCAAAACATTCCTCAGTTCCCCCTTCCTCAGTTCCCCCTTCCTCCCCTCTGCTAGCCTCTATCTTAACATATCAAGAGGCCTCACAGCAGTTAACTGCCACCAACCAGCTCTATCTTAACATATCAAAAGGCCTTACAAGTTAACTCCCCTGGCCTCTATCTTAATACTTCAAAGAGGTTTTGCAACAGTTAACTTTAGTTTCCTAGTCTACCTCTGTCCTTAGTTTCTAACATTGATTATCCATATCTCTGAGGGACAGGTTGTGCAGTCAGCTCAACCAGGTCACGATATACTGTTAAGACATCTGGACATAACGACACTGTTGTGACAGCGGGATGCGGCTTTAACTGAAATAACTGCACATTCTTTTATAGTTTCTGTAATTTGCTTTGCATACAGCCCTGTCTTATAAAAACCCTACCCCCCAAATCTCGAGGCCATCTCTCCTTAGTTGGAGAGGCGTTCGCTGAGCTCAGCTTAATAAAATCTTTGGAACCCTAATTTGACATCCAGCCTCTTTGTTAATTGTCTGGACCCAACAGGAACTCAATTCTGCCAAAATTCTAAATGGGCTCGGAAGTTAGTTTTTCCACATATACTCCAATAAGAGCCCATTTTTGTCAACACATCTGATTTCAGCCTTGTGAGACTCAGAATACAGAACCCATGCAAGCCTACCTGAACTTCTGACCTACAGAGCTGTGAACTAATAAATGGATGTTGTTGTAAGCCTGTAAATTTGTGGTAATTTGTAAGAGAACAGTAGAACAGTAATACATCAGATTGTCATTGGATGGCCCTTTTTAATAAATAGGGAAATGAATCATGAGCAAGGGGTGTAATGGTGCCAAATTCTGAAGAACAAAGATGAAAGCAGTATCAGCTGTGGTTAACTTGACTCCATTCCTGCCTCCTTTTAAGCAGGGAGCAAAGTATGCCTGCTTGAATTTTGGTTGAGTGCAGGCATTTAAGACTTTCACACTAACCTACCGTGCTTTTGTTTCTGCTAGTCAATTATAATTGGTTTAACACATTGGCTTATTTCCTACAAGAGAAATATACTTACAAGCATATGTAGATTGCTATAGGATTTGTTTTATACCAAAGAGATGACATTGAGGAGGGAATCCAAAGCCATCCCAGTAAAGAAAGTATGGGGAAGAGAAAGAGACAAATGAGCAACCCCCAAACCATCACAACATGTGAATAGCCATGTATTCCATGTATTCCAGTCCTGCAAGTTGGTGAAGTCAAAGAAAAACATTTTCCCTTGCTGACATCACTAAACTAGTTAGTGCCCCTAAAATTAGATGAGAAGAAAGACACAGAGATCCAGAAAGAATCATTCAAAAAAAGCTAAGCTGATTTTGATGAGTTCCCTGATAACAAATCCTACTGTGGTTATCAATGGGTCACTGTAGCCTGCAGCTGTACTTTTTGTGATGTAAATTTCCTGAATAAAAGGATTAAACCATATTTAAGGTAAACATTTGCTTGTCTACAGTACATTTAGCACTGTTGTTTAAAGTGCTTTGCAACTGAATTGTGCAGGCTAAAATTCTAATTGACTTTCCTGATATTCATTTTAGGCTTCCTCAAGACATGTTTGATTTATTTACATAAGATATAATGATCATAGTAAAAGGAATGGGTTGAGTAAGAAATAATCAAAAGCAAAATAAAGGCCCTTTGGAAGTCATGGACTCAAGCCCTAGTTGGTGAGGATGATGCATCTTTTCTCAAATGAACATACTTTAGGTTACTGATAATTTTGGGGGAAATCATGTACCTAGTTTATAGTAAGAGGTATAGAAGGCAAAACATCTACTTTTGTGTGATGCCAAAAATCCAGTGTTTCAGTTGAAGATGTAGATTTGGAATTATCTATATATTTGCAAAACGTGAATATTTTCAGGGAAAAAAAGTTTATGTGTCAACCAAGACCTTGTAAAAATTGATTCTGACTTCACATTTCTTAGACTCAGAATGTTGCACAGCCTGTAGAAACAATGTGATTGAGTATGCATTACTTGTTTTATTTATTTTAGCTCCTGCACAATTGCTTAATTAACCTATGACCTAAAGCCAATGAAAAGTACAAGCAAATACTCAAAAGGATTTGAGTATCTTCATAATCCTCAAGACCTTGCTATTAGTTGGAATAATGGTAACATTGGTGAATTTAGTCAAGGCTTTTAAATTGACTTGACATGGTAGCTATGTCATTGTCTGGATCATTAAAATATCCACTCATATGCCACTTATTTGATTACATTCCCATGCTGTTGTGCACAAAAATGACATGAGTTACAAAAATGACAGACTGACTGGCAAAGCAGAGGTCTTAGATAATAAAAACACTGACATTTACTCTGATGGCAATATTCATTTAACATCTACCTACATGAAGCTGCAATGGAGAATAGGTAATGGAGTAGAAGACTCTCCCTCTAAAACCTGATAGAAAGGATCATACTCCCACTAACATCTATCTTGATGGGTGTGGCTGGAAAAGGGGCCACAGGTTAAACCAGACAAGCTCAGGAGACTGAAAATAACCACATAAGATAGTCTGAACATAAAAATGCCTAACTAAAAGTAAGTCCTGCTCAGTAGTCACATCCTTGGCTTGTAGCTTCCTTGACAAAGGTCAATCTTTATGTTAAGTGAGCCTATCTGTTATCTTTTTGCAACCAAGATAACATACTCTTGCAATATGAGAGTAATCCCTTTTTCTGGACTCTTCAGGGGGCACAACCCACCACACCAGAGCAGAAAACTACACAACCCCTCATTGTTATCTTGTTCCCCAATACCATCTCTATGAGTTGTAAAATGCTATTAGCTATCCTGTACCCATGAATGTAAAAGAAGTGTGTATCTCTCCATTTTACTTTTTATCCAATCCCAGAGATTTCCCCACTTTGCTTTCTCCCATTCTCTTAATCTACAGCCAACAGATTTCATGTAACCCTCCTTCTTTGATTCCAATGTATAAAATAAGCTGCAAAACTGCCATTTTCCAGAGCATTTTCTTAATCCATTGAGACTTTGCTTCCCTACAATTGTCATCAGTTTGGGTCAAATAAACTCTTATAACCTTTCTCTTAGGCTGGATGTTTTTTCATCGACAAGGGGAAAATTGAGTTTCAGAGTCTCAATCATAAGCAGGACAGAGAAAAGGGCTACAATTTAATTCAACAAGTAAAAGCACCACTCTTCTAGGAGTTGTGTTGGTTAGGAGAACCACACACAACCCTCAAGATGTTTACAATTTTGTTGGAGAGATGTCATGAATTTAGAAGACAGAAATAAAGTGCATGGTAAAGTGTCACAGTATGTTATCTGTACATTGGGATACTCTGGAGAGACACAGGACAAATATGACCAAGAGTGGGAATACTTTAAGACTGAGTCAAAGATGAGATGAATTATGAAGGAGAGCCAGATTTGGAAATGTATGTGTTCTCCAGCATAATAAATATTGGTGTTTGATTTTTATTCCAACTATAGAGAAGTGGTTCACATTTTGGGGTAGATTTCCTGTATTATTGAGGATGTTTATGGCTACAAGTAACAGAAAAACAGACTAACATTGATTTTAACCATGAGAACATTTAGTGTTCTTTAAATGAGAAATCTGGAGGTAGTTCTTGCTGAAATTAATTCAACAAAATGGTGATGTCAAGGCACTGGGTAGGTATCAGTGGAATTATGTTTGCCCTTTCCTGGTGGTCACTATGTGATAGAAATAGCTCCATGTATAATGTCTTTATATGAGAACATTCAAAGCAAGAAGGAACACAGGAATGCAAAAGCCTGGATTTTGTTAAAGCTAAAACATGTCTGGTACCAGAACATTAATCATCATACATCTAAGCTTGCTGGGAAATTCTAAGGAAGGAAAATCTTCTCTAGAATCTCCAAGCAGACTTCTTTTTGAATTCCGTTAGCTGTCCAGAATTGCATCATATGCCCCAACTAGCCAATTCACTGGGAAAGGGAAACAGGATTGTCGTAACTCCTTAGACCTATCATAATTTATTTCCTGGGCCTAGGCATATTTTAACAAACAAAATCTTATAGGAAGGAAGGGGAGTAAATGGCTATGGGGTAAATTAAAAGACGATATTTGCCACAGTCCCCAAAGGTGCATATGATGTTGAATATATTTTGCAATTCTGTCTTTCTCCATCTGTGCCTCTGTTTCCTTCCTGCTATTCCTCTCCTCCTTATTTTTTCCTTTTTTTTCTTTTTTAATTTTACACACACACACACACACACACACACAATCATGAACATCTCACCCTTAAACACATTGAAAACTTGGATTTAAATGAAGCACCAAAGGAGTAGGGAGGGCAACAGAGATCTGTTTTTTGTTTTTGTGTTTGTTTGTTTGTTTGTTTTGCTTGGCTACTTTCCCTTATGCTTTTGTATGTCAGATAGTATTTACATTTTATAAAATTGCCCAATTAGAATATTCTGTCATACACAAATTTCAGTCTGAGATCCTTTAAAATGAAAGGTATTGAGTAGTGGTAACAACTTCTATTGAATCATGTGTCAAATGTAGACAGATGGAGTTATTCTTCCTATCCATGGAACTTCAATCTTCATTTTATTCCCAACAAATATTATGTCAGTGATTAACAAAACACTGAGGCTTAATAATATTTTTACCACTGAGAAAGCAGTGCGATTTAAGTTTACTGCAGGTATCAAGCTACAAAAAAAGTCACTTTAAGTCATGTCTAAAAACATCTGGCTATACATCTGGTTATAAATTATTATTTTTTTCTTTCTGAAGAGCTTTGTCCCAGAAACTTATAGTCTAAATGCTCAGACAAGAAAAGTGCAGATAAATAGCCAAAATCAACACAAGGAGATTTAGACGAATTGTTTTTCTTGAGCTGGGAGGCTGAAAAAGGGTGAAAGACTGGAGTGCACATTGTGTTCTAATGTTTAATTCATGAAGAGTTCTCAGCTCAAACCTCTGAGACGGGTAGCAATACTCTCTGTATCATAACCTCATTTACTCAAGATGTAAATGTGGATTCTTACAACATCCATGGACTTTTTAACTGCTGGGTTTGTTTTGGTGACTTAAAGAGACACTTTCTTATTTAAGTTAGGAGAACTTTATCATTCACACTGATTTCTGTCTTAACTTGAAAAACAAAATTGTCTATGAGTGCTGAAACACTAAATTTAGCTTAATACATTTATTTAAATGTATTGAGACAAATTTTTATTTTGGTTGGTTCCGTTGCAGATCCTTAAGCAACTGTCTTTTATTTTGTGGTAATAATTTTGATATTTAATTCATAAAATATGAGAATTAAAAGAAACATTATAGATCACCTAGTTAAATTTCCTTATTTTTCATATGAGGAAAACAAACTGAAGCTAAAAAAATTTAAATTACTTGCCTGCTGTTATACAGTATTTAGTGGCAGAGTCAGGAACTGTAAACCAGCATGTCTTACTTCAAAGTCTGTAATTTTTATGCCATACAGTGATGCCTTACCTACAGTAAATTTTATGTGCAATATTAAATACATTGCAATCACATAACCCTGTTGAGATCCTGCCTTCTACAGCCCTTATTAGATACAGGGAGTAAATTTGTCCAATTGAACCCTCAGTCGGTCCAGAGAAACAGACAGACCACAGAGTATAATAATTATGAATATGGGCACTAGAATAGAACCAGATCTAGGTTTATATTATGGCTCTGCAACTTACATACTACAAATAAGAGCAAATTGCTAAACTTTTCTGGCTCCCATTCTCCTTGTCTGTAAAGTGGGAATTAGAGGATTGTTGCTTCATGAAGTAAATGCATATAGAACATTTGGAGTCTGGAAAACTCTCAATTGATGCTAACCCAATACTTTTATCTCATTTTCTGAGACAAACACAATCAGAACAGCAGATACATTTCAGTTCAGTCACAAAATGAATAAATGTGGTCTAAAATTAGTTTTGTAGCTATAAGAAGTGATATTAGAGAATGTTGGCAAATTGTTTTTTAGTTTCTATTTTTTTGTTTCTTTTTCTTTTAAATGTCTTAAGTGTAATATCCTTTTCTCTTGTTTATATTTGGTTCTCTTTTTAAAAATTGAAAATAAAATGAGTGTTAGATATTTATTAGGAGAAGGAAGTAGGTACTGGATAAAGATCATCTGGATATGAACAATTGGGGGTCCCAGGGGATAGTAAGTCTTCATATATATTTACAGCATCTGTGAAAGATGTTGTGAGAAGTATAAAAAATGTATTGAACATAAAATTGCCCTCCAGAATTTTGAACTCATACCAGGAAAACCAGAAGACCAGAATTTACATATATATATATATATATATATATATATATATATATATATATANATATATATATATATATATATATATATATATATATATATATATATATACACACACACACACACACACACACACACACACACACACACACACAGATTACCACTGGTGACATAAATACACTTTTTAAAAATTAGAAATAAAAAAACACTTGTGTTAGTGACTGATTTACACTAATTATACACTATTGTATGAGGAGATTAAGACCAGTGTGCCAGGGTGTGCTAGAACAGGCAGAGAGGCTTAATTAATAAGGAAAAATTTGAGCTGAGTGTTGAAAGATGAGTAGAACTTGAAGAGTCAGGGAGGAGGAAAGAGTGCATTTCAGGGTGAGGAAACAGCATAAGTAAAATCATGGAGAAAGTACTCTATAATGTACATTGGTGGTAGTGAGGAAAGGATTGGGAGAGAAATAGGACAAAGATAAATTATTGATGGAGCTGCAAAGCTCTCAGTGCCTTTACCTAATAAGTAGAGGTGAATGGAGTCTAGTAATAGGGCAGGAAAAGAGGCAATGATGAGATGTTACTTGTGTGCCTAGTACAAAGCTTATATAGTTGGCCAGAACTCTTGCTGAGTTGTGATTCTGGAACTGAAGCATAAACAACAATGAATGGTCAGGGTTACAAAGGTTTGTTGTACAGGAAAAGAGACTCACATTTCAGCACTGTGGTTTCCAACATTTACAATGTTATTTTATATATGTTTTCTTCCTGAATAAGAAAGGGTGAAAATGTACCTTTCCAAATTCTCACTGAAAAGTAGGTTCTGGTCCAGCCTGAAGGGAAAAATCATCCTTGAACTGAGAGCTTCACTGACTACTGGCAATATAGCTTTTTGTCCCAGCTTTATTGAGATATAATTGACATATAACATTGTTTAAGTTTAAGGTGTACAATGTGATGATTTGATGCATGTATATGTTGTGGTATGATTACCACAATAAGGTTAGTTAACACACCCTGCATAATTATGCTTTCAAAGATAAAGAGGGGAGATCTATTTGTATTGTGGAGAGTATAAGGATACAACCAGGAGGATTCATGATCAACATTATTTGCTGCCACCTCTATTTCTTTCAGACTGCATAACAGAGCTGTTGTCCACAGAGATGCTGCAGAGTGGCACTGATCATAAATAGTGATGGAGCTGATATATTCCTTACAATTCTACCAAGAAAGGCCATTATTGGTTTGTCATAGACTTCTCACCTCTCACATCCACACAGGGTGAGCTAATTGGCCACATGTACCAGTTTGCTGCTTGGGTGTAAAAAAAATTAAATCAAGTCAGTAAGTGTTCATCAGTTAAGCACCAGCAATTCAGAATTTCTCACAACACATCTTCTGAAGGAAACACTGATGTTAGACTGTAATTTCCACTCTTGCATCATGCCAAGAGTAATCATTACTTCTTGCACCAGTGGCTCCTTGCTAAAAGTATGTAAGAACCTAGTAGAAAAGCCAGATCCTAACCTCTCTATCAGGTTTCTCCTTCAGTGCTTGGTTGCTGGTGTCCCAGATTCAGTACCTGTTCTCTACCTTGACCCCTGCTGTCAGAACAGCCATATACATTTGGCTCTCATGGTCCAGGCGTTAGCATGTTTTGCACAGTTCTGCCACTGCCAATGATAACACCACCCTTCCTTAACACTTGAAGAGCTCTTATCATGTGTTGGTCACAATGCTAACTAAGTTCTTTATGAGCATTATGAAATTAAACCCTCACAAAAACTTTGTGGGATAAATATTGATATTATGTTCCCAATTTTTTTAACAGGTGGGAACCTTGCCCAATGTTAAACAGATAGTGAGCGTAAAGACATGCACTGTACTCCAGGCAGTCTGATTCCAGAGAGCACATTAATAAAAACTACAGTGTAAGAATTGGAAGCTGAAGAGAGTTCTGGATATTCTATCATTTCAGAGCTTCTAGAAGAGAATAGTAAAGGAACTTCTGTAGGTGAGTTAACCCGAGGTCTATTAAAGATAGACTAATTTTTAGGCCTATTCCTGTGAATTTTACATTGGCTTCCATTATACTAGTTGAAAAATAATGTTAGCCAGAGACTTGTGGACTACAGTCAGGAGGGGCTGGAGAAGGATAAATCTGATAGAGGATGAAGGGAACCATTCTTCACTCTGCCCAGAGAGATATAGTCATTTCAACAACAATGGGCAAATGGAGTTTGTTTAAAAATAGTGTATTCCATTATTTTCCTTTAGGAAAAATGTAGTATTGACTGGTTGCTTCAAGTTCATCATTTTGTGAGTCAATAATATTCATTGATCTGTGGCTGGGTGCAACACATTATGCTAAATAATGTTGGGCTACACAAAGACATCAAGAATGCAAATGTACTTGCCTGGGGCTGCTAATAAAGAGCATGAATTGAGGACAACACATAAGAAGAAGACAATAGGAGCACATACAAAGACATACGCATATGAGAAAAAAATCTATTGGGTGTAGGGCAAGGATTCTCAAGGCTGTGCATCAAGATGGCTCAGAATCACCACCAATACCTACCATGCAGTGAGTTTTTCTGAATTTTTGTCAATATTTTCAGAAGGTTCATGTCATGCCCTTTGAAAGTTCATTCAGTGATATCTCTAAAGCAAAGGTTCCTAAATTTGTGTACCAAATTAATGTGTTAAAATATTGGCACATACAAAAGGCCAGGTCCCTACCCAGATCTATTGAATTAAAAACATTGTAAGTACTCAGGGCCTGATTCTTAAGAATCATCTATATCTAAAGAAAATAATGCTAACACTGCTTGTCTAAGTTGGTTCATAGATGCTATTTTCTCAGTGTCCTCATTTGGTGGAAGGGTCCAGACAGCTCTCTGGGGTCTCTTTTATAAGGGCATGAATTTTTTTCGTGAGGACTCTACTCTCATGACCTAATCACCTCCTGAAGGCCACACCTCCAAATACCATTATATTGGGGCATAGGATTCCAACATATGAATTGTGTGATATCAAACATTCAGCCAATAACACTGTTGATTTTATTTCATTTACATCACTATGATGGCATGGAGAATTGAATGAGCATAAAATGTGAAATTCACAAACTATAGTTATATTTATTTAGTTTCTTCTGAATGTTAGGCATCACAGTAGGCACTTTAATTATATTATTCAATTACTTAATCTCCACAGTGTTCATGTAAGTTTCAGCCTCAGATTCTTCATCCAAGCTGTGTAGTTTTGAAGAATATACACTAAAATATTAACAGTGGCTACTTTTACGTTATGGGATATGGATGATCTTCATTTTCTTCTTTATATGTTCTGCATTTCTCTCTCTTTTATATTTTGCAAATATCATGTGTTGCTTTTATAATCAGAAAATTATCCAAGTCCACAAATTTTACTACAAATTTCTCAATTTTATATATGAGTCCACATTCACAGTACTAGCAAATCTGTAGAACACTATTTGAGCAAAGTGCTCTGAGATTAAGAAATAGTTGAAGATGATTGAGCTAGCTATTAAACACACCCATCAAAATGTTGCCATGGAAACACTTCTCCGTTTTCTTGGAAATGTCGCCCATTTACTTGGAGAATCCCAAGAAAATGAAATGTAAGTAGATATGTTTGCAAGGAGAGAAAGATATGAGGAAAATTCAAGAGGGCGGAACATACTTAGTTTCCAACATTGTAACCACAGCAAGGAGTCCCAGTTATTATGAGGACATTATTAAGGTTTTTGGCACATCACAAAGGAGGATGAATATATGGAAGCAAAAATGGTGGGCTCTGCAATTATATGTTACTGATTTAACAATTTTGCTCTAGATGGCTGGATTTAGTATGACCCCAAACTCCAAATTATTAATATGATATTGTCAGCATCTGGGCATGTACTCTAAATGTGAAGATGCTCTAATTCCTGCCAGAAGTCTATAATCCATTCACGATGCATCACACCATTTGGAGATTTGGCATTTGTCCTATGTATGCCACTTTACTTCTTTCAGAGCATGGTAATTCTATAGTGGCAATATTGGCATTGATTACCATCAATATAATGGACTACACATCCTCAATGACACCTATGGAAATCTACTTTAATGCTTTCTGTCCTCACCCCTACTCTTGTTTAAAATTATCATTTTCTGCTTCTTGTCAGTTGCTTTTTTAAATCATTATGGAAATAAGTCCATGGTCAAAACCAAATGCAAATAAGGTGATTAATGCTTCAAAAAAGACATATAAAAGGAGATTAGCTCAAGCCCTAGTTTATTTTTAAATTGTAGTTTAAGAAAATAATTTCAATCAGGAGGAGAAAAAACATAATTAAGGGAAAGAATATACCCAAAAATAGGCTAAAGGAGAGGTAAACATTTGCTTAGTATTTGTTTTATTTGTACTATACAGTTTAATTCTTCAGATGAAACTGCAACCACTGTGTGATACACCAAAAATACATTGCCTGAAATTCAGAGTCCCGTTTTTTTAAGAACCCATGGAAATACAGTGCACATTTGTTTTGGCCACCCATTGACCAACCAGTATTCATTCACCCTTTTTAATAGCAATTTGATTTCCATTTGGAAAATTGCCTGCTTCTCATTTTATGCAGTATAGATTATGTAGTCAATAGAAGTACTGGGCCCAACACAGGAATTCTGAGAAATATTGGAGAAAGTAATGTGTAAGAGAATAAAAGGACTGATTGAAACTATGAGACGAGATCCAGACTTATATTATTTTGAATATTAAAAGACATGTTACTTTATTTTGTACTCCAAACCAGATGACATGGGGCATATTGGTAAACAGGAATACAAAGAATGGAAGGAAATATACCAATTGTTAATGGTGTTTATCTCTGGGTGGTGAGATTACTATTTTTTTTAAGATTTTTTATTGGGGAATTGGGAGAGGGAACCACGTTGGGGAATCGGGGAAGGGGAACGACAAGTTCCTGTCGTCTTGTTCTTTCGTCTAGTTGTGGAGTACATTGCTTCACTGGCCCATGTTGGTTTTGTGATCATTGTGCTCTTCCTGGCTGAGGCAGATCAGTCACTGGCCCTTGGATGGCTGCTCACGGCAGCACACACTGGCTGCTGGCCACTCACAGTATCTTATGGCAGCCCACTGCAGACCTGCTGCAGCCTTCACCGCCGCCAGCAACTCACGGCAGCCCAGCTCCAGGTCGAGCTGTTGTTCACCACCTTAGCTGTAGAGGGTGCAGCATCACTGGCCCATGTGGGATCTGAACCAGCAGCCCTGCTTCTCAGAGCTTGCGCTCCCAAGCCAACTCCTAACCAATGAGACACTCAGCCGGCCCCTGGGTGGAGAGATTATTGATGTTTAGTATTTTCTTCTCTATAAAAATTATGTATTCTTATTGTATAATGCTTAAAATCATGTAAAGCACTCCAATATATTTGTTTAAAAATACCTCAGTACATGTGCTCTCCTAGTTTGGGAAGTCAGACAAGTCTTTGGTAAGATGGTACACGTCATGTCACAGTCATCACCCTAAGCAGCCTGAAGGCTGCGCGCATAGGTTCCCTTTCTTGTTTCAGGATCACAGGTTAATCCATTGTCCCTACCACATAAGATTTGAAATTTTCCACACAAATAATTCATGTGAATGTATAATCCAAGATAAATATCTCATCATAAACTTTGATATATTTTGAATCAAATCACAAGAAAAATCTCATAATATTCAGCTTTCTTTTTTTTAAAGATTTTATTGGGGAATTGGGGGAGGGGAACAAACAACTTGCAGTCCTTTTGTTCTTCAGTCTAGTTGTGGAGGAGGTCGCTTCACTGGAGCATATTGGTGTTATCATTGTGCTCTCCTAGGGTGAGGCAGCCACTCACTGGGCGTTGGGTGGCCGCTCACAACAGCTCATGGCAGCTCACGGAAACTCACGGCTACTGCCAGCCAGCCCCACTGCAGCCTACGCTGTCGCCGGTGACTCATGGCAGCCCAACTCCAGGTCAAACTATTGTTCACCATCTTAGTTTTAGAAGGCACAGCGTCAGTGACCCTCATGTGGGATCTGAATTGGGGCCCTGCTGCTCAGAGCTGGCATCTCAAGCCAACTCCTAACCAATGCGCCACTCAGCCGCCCCAATATTTAGCTTTCTTAATGCAAGTATATAGTCTCTCCCATTGTCATTGTCTCTGTCAGTCTGAGTCTGCGCATAGGAATGTTTTTATTTTTCTCTCTCATCTATTCTACCTTTGTCTTGAGTCTTTGTTTCTGGCTGCATACACCCCCAGAACAGTTTATTTTATTGTTTCTATGGTCTTTCTTGCCTGATCAGATTTACAAAAAGCTCTCTTAGCTCTTTAAAACTCTGTCTTCTGTTGTAGACAGCCCAGACAGTCCAACTAATAATTCATTCCCTATGCATTTGCAGTATGTCTTTTGTACAGGTTGATGAAAACCACAGGATGGGTTTGCATGTTAATGACAAAATCTTTTTTTGCCTGAAACTTTCATGTCCCTTTTTAATAAATTTGAATATACTTAAGATTATGTTTAATTGTAACGTATTGGAGACTGAAGTTATCCAGGGTCACTTCCTAGTTCATAGTCACTTCTGGGAGTCCAATGGGAAGAAGAAAATCTATTTTTGAAGTGGTCCTTTTTCCAAATTGATATATTTCAGAATATAAGTACTTGAGTTGTAAATTTATTTTTGCTAAAATCATAGAACACTGAGTTGCATGGCAAGAATCAAAATTTGGAAGGTTTTTACTTGAGTAATTATCACAAAGTAAATTTTGTCCAGATACAAAACAATGATGCCATGCATGTATATTTTACTTTTAACATTTATATTTGTCTTACTCTCTGCAATTAAGGCATTTAATCCATCTCCTCTGGACAAAATATCTACACTTAAGACATCTGGCTATATTAATCTTAGTCTTTTCTGACATCTTTTATCACTTTCAGTTAATTTCAAACAATAAATACTTAACTGCAGACTAGACTGCATTATTCTTAATGTGTTTCATGTCACTCAAAATAGAATTTAAGCCTCTTGAAGAAAGAATTGGACTGAGTCTTTGAATCTATGTTTTAATTCTAACTTTACCATAGTTACAAGGAATACCATGGTGGGCATGATAGATATTTCTGCTCTCATTGACCTTACATCTAGTGGAAAATAAGGGAAAAAAACAGTAAGCAATTTAATAATCAAGACAATTTCAGTAAGTGATGAGTGCTATGAAGAAAGTAAAAGGGGGCTGGCCAAGTGGCTCGCTCATTAAGAGTTGGCTTGGGAGCGCGAGCTCTGAGCAGCAGGACCTATGGTTCAGATCCCACATGGGCCAGTGATGCTGTGCCCTCTACTGCTAAGATGGTGAATGACAGCTTGACCTGGAGCTGGACTGCTGTGAGTCGCCGGCAATGGCATATGTTGCAGTGGAGCTGCAGTGGGCTGCCATGAGCTACCGTGAGTGGCTGGCAGCTGGCATGAGCTGCTGTGAGCTGCCGTGAATGGCCATCCAATGGTCGGCTACTGATCTGCCTCAGCTGGGAAGAGTGCAATGATCACAATACCAACATGGGTCAGTGAAGTGATGTCCTCTACAACTAGACTGAAGAACAAAAGGACAGCAACTTGTCTGTTCCCCTTCCCCAATGCCCCTTACAAAGTCCGTAAGTTTAATGCCTATGTTTTCTTCTATGCACTTTATTATTTCAGGTCTTTCAGGTCTTCATGTCTTTGATCTATTTTGAGTTGATTTTGGTACATGGTGACAGATAACAGTATAGTTTCATTCTTTTGCATGTGGCTTTCCAATTCTCCCAACACCATTTATTGAAGAGGTTTTCTTTTCTCCATTGTATGTTTTTGTCTCCTTTGTCAAAAATTATCTATCCATACTTATGTCAGTTTATTTCTGGTTTTTCAATTATATTCCAATGGTCTGTGTGTCTGTTTTTCTGCCAGTAACATGCTGTTTTGATTATTGTTGCTCTATAGTACATATTTAAGTCAGGGACTATGATAAGAAAGGAACAAGACAAACAAATAAAGAAAAACTCATAGACAAGATAGTAGTTTAGTGGTTACCAGAGGGTAAGGGGGAGTGGTGTAGTAGATGAGGGTAAACAGAGTCAAATATATGGTGATTGAAGGAGAACTGACTATGGGTAGTGAACACACAATCTGATATATAGATGATGTATTACAGAATTGTACACTTGAAGCCTATGTAATTTTACTAACCATTATCACCTCCGATAAATTTTAATTTTAAAAATAAAGAGAAAAAAGGAAGAAACAGAGAGTGCAAAGACCCTGTAATGGTGTGCACAATAAATATGTATGAAGTGTAATATGGGTTGGAGTGAGGTAAGAAATGAAATTAGAGAGGTAGGTAAGAGCAGCTAGTCAGGGCCATTTTTACACATTGTTAAAAATTTGAATTTTATTCAAATATTTATGGGAAGCCATTAGACAGTTTTAAGCATGGGTGTGGCTTGATCTGTTTCAAGAATAGTTGACTGTTATGTAAAAAAGAATATAAAGAAACAGGAGTAAAACTGGGGAAACCTGTTGTGGGGTATTGAATGCCAGTATCCTAAATGAGAAGTGATGGTGGCTTGGATTAGGATTGTAGAAGTTGCGTCAGAGAAGAGTAGTCAGATTCTGGAAATATTTTGGAGGGAGAATTTTCAAAACTTTCTGATTTTATTTAGTAGTGATTATGGCCTGAAGAGTTAAAAAAATACAATATTGGAAGATGCATTTATATGTTTATACTATAACACTAAATGATAAACTTAACATGACCAGAAAAAAATTATAGTTCATGTTATTCTGCATACTCTGAGTAAAACTTGCATTTGGGATCATCATCAACAGGGAACAGTAATATCTTTAAACTGAGTCACTGGAAACCAGTATTCAGAAGAAGCATGATGGATGATGTAGTGTCATGAGTGATCATACAACTAGCATTAAATAAATGGCATCTAGGGGACTGCAGAGGCAAGAACATCTACATTATTTCATTATACACTGGTTGTGAAGAGCCATGGTATTGTGACTAATACCAGTATTGTTATTTCTTTTCATGGTGAGAGATATGAAATTAACCAGAAATGACATATTTGACAATAAAATACACAGAGATTGTTTTTAGACCTGAAAAGAAACAAATAGTGCCTGGACACACTAAGATTATTTACATATATTCTTTGCATAATAAACAAATACAAAAGTATATCTTCTCAATCCATTATTTTAAATCTATTTTATGAATCCAATATTCTAATATTCATCAATAAATCGCTATACATCATATGGTCCCATTGATTTTATAATATTTGTTTTAAAATTAAATTGTTTATACAGTCAGATGCCACACAAAAAATATTTACTCAAGTCCTACTATTCCAGAATCTAAGAATGGCCCTGCTACTGTTTATTCAGGCACCCAAGTTATATTCTTCCTCCATACCAAGAATCCACATATTTCTCTCACACACATATACACATGGCAATTTTCTTTTAAACTAGCATTATCAATGGAGATATTCTAAAAAAAATGTAAATTTTCCACAAATATAATACTGCTTCTTTAAGAACAGAAATGTTATACGGTGCTTGACTTTTTTTGTGTGACTTATTTTGCTAGACATAATAATCTCAAGATCCATCCATTTTGTCACAAATGGCACTATTCCATTCTTTCTTACGGCAAAGTAGTATTCCATTTTGTGTATGTACCACAACTTCTTTATCCAATCATCTATTAAAGGACACTTGTGTTGTTTCCATGTCTTGGCCACCGTAAATAAAACTGCAATGATTTCACTGATATGTGGGATATAAAATTGAAAGCAACAAAGGAACAAGACAAACAAATGAAGAAACAAAAACTCATAGATACAGACAATAGTTTAGTGGTTACCAAAAGGTAAGGGAGAGAGGAGTGGTATATGAGGGTAAAGGGGGTCAAATATATGGTGATGAAAGGAGAACTGACTCTGGGTGAACATACACTGTGATATGTATTATGTGTTACAGATTTGTACATTTGAAACCTATGTAATTTTGCTAACCATTGTCACCCCAATAAATTTTAATTAAAAATAATTCAAACCAGAAAAAAAAGAACTGATTTTTTTAGAAATTCAGCAATAAATTAATTATATTTTATATAAATTCATATCAAGATAATAAAATCTAACAGAATATAGTTTATGTTGTTGTTGATGACTGAAGAAATGAATCAATATGACCATCAAACTTTATGACATGTAACACATTATCATGCCCTTGGTGTTTATTGAGATATATCATCCATACTCCAAATGGCCCCAAATTGCAGTGCTTTTTTTTTAAATTGGGGAATTGGGGAAGGGGAACTGACAAGTTGTTGCTTTTTTGTTCTTCAGTCTAG
>NW_017732271.1:67841-70180 GCF_001890085.2 Hipposideros armiger
TCAGCATCTTAGCTGTGGAGGGCAGTGTCACTGGCCCTCATATGTGGGATCCGAACCGGGGTCCTCTGGCATCCCAAGCCAGTTCTTAACCATCACACCACTTGGCCAGCCCTACAGTGCTTTTAATTGTTTGGGTATCGTCTCAGAAGTTTTATCCTCTAGCTTGTTACAAAAATGTCATTTTTCATTGTGGTATGTCAACTTGAAATGATAACTTTTTTACTTACTTGTAGCTTCTAATTTGCTACTTCTAATTTTCTATAGATTGGAGAATGAATAAGTTTATTTTGCTTGTATACAAAGATATTTATATATATATATATTAATACAGATATTTCAATATATGAATCTGAGCAAGAGATAAAATATTTCTATGGAAACACTTGCACTTTTTTGAGAACTGTTTCAGGTTTATTTATTTATTTATTTATTTATTTATTTATCTATCTATTTCTAAGTTCCAGGCTGAAGTTGCTGGAAGTCTAATATTCTTGCTTCGGTCTGCATTTGTATTTGTATGTTGATACTGGATTTTATGTTTTGTATACATCTATCTTATTACTTTATAAATACCATATTTGATTTAATATCATAAATCAGAGGGAAATTATTATTAAATTAATTAATTAGGGACATGTTTACACCTCTGATGTTGACATACTTCATGTTTGAACTTGTGGTCCTCTTAGTTAATTAGTCTTTCATGTTTGTTAATTAAAAAAAACAGTACTTGAATATTGCGAATGTATATGAACTGCATAGCTTATCAGGGTCCCAACCCATGCCAATATTTTAATTGAATGCAGGGTACTCTGGAAGGCTCACAGTTTTATGTAAAAACAATATAATTTAAATTTATTTATTTAATGTATTTACTAATAGAAATTAATTGTTTTGCAACAAAGGTCAGTCAGTCTTTTGCAGTGCAAACTTGTACCTTGAGACCCCTGGTCTCTCTCCTTATTAAACCCTCAGAGTAATAAAGAATGCCTATTCTTTGGCTTTCTTATTTACTGGCATTTTGCAACAGTACCATAACAATCTTCTAACATCCTTTAAAATTGTAATGAAGCTTCTATTTTGCTTTTGAAAAAATTGAAGTCAGGATGGCCTCACTCTACCCTTGGGACTCTCACCTGTGTTCCTTGTTCCATGAGTTATTCACTGTGACAGATTTAACTGAACTACAAATTTCGAGAAATAGCAGCAGTCTTATCTTCTTTAATTCTCTTTTCTTTATAAAAGTGACCTTAGTTACCTTTCTAGCTTATACCTATCAAAGGAGGCCCTAAGGTTCTTTTAAGCTTTCAGGTCAGCAGTATGCTTTTGAAAAAAAGAACTTTGTTAGAATTCAGGAGACCTGGATTATTCTTTGTGTTTCCTTGGTAATTCATTTATTGACCTTGAATAAGTCACTGAAGTTCTCACTATGCCTCAAATTCCTCATTTATAAAAATGGTTATATCTCCTGTTTAATGTATGGTATCCAATTTTATCTCTACAATAATGTTGACATTTACTCACGTGAAGTATCTCGCTTTTGGCACATGGACTATTTATGGTGTGGTAGAGTTGGAATACTGATAATGATAGAAACTTCCTAGAGGCGAAGGGTGAGGGTAACAACAGCACAACTTGAATACCACATGCTATAGACTGATTTTTTGTATAGCTCCAAAATTTGTGTGTTGAAAGTTAATCCCCATGTGATGGTATTAGGAGGTGGAGACTTTGGTAGGTGATTAGGTTATGAGAGTGGAGCCCTCATGAATGGATCGAATGCCCTTATAAAGGAGACCCCAGAGAGCTCCCTCATGACTTTTACCATGTGAGGATACAGCAGTAAGATTGCCATCTATGAACCAGTAAGCAGGTTCTCAACAGACGCTGAATCTGCCAATGCCTTGGTCTTGGATGTCCTAGCCTCCAGAACTGTGAGAAATAAATTTATGTTGTTTATAAGCCACCCAGTCTATGGTATTTTTGTTATAGCAGCCCAAGCAAACTAAGATACTACATATGCATGTGTAGCAATCCTTCACCCCGAAGCCATTCTTGCAAAGCTTGAGGAAATACCAGACATGATATGCAGTGGCTTCTTTGGAAATCCCTGTTGAACATAAGTTTCTCAGCTTGTTGAATATGATAGCTACCTTGCTAGTGCTAGCGTTAAATCTTTCTCTCTCTCTCTCTTTCTCTCTCTCTCTCTCTCTCTCTCTCTCTCTCTCTCTCTCTCTCTCTCTCTCTCTCTCTCTCATCTATATCTGTCTTGGCAGAGGTAAAAGGTAAATAACCCTTGAGATTAGAGAAGTTTGAGGAGCATAAGGCATGTGTTGATT
>NW_017732271.1:71285-77527 GCF_001890085.2 Hipposideros armiger
GTGAGGGTGAAAAGGGTAACTATTGCATTGTTCTGTACACCTGAAACTAACAATAAAAATAAAAAATAAATAAAAATAAAAAATAAAAAAATAAAAAAAAATTTAAAAAAATAAACAAAGACAGTCTAAAAAAATCCAGAATATAGGTAAGGTTTTTTTTCTGAGTGACCTTGTTTCACCTATCACTGGAAATGTCCAAGTTTCACTAAGTGCTTTTTGTTTATTTGTTTGTTTGTTTGGTTTTTTTTTTACAACTTACACACACTTTATTTCTTTGATTAAAAGCCTTCTCATGATACATATAATGGTTTTTTAAAAGATTTTATTGCAGAATTGGGGGGAGGGGAACAGCATTGGGGAATTGGGGAAGGGGAACAGACAGGTAGACAAATTGCTGTTTTGGTCTTCAGTCTAGTTGTGGAGAACGTGGCTTCACTGACCCATGTTGGTGTGATCATTGTGCTCTTTGCAGGTGAGGCAATCAGTCTCCAGTCATTGGTTGGCCACTCACAGCAGCTCCCAGTAGCTCACACCAGCTGCCAGCAGCTCACGTTGGCTGCCAGCCACTCATGGCAACCCACTGCAGCCCTGCTGCAGCCTACGTCGTCGTGGGCGACTCACAGTAACCCAGCTCCAGCTCAAGCTGTTGTTCATCATCTTAACTATAGAGGATGAGCATCGCTGGCCCTCAATGTGGGATCCAAACCACAGCCCTGCTGCTCAGAGCTCGCATCCCACGTGAGCTCTTAACCAGCTGAGCCACTTGGCAGGCCCCCGTATAATGTTTTACATAGTTGATCTCAACTTCGTTTACATTGACTTCAGTGAGCTGTGTTTGGGTTTTCTATACTCAAGTCTCTGCTCAGTTGCTGTTGTTGTCATTTTTTCTTTCAGGATCAAGGTGGGTGCTTTCATATAAAATCTTATTTTTAATTAATTCTCTGGAAATTATTTTCTGTATTCTTAGCTTTGCATAATTATACCTACAATGGAAACAGCATCCTAAGGTTACCAAGATAAATCTTCCTACTTCAACATCACATGATCTTGTAATCTTACCAGTTAACAAAAAATATTCAAGACCAGCCATAACAGACTCTAATGAACAATATAATATTGAATCCTGTGCAGTGAGTGTTTTCAACACCTAAAATTCCTAGGAGCTTAATGGGCATGCCTTTCCCTGCTCACCGGGCCCTGGCGAGGCTGCCATGGGGAGAGTAGGTCTCACTATTTGCTTTTTAAAATAAAATCTACTTTAGCCACTTACATATGCATATGATCTGAAAGCCTCAGCACTCCCTCTTTGTACTGAGGAACATAGATGGCATAAGTCAATTCCTATCACGGTCATAAAGTCAAGACTGAGGAAAATGTGACCATTTTAGGGTGGAAATGGTGGTCTACATGCTACTGTGTAAATATGCTGTGAGCTTTTCATTGAAAGTCCCTTTCCTATTGCTTACTATTTAATCCAGATAAAACAACTCCCTTCTTTGAAATGCTCCCCCACACATTCCACGCAGCCTCACTCCAAATGCTCTCTGCAGTTTTTAGAGGTGGTGCCATCTTCTTTAAAATAGCTAAATAACTTGCCCAGTTGCTGGATAAATTTGTTCACCAACTCAGTCCCATGGCTCTCTACAATCTGAGTCATAGTGCTTACTTTATAAGTAATCTTTATTAATATTTCATCAGCCATTTTTTTCTTTCCAAAGGGATGAGGTTTGGACTTTTCTTGTCATGCTAAGAGGGAGTGATAGAGGCAGAAAAGCTTAATGATTTAAATAAAGATTGCAAACTATTATTCTCCTAGTAATTTTAAAATGCACACACTGCATACTACTTTCTGATATAATTATATCCCTGCCTATTGAGCCTGACATGTATTAAATCTATAATGGAGTTGATTTTCTAAAGAGGGAAGCCACTTCTTACAAGGAGAAGTAAAGAGTGCTAATTTTTAAGAATGTTTATTCAAGGAGATCCAATGGGAGTCAATGGAGTCATCCTTTAAAAAATTCTATTTAGGTATCCATTCCACTAAAATAAGCATAAACTCAGGTCAGGCATACTTCCTCAGGTGCCCTCTCATTTCTACTTCACTTCTGCCTTTCAACACTTAGTCTTCTTCCAGCTTCCACTTCTTCTTTATCTTGATGTCTGTGTTTAGTCAAAAGATTCTCATCTATTCAAATTTCAAATCTTACTTTCTCAGATATTATAGCTCCTTCTCAAAACTCTTACATTTTTCCAACTCACATCATCTTGTGTTTGGTCATATGCCACTGTGCACACTGAGAGGTTTAAGATGCTAACTCCATGTAACTATAGACTATATTTAAAAAATCTGGAATGACTGTACATCTCAGTTTTCTCCGGGCAGCCCTTGTTTACCACTTGTTATTCCACTACCATTTAATAGTGATGTCCTTAAGTGTTTTAGTTTCAACAATAAATTTGCAGTCACTATATCAAGATCCTTTTGTATGCTATTTCCCACAATCTATGATAGGCGAGAAGCTAAGTGCTCAAGATGTATTTGTTAAAGGTAATCAACCTGCTTATTGCTTTGCAATTATATTGCCATTATTTATTGTCTATGTTATCTCTGTGAATGATGTGTCATTGCCTTTATATATACTAGTAATTCAATTCAAACATCTCTGGTGAGTTGTCTTGTCAACATATGTCAAATGCAGAAATTTGTTTAAGCAGAAATTGACTACGTGTATGATAACTGAAGTGAAGTTACATCTCAGCCTTATTTTCATTCCTGGATCAAAATAAAGGGAGCTAATGGCTTCCTACATTCATTAAAATGAACAAACAAGAATAATATGACAAAGCATATTTTCCAAAACCATACAGTAAATTATTTTGTTTGACTGAACATCTTTTTTGCTTGTCATATTTAATCTGATGTTAATGTAATTTTCCTTTCCCTGAGCTCAAGCATACTATTCCACTCAATAATCATCAGATGTGGCCATGTCAAGTAAAAGTGCTGGGGTCTGGAGAGAAAGAAGTGAAACTATATTCCTCCTCAGCCCAGAGATTTAGGTACACTGGTTACTCCCTGAGCTCCCTCAAAAATCAAGACTGGGTGGTGAACACAATGAGATATATACATGATGTATTACAGAATTGTATACTTGAAACCTATGTAACTTTACTAACCATTGTCACCCCAATAAACTTTAATTTAAAAATATCAAGACTACACTTGGATGGGAACTGCAGCCAAACGATGTGCTTGGGAGCCTATGAAAGAAGAACATTTGCTTATCTACCTCTTCTGTCAGACATTTCTGGAAAATGAGGCATCTTATTGTCACTAGTTGGCCAAATCCTGGAAGCACCTCAGTACCAAATAATTTTCAATTTGCTTAGCCAAGCACTCTAGGTGCCCCTCCCCCCAGTCTGCTCCCAACTTATCATTCTAGTCTCATCTCTCAGTACATTCCTTTCTGCGATTCACTTCAGCCATGCAGCACCACTCATGGTTACTAAATATGCTTTCTACTTCTCAGCAGCTTTTTTCATGGTTACTAAATATGCTTTCTACTTCTCAGCAGTTTCTCTCTCTCTCTCTCTCTCTCTCTCTCTCTCTCTCTCTCTCTCTCCCTCTCCTAGAATATTTTTCTCTCTTGTCCTCCTACCTCTCCATATCTAAACCCTAAAAAATATTTTCCAGGCATAACTCAAATACCATTTTCTTCACATTTCTCCTATCCGAAAGCAATATTTCCACTCTCTGAACACCCAAAACACTTTAATTTCCCCCTCTTTTGTGGTTTTTATCACCTGGTATCCTCCATTATTTATTTGTGCATAAATTTTATAATGTTTATTAAACTCAAAAGAGCTTAATAACAGGGATAACATATTTGTACCATATTTAAGGTCTAGATGGCAAACATTAGGAACTTAGTCAATGATTAGTTAATTAAATAATTAATTTGTCCACCTTAACCTAGTAAAGGTGTTTTCACAATGGCTGACCTGGCTATGTCTTGTGATGATCCTGATATCCATTAATGTTCAATAATTATGTGACAACATGAATGGATCTTGAGATTATTATGCTAAATGAAATAAGTCAGACGGAAAAAGTCAAGAACCATATAATTTCACTGACATGTGGTATATAAAACTGAAAACAACATAAGAACAAGACATACAAATGAAGAAAAAAAAACTCATAGACACAGACAATAGTTTAGTGGTTACCAGAGGGTAAAGGGTGACGGGGGTGGTAGATAAGTGTAAAAATGATCAAATATATAGTAATAGAAAATAAACTGACTTTGGGTGGTGAACACGCAACATGATATATAGATGATGTATTACAGAATTGTACACCTGCAACTTATGTAACATTACTAACAATTGTCACCCCAATAAACCTCAATTAAAACACACACACACACAAACACAAATATATATATTTGTCATGTGGGCTACACATTGACGGTTCTGATCTGAACACAGAAGTTTTTTTAAGATTTTTATTGGGGAATTGAAGGAGAAAACAGCATTGTGGAATTGGGGAGGGGAACAGACAAGTTGCTGTCTTTTTGTTCTTCAGTCTAGTTGTGGAGGACATTGCTTCACCGGCCACGTTGGTATTGTGATCATTGTGCTCTTCCCAGCTGAGGCAGATCAGTCACTAGCCATTGGATGACTGCTCACAGCAGCTCACGCTGGCTGCCAGCCACTCAAGGTAGCTATTGCAGCCCACTGCAGCCCCACTGCAGCCTATGCTATTGCCGTTGCCTCACTGCAGCCCAGCTCCAGGTAGAGTTGTTGTTCACCATCTTAGCTGTAGAGGGCAGTGCCACTGGCCCATGTGGGATCTGAACCAGTAACCCTGCTGCTCAAACCTCGTGCTTCCAAGCCAACCCTTAACCAACGAGCCACTCGGCTGGCCCATTGTTGTTGTTTTTTTTAGCTGAGCCATCCTGCTACCTGTTGGCAGCTCAGTGGCTGCTCAGCTCGGGCTGGACTTGAACCACTGTTGCTCAGACCTCAAACACTTGAGCAAGTTCTTAACCAACTGAGCCACTCGGCCAGCCCCTGTTTTTGTTTTTTTAATTAAAGTTTATTGGGGTAACAATTGTTAGCAATGTTACATAGATTTCAGGTGTATAGTTCTGTAATACATCATCTGTATATCACATTCTGTGTTCACAGAAGTTTTATGCCAAATTGATAAATAACTCAAATTCTCATTGGTGGAACCCTTGTTTTGCTTTATACTCTCTGTCATTAGATTGAATGCCTTTCAAGAAGTATAATTACAGATCTTTCATCATAATGAAAAAGGTGTGAGTAACATTTAATTCTTTTTTTTAAGGATTTTTATTGGGGAATTTGGGGATGGGAACAGAGCCTGGGAATTGGGGGAAGGGGAACAGACAAGTTGCTGTCCTTTTTGTTATTCAGTCTAGTTGTTGAGGACGTTGCTTCACTGGCCCAAGTTGGCACCACCATTGCGTTCTTCCCAGAGGAGGCAGATCAGTCGCTGGCTTCTGGACGGCCACTCACAGCAGCTGCTGGCCACTCACACTGGCTGCTGGCTACACACAGTAGCCCATGGCAAACCACTGCAGCAGGGGCTGCAGCCTATGCTGTCGCTGGCGACTCATGGAAGCCCAGCTCCAGGTTGAGCTGTTGTTCAGCATCTTAGCTGTAGAGAGCAGTGTCACTGGCCCTCATATGTGGAATCCGAACCAGGGCCCTCTGTCGTGCCAAGCCTGCTCTTACCCAATGTGCCACTTGGCAGACCCTAACATTTAATTCTTAATTCATGATATTTTCTGTATGAATTATGAGAGTAATCAAAGCCTTTGATACCATAGTGATGTTATTGTTATGAGTTTTGCCTATGATTCACATTTTTTGTCATGTATAGAGCAATATTAGTATCCTGTGAACAGTATCATAATAAATATATCATATACTAATTGAAATACCATTGTCTGAATGACTCTCCAGAGCATTGTTATGAAATTAAAAACATGTTCTAACTTAATTTTTTGGAGATTCTTTTGTAGTATAAGTATACATATTTTTTATCATATAAACATTTTTTTAATATTTTTTTTTAATTGTGGAACTGGGGGGATGGGAACAGTGCTGGGGAATTGAGGAAGGGGAACAGACAAGTTGCTGTCATTTTGTTCTTCAGTCTAGTTGTGGAGGACGTTGCTTCACTGGCCCAAGTTGGCACCATCATT
>NW_017732271.1:77672-106743 GCF_001890085.2 Hipposideros armiger
AGCATCTTAGCTGTGGAGGGCAGTGTCACTGGCCCTCATATGTGGGATCCGAACCGGGGCCCTCCGGCATCCCAAGCCAGTTCTTAACCATTGCGCCACTCAGCCGGCTCTCATATAAACATTTTTTATTTCAATTTTTTTTCTTTTTTTTAAAATTAATATTTATTGAGGTGACAATTTTTAGTAAAGTTACACAGGATTCAAGTCTACAATTCTGTAATACATCATCTGTATATCACATTGTTTGTTCACCACCCAGTGCCAGTTCCCCTTTCATCATCATATATTAGATGCCCTTTACCCTCTTCTATTATCCCTCTTACCCTCTGGTAACCCTCCTTTACTCTCTTCTATTATCTCCCCTTACCCCTTGGTAACTGCTGAACTATTGTCCATGTGTATGTGTTTTTGCTTCTTTATTTGATTGTCTTGCTTTTTTGTTGGTTTCAGTTTTACATCCCACATATCAGTGAAGTCATATGGTTCTCGACTTTTTCTGGGTGACTTATTTCGGTTAGCATAATAATCTCAATTTCCATCCATGTTGTCACAAATGGCACTATTTCATCTTTTCTGATGGCAGAATAGCATTCCATTGTGTATATGTACCACATCTTTATTCAATCATCTATTGAAGAACACATTGGTTGTTTCCATGTCTTGGCCACCATAAATAAAGTTGCAATGAACATCAGAGCCCATATATCTTTACAGCAGAGGACCTGAACATTACAAGTTTTAGCCAAAAAAAAAAAGATTGAAATGCCATATGAATAAATAAGTTAAATTTGAATTTCTCGTGTTCTGAATGATAACAAATGGTCTAAAGAACTGTGTTTCTCTAAGTAAAGGTGATCAGATAATCTTAGAGCCAGAGCATCTCAAGGTTGAAATAAGTATTTTTGGTCATCAAATCTACTTTGTCACTTAAAATAGGAACCTTTTCACAGTGATACTGAGATGTGCAATTGAAATAATCTAAAGGGCAAAGATGGGAAATCCTCATAGATCAATAATCACCTCAAATGTAAATGGACCGCATCACCTATAAAAAGGCACAAAGTAGCAGATTGGATCAAAAAACAAAACTCAACCATATGCTCACTCCAAAAGACACATCTCAGCTACAAGAACAAATATAGGCTCAAAGTGGAAGGGTGGAAATTGACACTCCAAGCAAATGATATTGAGAAGAAAGCAGGGTTAGTCATACTTATATCAGTTGAAACAGACTTCAGGATAAAAAATGTGACAAGAGACAAAGATGGACATTTCATAATGATCAAGGGGACTACACAACAAGAAGACATAACAGTCATCAATATTTATGGTGACATAACAGTCACCAATCAGGGAGCACCAAAATATACAAGCAACTACTAACAGCACTGAAGGGAGAAATTGGCCAAAACACATTGACATTATGGGACTTAAATACACCATTGACAGCTATGGATAGATCATCCAAACAGAAAATAAATAAAGAAATATCAGCTCTAAATGACACAGTAGATGAAATGGACATAATTGACATTTATAGAACACTTCAGCTTAGAACATCAGACTATACATTCTTCTCTAGTGTACATGGAACATTCTCAAGTATAGACCATATGTTGAGATATAAAACTAGTTTCAGCAAATTTAAGAAAATTGAAATCATACCAAGCACATTCTCTGATCACAAGGCTTTGAAATTGGATATCAACTTCAACAAGAAAGCAGGAAAGACCTCAAATATGTGGAAATTAAACAGCATACTTTTTAAAAAAGGACAGGGTAAAATAAGAAATAAGAGGAGGGGTCAAAATATACATAGAAACAAATGAGAATGAAAATACATCCTACCAAAATCTTGGGGATGCAGTGAAAGCAGTAACAAGAGGGAAATGTATTTCATTACAAGCCTAACTCAAGAAGGGATAAAATCCCAGGTAAAAAACTTCACCTTCTACCTTTATGAACTAGAAAAAGAAGAAAAAATGAAACCAAAAGTCAGCTTAAGGAAAGAAATAATAAAAATCAGAGCAGAACTCAATGAAATAGAGAACAAAAGAAAACAGAAAAATTAAGCCAACAAAGAGCTGGTTCTTTGCAAAGCTTAATAAAATTGACAAACCCTTGACTATACTCACTAAGTAAAAAAGAGAAAGTACACAAATAAACAAAATCAGAAATGAAAGAGGGGAAGTTACCATGGATGCCATGGAAATGCAAAGGATTATTCAAGAATATTATGAAGGAGTATATGCCACCAAATTCAATAAACTAGAAGAAATGGACAAGTTCTTAGAAACATATAGTCTTCTAAGGCTGAATTAAGAAGAGCTGGAAAATCTAAATAGACTGATCCACAGAAAGGAAATTGAATCATTCATCAAAAACCTTTTCAAAAGCAAAAGTCAAAGACCAGATGGCTTCACTAGTGAATTCTACCAAACATTCAAAGAGGATCTAATATCTGTCCTCCTTAAACTCTTCCAAAAAACTGAAGAAGAGACAATACTCTCTAATTCATTTTAGGAGGCCAACATTATCCTTATACCAAAACTTGGTAAGGATGACACAGAAAAAGCAAATTACTGACCAATATTCCTCATGAATATAGATGCAAAAATCCTAAACAAATTCTAGCAAATCAAATACAGCAATGCATTTAAAAGATTATACATCACGACCAAGTGGGGTTCATCCCAGGGGCACAAGTGTGGTTCAACATATGCAAATCAATCAATGTGATACACCATGTAAATAAAGGGCAAAAATCATATGATTATATCAATAGATGCAAAAAAAGTATTTGACAAGATACAACATCCGCTTATGATTAAACACTTAATAAAATAGGTATAGAAAAAACTACCTTAACAAAATGCAGGTTATATATGACAAACCCTCAGCTAATATCATAATCAACAGTGAAAAACTGAAGCCCTTCACTGTACATTTAAAAACATCACAGGGCTGTTGCATATTACCTCTGCTCTTCAACACAGTATTAGAAGTCCTATCCAGAGCAATCAGGCAAAAGAAAGGAATAAAAGGCATCCAAATAGAGACTGAAGAAGTTAAATTGTCACTTTTTGCAGATGACACTAGGTTCTATATAAAACAACCCTAAAGACTGCACCAAAACGCTATTAGAAACAATAAACAAATGCAGTAAAGTTGCGGGCTACAAAATTAATGTCCAAAAATTCATTGCATTCTTATATAGTAAAATGAATTCTCAGAAAAAGAAATTTAAAAAATTCCTCTTGCAATTGCATCAAAAAAATAAAATATCTAGGAATAAACTTAACCAATATGTAAAATGCCTATACACTGAAAACTGTAAGATATTTTTTTTTAATTAAAGAAGACAAAAGAAATGGAAAGACATTCCATGTTCATGGATCGGAATAACCAACATCGTTAAAATGGCCATATTATCCAAAGCAATATACAGATTCAATCGAATCCCCATCAAAACCCTAAAGGCATTTTTTAAAGAAAAAGAACGAAAAATCACCAGATTTGTAGGGAACCACAAAAGACCCCGAATAGCCAAATAATCTTAAGGATGAAGAATAATGCTGAAGGACATGAGTCCATCTGGCCCCCTAAGAAATATTTACAACGTTACTGATTATATTCCTGACTGTCTTTTCCTATTCCTGAGGCCATATTGTAATTGACTCATGTCCTGTTGGGGAGACCACTTCATAGTCGGTGTAGAGGCCTGACCACCGCACTCTATTTCTGAAACTGATGTTGAATAAGATTGTATGTCAACTATAATTATATATACATTTAGTCTCTGGACATGGAATATAGAGGGGGAATGGAATCAATGGAATTGTAATAGATAAGCATGATATCGTGGGTGGGAGGGCAATACATGGGGGGAGGGGGTTGTTACTCTGTGAGGGTGAAAAGGATAACTATTGCATTGTTCTGTACACCTGAAACTAACAATAAAAAAAAGAATAATGCTGAAGGTATCACACTCCCTGACTTTAGCTTGTACTACAAAGTGACAATAATCAAAACTGCATGGTACTGGCAGAAGAGCAGACACCGAGACCAATGGAATACAATTTAAAACCCAGAAATAAACCCACATATATATGGACAGATAATTTTCGACAAAGATGCCAAAAACATACAATGGAGAAAAGACAGCCTCTTTAATAAATGGTGCTGGGAAAATTGGAAAGCCACATGCAAAAGAATAAAACTAGACTGCTGTTTGTCACCATGTACCAAAATTAACTCAAAATGGATCAAAGACCTAAACATAAGACCTGAAACAGTAAATGGCATAGAAGAAACCATAGGTACTAAAATTATGGACCTTGGGTTCAAACAGGATTTTATAAATTTAACATCAAAGACAAGGGATTTAAAAGCTAAAACAAATGAATGGAACTATATCAAACTAAAGAGCTTCTGCACACAAAAAAAGAAAACATCGACAAAATAAAGAGGCAGCCAACCAAATGGGAACCCTCATACACTATTGCTGGAAATGCAGATTGGTGCAGCTGCTATTGAAGGCAGTGTGGAGGATTCTCAAAAAATTAAAAATTGAATTACTATATAACCCAGTGATCCCTCTTCTGTGTATCTACACAAAAAGAAACCTGCAAACATATATCACTAAAGATATATGTACATCGATGTTCATTGCAGCATTATTTATGGTAGCCAAGACGTGGAAACAACCAAAGTGTCCTTCGATAGATGATTGGATAAAGAAGAAGTGGTATACATACATCATGGAATACTATTCTGACTTAAGAAAAGAAGAAATAGTGCCATTCTCGACAACATGAATGTATCTTGAAATTATTTTGCAAAGTGAAATAAGTCAGACAGAAAAAGTCAAGAACCATTTGATCTTACTGATATGTGGCATATAAAACTGAAAACAATAAGGGACAAGACAAACAAATGAAGAATCAAAAACTCATTGATACAGACAATAGTTTAGTAGCTACCAGAGTGGAGGGAGTAGATGAGGGTAAAGGGAGTCAAATGTATGGTGATGGAAGGAGGACTGACTCTGAGTGGTGAACACATAATATGATATATAGATGATGTATTACAGAACTGTATACTTGAAACCTATGTAGCTTTACTAACCATTGTCACCCCAATATTTTTTAATTAAAAAATATATATACACCCTAACATAATAATAAGAAATATGCACTTATATGTATATATAATGGTATTCAGTGCCCAAACTAAATGCCTGACACATTTAGTTTGTGTAAATAAAGTTATAGAATACAATAGGATTCTTCAAAACATAGTTTTAGTGATTGTCTGTTTATTGTAATGAGGGCATGCTAACAATTTATGCTTTGAGCAAAGCAGTATTTGAGCTATTGTACGTTTATAATTATGGCTTTGTAAGAAAAACATTTATAGTTATATAAAAGAAATCAATACATCAACATACAAACATTGATTATTTCTACATGAAATATTTTTCATGCTATTTAGTTTTACTCAGTAGCTTTCAACATTCCATGGAAACAACCAAAGTGTCTTTCAATAGATGACTGGATAAAGAAGATGTAGTATGTACACAATGGAATACTACTCTGCCATAAGTAAACATTAAATAGTACCATTTGTGGCAACATGGATGGATCGTGAGATTAGTATGCTATGGAAATAAGTCTGACAGAAAATTCAAGAACCATATGACTTCACTCATATGTAGGATATAAAACTAAAAGCAACAAAGGACAAGACAGATAAATAAATAAACAAAAACTCACAGACACAGACAACAGTTTGGTGTTTACCAGAAGATAAGGGGAGAGGGAGGATGGTAGAAGATAGTAAAGGGGGTCAAATATATGGTGGTAGAAAGGGAACTGTTTCTGGGTGGTGGTGAGCACACAATGTGATATGTAGATGATGTATTGTAGAATTGTACTCTTGAAACCTATATAATTTTACTAACCATGGTCACCCCAATAAATCTTATCTAATAAATCTGTTGTTTAGAAATTAAAAAAAACATTATTTGTGTATTTTAAAAGCATTGTGATAGATATCTTTATACATAAAATGTTGTCTAATTCAGATTATTTTCAAGAGAGATTCCTAAAGTAGAATGGAATATGATGTAACAACTACATCAGTGTCTGTTAAATTGTACTATTTTGGTTCTGACTGAAAATTATAACATGTCCAGGCAATCTTGGATAGCACACATCATTCAGTGTATAGCAGGAGTTTATTTCTGGATCACCTGTGAGTTTGATCATCAAAATCAACTGAAACCTCATGTGATCACTGTTTAAAAAGAAAACTTGTGACTAGGACAATTTAGAGGATGGAGTTTCAAGCACAGAACTGCGTTGGCAGGCCATGGACTATAAATAGTCATGAAAGCTGAGTTGTTTATGTCAATAAAATAGAAAGATTTACTCTTGCCATGCAATATAACATCATGGACAAGATTAACTAGTTCTGATCATCAAGCACCCACTTATTAAAGGTCCTATTATGTGATCGGTCTTATGGTAGACACAGGAGACCTCACTATAGCACTTGGAGAACAGGGAATCTAGCTGTGGAGTTATGACTCATGTACAGGAATCATTCAGAGAAGTTTGTCCTAATAGTAGTAGTCTTTATATATTCTGGATATTAAACACAAAGTATAAGATTTGCAAATATTTTCTCCCATTCTTTGGGTTGTATTTTCACTTTCTTACTTTCTTGATAATATCTTTTTCCTTTTTTTTTTTTAGCTGAGCCATCCTGCCACCTGTTGGCAGCTCAGCGGCTGCTCAGCTCGAGCCTGGACTAGAACTGCTGTTGCTCAGAGCTCAAACTCTTGAGCGAGCTCTTAACCAACTGAGCCACTCGGCCGGCCCCGATAATATCTTTTGATGCACAAAAGTTTTCAATTTTTGTAAAGTCCAATTTATCTATTTTTGTTTGTTACTCATGCTTTTAATGTCATAGCTAAAAATCCAAGGTCATGAAGATTTACTCCTATATTTTTTATTTCCTAAGAGTTTTATGGTTTAGCTCTTATATTTATGAATTTTGATCCATTCATTTTGAATTAATTTTTGTATATTGTGTGAGGTCAGAGTTCAATTTTACTTTTTTGCTTGTGTAAATCCAGTTGTCACAACACTATTGTTGAAGACACTATTCTTTTCCCACTGAATAGACTTGACACCATTATAAAAATTCAACTGGGCAGAGTTCCAGTCAAGATGGCAGAGTAGGTAAACGTTGTGCTCTTCTCCTCCCATGCTCACATCAAAATTGCAGCTATATTATAAAACAATCAACCTGGGGAACCACCTGAAGACCAATAAAACAAAAGTCTTATAACTAAGGACATAAAGAAGAAGCCATATGGAGACAGGTAGGAGGGTGAAGATGCAAAACAAGCTGGCCTCACACCCACATGTGCTGGTTGATATTCAGGTGGGGCATCTCAGCTGCAGAGGCCCCCATGAATAGCTTGGGGCCTCAGACCCACACTGGGCTCCTCAGAACAGAGCATCAATGCTGAGAAGAGGAGCACCTGCAACATCTAGCTGTGAAAATTAGTGAGGATTCTGTTATTCAGGTGAGACAGAGGCTGCTGGCCACCCAGGTGTCTTATTAAATGTCCTTCACAGAGACTCACTTGCAAGCACTCAACCTGGGCTCCAATGGTGAGACAATGACTCAGGGAGAACCTGGGGCACAAAGGGAGAAACTGAGTTGTGTGATTTCAAGGTGCGAGTTGTCCATGTGTGAACTCTTCTCCAACACAGCTGATGTCTGGGCACCATCATTCCTGTGTTGAGCCCTCTCCCCACACAGCAAAATCTGAATCTGAATTAGCCTGCTGAACACCACTCACACTGCCCTGATGACTCCCTGAGAAGGCAGCCCACCAAACTCATGTACTGCCAGACACTTTCAGAAGTGGCCATACAGCCTTGGCACATGCTGCAATCTTTCTCAAAAACTCTCATAGGTCTGCAGGTCCCAAACAGGTGGAATCTGGCCTCAGTGTACTGTGTGTCTCATACTGGGTGGTCCCAGGCTCAGTACTGTCATCAAATCTAAATATGCATTAACAGGATGAACACCACATGCCCCAGTCTTGTGACTCCCTGACACCCCCCTCACAGAACTAACATATTGCCTGAGGCTCTTTCAGCATCTTGTCATATGAATAGCCAGCAGGAGGTGACAGGCCTTGGGGTCTCCTGCGACTTTGGCTCATTAGGCTCAGGCCTGATACTGGTGGCAGCCAGCTTCAGTTTGCAGTGTGGCATCTCACACATGCCTCCAGACCCAGCACAGGCACCTACTAAGCAAGGGTCGCTTTGTAACTCCTACCAGATAGGTAGCCCTAGACCAGTCACAAGCAGTGACTGGTCTTGGCCTGCACTGGAGCCCTTCCCAAGGGGCCCTAGATCCAACAAACCAGGTGTCCAGCTTCCGAACAAAAGAGTGCACCACCCAATTAATCCTCAAAACAGCACAGCCTAAGGGAGGCCTCAGCAGGCACCAGAACTCTCTGGAGTGAATCCACTCTGTGGGGTCAGCTGCCACACAGCAATTCTTATGCTGTGGTCCTGGCCAATCCTCACAACCAGTATGCCTGAGAATCAATCCAACCTGTTAACATGCCAACAGCAATAAAAACTTAATAATAACAGGAGGGCACACACAATTCACACAAGGGACAGACTTGGAGCACCTGTCTCAGGTAATGAGGGAGAGAGACAATGCCACTGAGTTCCACTGGACACTTACTACATAAGACTACCCTGCCAAGACTACAAGATGAAGAAGATCTACCTAATACAGAGAAACAAACAAAGAGAGGTAGCCAAAATAGAGAAACAAAGAAACATGCCCTAAGTGAAAGAACAGAATAAAACTTCAGAAAAAGAAATACACAAAATGGAGGCAAGCAATATTCTAGATACAGAGTTCAAAACACTGGTTATGGGAACTTAGTGACAATTGCAACAAAGAGATGGCTAGCACACAAACACACACACACAATAGAAACCATACAAAAGAACCAATCACAACTTAATAATACAATAACTGAAATGAAGAATCAACAGCAGATTAAATAAGGAGAGGATCAAAGAAGAGATTTGGAAGACAAGGTTGCAGAACACACCCATTCAGAACAGCAAAATGAAAAAAAATAAATAAAAACATGAGGATAGCTTAAGGGAACTCTAAGACTACATCACGAATAACAACATTTGCATCATAGGTGTACCAGAAACAGAAGAGAGAGAGCAAGGAATTGAGGACCTATTTGGAGAAACAATGACTGAAAACTTTACTAAACTGGTGAAGGAAATATACATATTAGTTCAGGTGGCACAGAGAATCCCAAATAAGGTAAATCTAAAGAGGCCAACACCAAGTCACATCATAATGAAAATGGCAAAGGTTATAGACAAAGCAGTAAGAGAAAGGTAGTCAGTTAACTACAAGGAAGCTCCCATTTGACTGTCAGCTGAAACATTGCAGGCCAGAAGGGATTGACATGAAATATTCAAAGTTATGAAAAGTAGAGACCTACAACCAAGACTATTCTACCCAGCAAAGCTATCATTTAGAATAAAAGAGAAATAAAGAGATTCTCAGAAAAGAAAAAGCTAAAGGAGTTAATCAGCACCAAACCAGTATTAAAAAAATGTGACTTCTTTAAGAAGAAGAAGAGGAAAAGAAAAGAATATAAATATGAATAATGTATTTATAATCACTTTAAATGTAAACAGATTAAATGCTCCAAGCAAAGGCATTGAGGATCTGAATGGATAAGAAAACAAAACATATATGTATGATGTCTACAGGGGACACATTTCGGATTGAAAAACACACGGAGACTGAAAGTAATGGAATAGAAAATGATATTTCATGCAAACAAAAATAAAAAAATGCTGAGCCAGCAATAGTTGTATCAGACAAAACATGCTTTAAACAAATTATATAAGAAGAGTCAAAGAAAAACATTTTATAATGATAAAGGGATCAATCCAACAGAAGGATATAACCCTTGCAAACATTTATTCACTCAACATAGAGCACCTAAATATATAAAGTAAATATTGACTAACATAAAGGGATAGATTGGTAGTATTAGTCATAGTAGGAGATTTTAACAACAAATTGAAAACAATGTACAGAACTTCCAGACAATCAACAAGAAAACAGTGGGCTAAATTACATGGGGGAACAAATGAATTTATTCGACATTTTACAGCATTTCACCATAAAGTAGCAGAATAAACTTTATTTTCAATTGCACATGGAATATTTTCCAAAATAGATCACATGTTAAGCCACAAAACAAGTTTCAATAAATTTAAGAAGACTGAAAACATATCAAGTGTCTTCTCCAACCACAGTTGTATGAAACTAGAAATAATTTACCAGGAAAAAAAAACAACTGAGAAAACACAAACACGTAGAAGCTAAATAACATGCTATTAAGCAATGAAAGGGTTAACAAGGAGAACAAGGAATAAATCAGAAAATAACTTGAGAGAAATTAAAATGAAAACACAATGATCCAAAACCTATTGGACACAGCAAAAGTAATTCTAACAAAGAAATTCATAGCAATACAGGCCTACCTCAAGAAACAACAAAAATCACACATAAACAATCTAAGTTTACACCTAAAGGAACTAGAAAAAAAACCAGCAGACAATACCTAAAGTGAGTAGAAAAAAGAAAATAATAAAAATCAGAGAAGAGCCATATGCCTTCATTGATACGTAAGATATAAAACTGAAAGCTACGAAGAAACAAGACAAACAAATAAAGAATAAAAAACTCATAGACACAGACAACAATTTAGTGGTTACCAGAGGGTAAAGGGGAAGGAAGGATGGTAGAAGAAGGTACAGGGGGTCAAATATATAGTGAAAGAAAGAGAGTTGACTTTGAGTTGTGAACATATAATGCAATATGAGGCTGACAATTAAGTTCAAGAACTTATCCTAGAAAAAGTACTACATACCTCATTGCTAAATATTACCAAGGTCACCTTTGAAGTACTCTCCTTGGGAAACTATGCACTGACACCAGCACCTAGTCCACCCTTCAAAGCAATTTTCGAAGTTTTTTTCAGAAATGGCCATCAGAGCTGTTGTCCTATTTCCCTTGATGTTCTGAATGTCATCAAAATTTCTTCCTTTCAATATATCCTTTATATTCGGGTAAAGAAAAACGTCATTGAAGGCCAATTATTTGTTTACTGGCTGAAAACTCCCTCACAGACAGTGCTGTGTGAGCTGGTGCATTGTCATGATGCACGAGCCATGAACTGTTGGCCAAAAGTTCAGGTTATTTTCATCTAACTTTTTCATGCAGCATTTTCAGCACGTCCAAATAACAAACTTGGTTAACTCTTTGTCCAGTTGGTCCAAATTCATAATAAAAATCCCTCTGATATCAAAAATGCTTAGCAACATCATTTTGACCCTTGATTTGGACTGACAGAACTTGTTTGGTCATGGAGAATTGGCTGACTTCTACTGTGCACTTTGACACTTTGTTTCAGGGTTGTGTTGGTACACCCATCTTTTATCACCAGCGATAACATGGCATAAAACATTGTCTTGCCTCTCAAAAAGGTCTCAGCAAACTTCAAATCTTCTTTGCTTTTGTTCATTGCTGCACATTTTTGGGACCGTTTTTGCACACACTTTTCTTATGCCAAGTTTTTCAGTTAAAATTTTCCTGTTTCTCTATTGATGTTGACTTGGTCTTCTATGCTTTTCACGGTCAGTCAACAATTTTGACACACACTTTGACAAATTTTTGCAATGTTTTCATCAGTTATGCTTCTTAGTGTCTGTCCTGACTTTTCTTCATCAGTGACACATTGTCTCCCTTCAGAAAAATGTTTAATCCATTTGTACACTGCAGTTTCTTCATGGCATTATCCCCATAAGCTTGAACAAACATGTCCCTGATTTCACTTCCACTTTTGCCAAGTTTAACAAGAAATGTAATGTTTGTTCATTGCTCTAATTCAAGCTCAGACATTCTCCCGAAGGCACACAAAAACACACAACAACAATAATGAACACCACTCAGCCAGACACCCCCACATGTCTACACAAACACAGCTGTGAGACACTGATATACCAAGGATATGAAACCTTACTAAGCTGTTTGTACAGTGCTGCCAATGTAAGCACACGGTGGCAAGTTCATGAACATAATTGTCAGACCTCGTATAAGGATTATATATTATAGAATTGTACACTTGAAAACTATGTAGTTTTGTTGATCGTCATCACTCCAATAAATTTTAATTATAAAAGAAATAAATGAAATAGAGTTTAAAAACATACAAAATATCTATGAAATCAAGAGATAGTTTTTGAAAAGATAAACAAAATTTATAAACCTTTAACCAGATTTGAGAGAACACAAATAAATACAATCATAAATAAAAGAAAAGTGTCAACAGGCACCACAGCAATGCCAAAAATTTTAAGAAAATACTATGGGCAACTATATACCAACAAATGGGACAATCTGAAATAAATGGATAAATTCCTAGAAGCATACAGTTTTCCAAGACTGAATCAAGAAAAACAGAAAATCTGAATAGACTGATTATTACAACAAAATTGAATCAGTAATCTAAAAACTCCGAACAAATAAAAGTGTTGGACCAAATAGATTCACAGGAAAATTTTACCAAACATTCAAAGAAAAATTAACACTGATCCTTCTCAAACTATTCCAAAAAATTCAAGAGCAGGAAAAGCTCCCAGTTCATTTTGCAAGGCTACCATTACCCTGATTGCAAAACCAGACAAAGGCATAGAATAAAAGAAAAAAAATAGGCTGATATCTCCAATGAACATAGATGCAAAAATCCCAAATAATATATTAGCAAACAAAATACAGCTATACTTTAAAAACATCATGACCAAGTGGGATTTATTCCTGGGATGCAAGCTTGGATTAATATTCACAAATCAGTTAATGTGATGCACCACATAGACAAAATAAAAGATAAAAATCACATGATCATATCAATAGATGCATAAAAAGTGTTTGATAAAATAAAGCATCTATTTATGTTAAAAACTCTCAGCAAAGTAGGAATAGAGGGAACATACCTCAACATAATAGGCCATATAGGACAAACTCACAGCTGACATCATACTCAATGGTGGAAAGCTAAAAGCCATTTCCTTAAGGTCAGGAACAAGACAAACATGTCCACTTTAACCTCTTTTATTCAACATAGTATTGTAAGTCCTAGCCATAGCAATCAGACAAAAGAAGAACGAAAGACAAAAAAAGACATGAGAAGTACAAAGGAGAAAGTAAAATTGTCATCATTTGCAGGTGACATGGTATTTACTATGTATGAGTATATAGAGAATCCCAAAGATTCCACTAAAAAACTATTAGAACACATCAGTGAATTTAGTAAAGTAGCAGGATACAAAATTAACATTCAGAAATCAGTTAAATTTTTATCAACCAATAACAAATGACCAGAAAGAGAAATTAGGAAAACAATCCCATTTAAAGTTGCATTAAAAATAAATAAAATGCCTAGGGATGAATTTAACCAGGAAGGAAAGAACAAAAAACAACAACAACAAAAAAAACCTATGCTCAGAAAATTATAAGATATTGAAAAAAGAAACTCAAGAAGATACAAATAAATAGAAGCATATACCAAGCACAAGAAAAATGAAGAATTGACATAATTAAAATGTTCATACTACCCAAAGCAATATATATATATATATATATATATTCAATGCAATCTCTGTCAAAATACCAATGGTATTTGTCACAGAACTAGAACAAATAATCCTAAAATTTATGTGGAACCACAGAAGACCCTGAGAAGACAAAGTGATCTTGAAAAAAAAGAACAAATTTAAAGATATCTTGCTACCTGATATCAAACTATACTACAAGCCTATAGTGATCATAATAGCATGGTACCAACATGAAAATGAACACATATATTAATGGAACAGAATAGAGGGCCCATAAATGAACCCAAAACTATTTGGTCAATTAATTTAGGACAAATGTGGCAATAATATATAATGGCATAAAGACAGTCTGTTCAAAAAATGGTGTTGGGAAAACTGGAAAACTTCATGGAAAAAAGTGAAACTGGACCACCTGCTTACCTCATATACAACAGTAGATTCAAAATGAATTAAAAACTTAAATGAAAGACGTGAAACCCTAAAACTCCTAGAAGAAAACATAGGCAATAAACTCTCTGACATTTCTCTTAATAATATTTTTTTCTGATCTATCTCCTCAGGGAAAGGAAACAAAAGAAAAAATAAACAAGTGGGACTACATCAAACTAAAACGTTTTTGCACAGCAAAGGAAATCATCAACAAAATAAAAAGGCAACCTACTGAATGGGAGTGACATTCACCAATGACACATCTTATAAAAGGTTAATATCCAAAATTCATAAATAACTTATACAGCTAAACACCAAAAAAAATCCCCAAAACCCCCCCAAAATCCAATTAAAAAATGGGCAGAGGATATGAATAGACATTTTTCTAAAGAAGACATACAGATGGACATCACAAGTATGAAATGATGCTCAACATCACTAATCATCAAATAAATGCAAATTAAAACCACAATGGGATATCACCTCACACCTGTCAGAATGGCTATCATCAATAAATCAGTTTTGACAAGGATGTGCAGAAAATGGAATCCTCATGCATTGTTGGTGGGATTGCAAATTGGTGCAACCACACTGGAAAACAGTGTTGAGGTTCCTCAAAAAATTAAAACTACCTTATGGCCCAGCAATTCCCCTCCTGGATATGTATCCATAGAAGTCCAAATCACTAATTCAAAAATATATATGCACCCCTCTATTCACAGAAGCACTATTTATAAGGTATGGAAGCAACATAAGGACCCACCAACAGATGATTGGATAACAAAGATGTGGTAATATATACAATGGAATATTACTAGGCCATGAGAAAAATGAAATCTAACCATTTGAGAAAACATGATGGACCTAGACATTATAATGCTATGTGAAATAAATATGACAGTGAAAGACAAATACCATATGATCTCTTATATGTGGAATCTAAATAACAGAATAAATGAATGAACAAAAGAGAAACATACTCATAGATACAGAGAATAAACTGGTGATTGCTAGGAGAGAATGTTTGGGGGCTGGGTAAAAAAAAAGGTGAAAGGATTAAGAATTACAAATTGCCAATTACACAAAATAGTCATGAGGGTGTAAACTGCAGCATAAGGAATATAGTCAACAATATTGTAATAACTATGTATGGCGTCAGATGGGTTCTAAAATGGTCAGGATGATCACTTTGTAAATTATCTAAATGTCTAATCATTATGCTGTACACCTAAAACTAATATAATATAATATTGAATGTCAAGTGTAATTGAAAAATAAAAAAAAAATTTAAAAAAAGGAAAAAAGTTAATGGCCATAGCTAGGTACAGGGTTTATTTACAGACTCTCAATTTTATTCCATTGCTTTGTACATTTATCTGTATGCCAGTACTACACCATTTTGATTACTGCAGCTTTATAATAAATTTTTAAATCAGGAAATGTGAGTCCTCCAACTTTGTTCATTTTCAAGATTGTTCTGGCTATTGGGGCCCCAAGGAGCGCCACACAAATTTTAGCATTACCTTTTTCCTTTTCTTCAAAAAAAGCTTCTGAATTTTGTTAAAGATAGTGTTCAGTCTGTATATCAGTTTGGATAGTATTGAAGTCTTAACAATATTAAGATTTCCAATCCATCAAAACAGGATATCTTTCCATTTAATTAGATCTTTAATTTCTTTAATTCATACATTGCAGTTGCAGTGTACATGTCTTTTATCCCTTGGTTAAATTTGTTCCTTGGCATTCCATGCTTTTAGATACTATTATAAATTGAATTGCTTACTTGTTTGCCTTTTAAGATTATTCATTGAGGTTTTCTGGTCAAGGTGGTGAAGTAGATAAACACTGTGCTTACCCTCTCTCATGACCACATCAAAATTACAACTAAAATACAGAAGAAAACAAAAACATCATTGAGAATTGCCTGAACTGAAATTTTACAACTAAGGACATACTGAAGAAGCCACTTTGAGACTGGTAGGAGGGGTGGAGACATGGAATAGAATGGTCCCACACCCTGTATGTGACCACTGAGAATTAAAAAGTATGTCTCAACTGTGGAGGTTGAGGAGTGAGGAGTGAGGAGTCCCAGCTCTTACACCAGGCTGCTAAATCCAGGGTTCCAGTGCTGGGGAGAGAATTCCCCATGACTTCTGGCTGTGAAAACCAGTGAAGATTGTGACTGAGTGAGATGAGGGAAGCTGTAGTCCCAGGCACTCCTCTTAAAGGGACTGTACATGGACTTACTTGCTGATGGACTCACTTGCTCTGAGCTCCAGTGCTGGAGCAGCAGCTTGAGAGGCACCAAACACAAACAGAGAAAAACTGAATTGTCTGTCTTCAGGGTGAAGATTGGAGGGACAAATTTCTCCTGGAAGGAAGAGCTGGTGGAATCCATTATTTCTTTGTTGCACCCTCCCCTCTCCTGGTGTGCAGATGCAGGCGGCAGTCACATCAGAGTCTACACCAACCTGCCTAACACCATTTGTCTGCATTTCCTTGGTGATTCCCTGAGATCCCACCCAACTTTCAGGCATACCCAGGCTGCTTCTAGTGGCTTTGGATACAAATGGCATGGCTTGGCTCATGCTGCAGACTTCCCTAAAATCTCTCAAAAGTTCACAAAACCCAAACAAGCACCATCTGGCTTCAGTGTTCCCTATAGCTGTGTCTGAGCAGCCCCAATCCCAACATTAGTGACAGCCAGCCTTCGTCAGTGGCTTGGCCTCTTGAGGCTCCTCCAAGTTCAGCGTGGGTGGTGACCATCTGCAGGTTGGTTTTGAGGATCATGCCAGGTGGCCTTGGGCAGGGCACTAGCTGTAACTAATCTTGACTTCCTAGGAGGCTCTGGGGCTGGCACATCCAGTGGTGAGCTTTGGACCAAGCTAGATAATCACCCAGCTTCATCCATGGACAGTGCACCCAAAGGGTAGACTGGACAGACACCAGAGCCCTGCTAAAGTGAATACTGCTCTGTAGGCTCAGCCCCTGCTCAATAGCTCCTCGAATATAGTGATGGCCAGTCCTCACAACTAATCAGCCTAAGGGTCAATCCCTCTTACTGAGGTGCAAACAGCAACCAAGGCTCAACGACAACAGAACACACAAAACCCACACAATGGACACACCTGGAGCACCTGGCTCAGGTGACCTGGGAAACTGGGTCACTAGACCCCATAGGACACCTATTACATAAGACCACTTTGTTAAGACCAGGAGAAATAGCATCCCTACATAATACATAGAAACAAACAGTGAAATAGCCAAAACCTCCATATCAAGTGACCATTCATAGCCTGAACTATAGCCTTTTGGATTCTATAAATGGGACTCAATTCTGCCTAGATAATGATTCAAATCCTGAGAGTGAAAAATTGCCCAACCATTCCAAAATACACATTGCCTTTCTTTTGATGGTGTTTTCATTCTTTGAAGTTTTGCATTGGGTCCCCAAACCGTCTTTTGGGCTTCAAAGGCCAAGCCATTAAAGTACATCTGTTTTCTGTGGAAAGGCCACCTCCAGTGTCAAGAAGTCTGGAATGGCTTGGTGATGAAGTTAATCTAGGCAACATATGCTTCTGATGAGCTGTAAAGTGTGAAAAATCAGGTTAACTGCTTGTGGATTTATTTGCCTGTTCAGAAAACAAAATGGGCATTCATCTTTATGAAGTATGTGTGATAAAGCTGCAAATGGAAAAGTTTTCCCTAAGTTGCTGTCACAGTCCCTGCACACTCAAAATGAGTACTTTAAGTACAGCAACAATATGACACTATTGTATGGTAAAAAAACATCTTAGTAGAAGATGTAAGCAGTATTTTAAAATACACCCTAAATCGTCACTTTACTCCAACAAATGACAGCTGATTGGGCTGTGCTGTAATTGGGTACAGCATTGAAGAACTGCTTTCCCTATTATTTAAATTTCCAGTGATGAAATAGCTAGTTCGTTCATCTCTATTCCACTTATTTTTCTTTCAGGGCCACAGATGTTTGCTGGCCACAGCATAGTTTTAGAGTAGGAAACAATTGAGGGAGTTAAGGAAAGGCAGTTCCGCCACAGCACAATTCGTAGTCATGACAACCAAACTGCCTCTGCAAATGGCATATAGGACCACCTTCTCTCCAGGCATCTGCTTAGCAGCTTAAAGAATTTAGCCTACAACAGGGATAATTTGCAGACTCCAGCCCTGCTCTGTCATGCTAGATGAGCCCCCCCTTTACTTCTTATACTCTTTGTCCAGGTGTCTGTTGTGGGTGGTTTGAGGCAGAGTGTGTGTAAATCAAATCAAGTCAACAACTATATCTGAGAACGTGCACAGTGTCTGAATTTGTATTGGACTTTGTGGCAGACTATAATCCTATAATTCCATTGGGGAAAGTTGGAAGGGAATAATTGTAATACAATTCAAGTAGCATGTAACTTTTTTCTCTGTTGTATTTCACAGATATCATAGAGCCAACATATCCAAAATGATCTTACCCAAAGCTGCTCCTCTTCCTGTGGCCTTCAAGTGTGGCAAAATGGCCCTTCCATATGCCTATTTCCCCAAATTAGAAAACTAGAAGGGACCTTTAACTTGCACCCTTTTCTCATTTTCCACATCCAAACTCCTTACATAGATTTTCAGTTGATTCTATATCCTAATATCACTTAAATCTACACCCTCTTTTGTGTTCCTACTAGCACAATTTCAAGCATTAATCATTTTTCAACAAGAATATAAGAATTACCTCCAAATTACTCTACATGCCACTTTTACTTCCCTCTCCAATCCACCTTTATCACTATTCCCCAACTGTGCTTTATATAAAACATAATCTAAAATTTGATCTCATTATTTCTTTACTGAGAACCCTTCAGTGATGGCCTGTCACTTTCAGGAAAAATATAAAGCTTTGACCACGGCATATCAATCACACTGTAATCTGTCTCCTGTATCCCTCATTCAAATATCAATAATGTTTGTTGTATTATTGTAACTAATTCTTCTCTATTAAAATATGTATCTAATCAAATTATTGAAACTAAAAGTAACAAAATATACAAGGTATGACAGTTAAGTTTGCAAACTTGTTGCAATGATGTTGCTAAACTTTTTTGATATCAGAAAGATTATTCATTATGTATTTGTACCAACTGGACAAACAGTTAACCTAGTTTACTATTTGGAAGTGCTGAAAAGGCTGAGTGAAAAAGTTAGACGACATGAACTTTTTGCCAACAATTCATGGCTCTTGCATGACGACAATTCACCAGCTCACATGGCACTGTCTGTGAGGGAGTTTTTAGCCAGTACACAAATAACTGTATTGGAACACCCTCCTTACTCACCTGATGTGACCCCCATGTCTTCTTTCTTTTCCCAAAGATAGGGGAAATATTGAAAGAAAGACAGTTTGATTACATTCAGGACATCAAAGGTAATACAATGACAGCTCTGATCGCCATTCCAGAAAAAGAGTTCCAAAATTGCTTTGAGAACTGAACTAGGCACAAGCTTTGGTACATAGCTTCTCAAGTGGAGTACTTCAAAGTGATATTCAGCAATGAGGTATGTAACACTTTTTCTAAGATGAGTTCACGAACTTAATTATCAGAACTTGTATATTTTAAAATAGTATATCATTGGGGCATTTTTGTAATATAGATAGACCTTATATTCTGAGTTACTGAATTCAGTTTGTTTTCTGAATTTGGGTAAACAGTGGTGAGACTTGATTTAGTAATTAATGCTCATCAAGGAATCCATTGTCTTGTGCTCCAAGACTTTTTAAGCTGTTAAAATCTTATTTTATAGGAACAGGCTTAACTCCTTACCTGTGCTTGTGGTTAAGAAATACTGTTTCTTCAGTCTCATAGACACAGAGAACAAACTTATGGTGGTCAGAGGGGTTGGGAGACTGGGCAAAAAGGTGAAGAGATTAAGAAGTACCAATTGGTAGTTACAAAATAGTCATGGTGATGTAAAATACAGAATAGGGAATATAGTCAATAATATCGTAATAACAATATATAGTGCCAGATAAGTACTAGACTAATTGGGAGATCACTTTACAAATTATATAAATGTATAACCACTACACTGTACACCTGTAACTAATGTAAAATATTATTGAATGTCAACTATAATTGAAAAAGGAAAAAAACAATGTTGAGATTTTTCTTCTTGCCAAGATTTGCTGTGACTAAGAAGAATTAGGGGAATTAGAGGAAAAACACATGTGTTATAAAAGTATTAATTAGATAAGTCTTAATCATATCTTTTTATAAAGATTCATTTGTACATATCAGCTTGAATTAACTAGAAGTAGCAATGTCTAGCAAGCTCAGAAGATTGCTGGCATCCATGGACATTGTTGAATAAGATTTGTCTTCTCAGAGGAGAGATTTCTTGAAGCTCAGCTGGATGACTTCACAGAGGTTACTTGTCTGGATTTTCGACTCCCCCTCTCTCTTGCCCTCCTACCCCAGGCTCACCATGGCACATTTTTCCTGTGGTAGGCTAAATATATTGGTAATGTATTTACTTCAAATAGTAGTTATTGAAGACTTCCTCTGTTCTAGGTTCTGAGTTAAAAACTGTAGACATAATGTTGAACCAGGAAGTCATGACAATTACATTCTAGTGCATGTGGAGGGGAATTGAAGGACATATATTAATAAAATTATCATACAAGTCAATGTGAATTTTTAAGAGTGACAAGTGGCATGTGCTTCAAAAGAAATTATCAATGGCAGAGAATGCTACTTAAATAAAGGGGTCAGGGAAATCTCTGAGATGTCATATTAACTGAGATGAGTTAGAATTAAAGAGTTAATAATGCAAAGAGTTGGGGGATGAACATGTCAGTCAGATAAGATAGAATGTAAAAGTCTTCAAATCAAATTGGATGCTATTTGTTTAGAATAGAGCAGATTTTAATGTGCCTGCAGTGTAGTAAGTGGGAAGGACTGAGTTTTGTGACCAAGGGAGAGGGATGGAGAGACAGGAGCTATTATCCCTGTGTAAAGCCTGCCTCACATGTAGTCTACATGAAGGAACCATATTTTCTATGTTGAACCCTCCTGCAGAAAGCCCAATCTGAGCCTGCATTGGCCTGGTAAAATCTGTGTGACCCTGCTGAGTCTCCACCCCACACAGCTAGTACTGTATCACTTGAACACTCTTGGTTACTAAGCAGCCAGACCTGCTCCACAAGCTCTAGAAACATTTTAAAGGAGCAGGCAGCCCTCATAAGCATAGGGAGGTTTTGTTGATGGGCAGTGACCCAAAACATGGGCTGCAGACTGTCTTGGACTACTGTCAAAGACCTGCAGGCCTGAGGTGATCAGTGGCTAGCCTTGGTGTTCTCAGGCTGTTTTTAAAAAGTGATCATGGGTTTGGCACTGGTGCAAGAACTGAATCTGTATTAACTTGGTAAAAACCACTGGCTATGGCCCATGACTCCCTGGGACCCCACCCACACATCTAGGGCTGCATCACTGAGGACATTCTCAACAGTGAGCCAACCAGCCTGGCTTGCACACAAAAGGAGGTTCTTTCAACAACTGACCCTCATGGAGCTGGCTGGTCACAATAGGCAAAGGGGTCATGGACATTTACTAAGCTGCCTCAGGCCCAATACTGGAGGCAGCTCATATCAGTTCACAGAGAAACAACACGTACACCCCTTCAAGTCAAGCACAGGTAGAAGTCAACAACACACAGCTTTGTAGCTACTACCAGATAACATGAGGCTAATCACAAGCAAGACTAAAATTGGCCTGCATGGAAGCCCCTCCAAAGAGACAGCAGAACAACACACACAGAGGCCAGCTTCAGACCACACTAGAGCACAAACTGGTTAGCCCCAAAAGTGGCACACCCAAAAGGTGGTCTCAACAGGAACAGGAACAAGAGCCTCTGGGGGTGAATTCCCCTCTAAGAGGTCAGTACACACACAGCAGATTATACACAATGGGCATAACCAATCCTCACAGTCAGTCAGCCTGTGAGTTAATCCCACCCAATGATGTGTGATAAGCAATCAAGGCTCAACTACAACAGAAGGACACACACAGCATACCAAAGGAACACTCCTAGAACACACACACAGAAGATCAGGGAGACTGTGTCATTGGACAACATAGGACACAGGCTACATAAAGCTACCAAGCAAAGACTAAGAGACAATGGAAATCCACCTAATACATAGAAACAAACAGAGAAACACAGCTAGCATGAAAGCACAAGCAAACATGTCCCAAATAAAAGGAGAAACCTCCAGAAATTGAATGAAATAAAATGGAGGCAACCAACAAACCTGAGAAAAAGTTTAAAACACTGGCTATAAGAATGGTTAAGGAACTTAGTGAGAATTTCGCCAATAAGACACTAAGCACAAACAAAAACATAGAAACCACAAAAAAGAACCAGTCACAAATAAAAAAAATAGAATAACTAAAATGAAGAATATGAAGTCTGGGGCATCATAGAAATGGCAGCGTGAGGTGAGCCCCTTGAAATCTCCCCTGGAATATAAACCAAATTAAACAACTACAAGTCCACAAAGGACTCCCTGCACAGCTGATAGGCAAGACTAAGAGACATCCAACTGAAATCATCTAAAAGTGGGCAAATTGGGGTAGCAGGGGAGGAGGGAGAGGAAAGAGCAGAGACACAGGCTGCAGGGGTGCAGGATGCAGCCCGGAGCGCTCATTCCCAGCATTCCAGAGCTACTGCAGTCATGGGAGAGGGGAGAATTCATACTGCTAACACTCCCCTTATGGCCCACAGTTCCGTCTGAGGGATCAGCATATAACACGGCTGAACCCAACCCTCACAGTTGAGACCTCAGAGCAAAGGCTGAAGGAAGAAGGGTGAAAATGGAGGATTAAGCCCTCACTGCCAAGCAGAGACTAGAAGGCATAGGCATGGAGCCAAGCTGCCCCCTCCCCAACCTCCTAGACATTGCCCCACCCCCACCTTCTCAGTGCTAAAAGCAGATTGGCAAAAGTGTTAGATCAAAATAACAGAATATTTGCAGTTCTAACAACTGCAGTTCATACCCATGGACTCACAGTCCAACTAGTTCTGGAAAGGAGGAGAAAGCCTTAGGTGCAGGACTGGCTTTGCTGGTCATTGACGCCCTTGCCCAAAGCCACCTCTCACAACCCAACACGACCCTGCCCCCACCTATCTGGGCAGATCCCTGCAGTGGTAAACAGAGCTGCAGAAAGACATAGGCCCTGAATCTGGTGCAGGAAAAGCTTTGGAATTTCAGAAGCTCTCCATATCCCCCAATGGAGGCAGTGCCCTGAGACCCAGGTGACCTGCTCACACAGGAGAACCCACCTTCCAGGGAATTCCCCAATTGTATGAGAAACTGGAACAGTGCAGAGAAAATATAATGCTACAGCATGAGAGAGAATAAAAGGATGCAGTAGGACAGAAAATAAAACATTCCATCAACATCTACTGAAAAGCAAAAGAAATACCTTTTTCTACCAACCTGTTGCAGAACCCGCTCATGTAGATGCCTATGAAGAGAAATAATAATTTGTTAATTGCCATTAATAACCAAGGTAACAAGACAGATCAGCAAGAAAATGAAGTCTCCAAAAAATGGGCTTAAAGACAAAAATATGTGACTTAAATGATAGAGAATTCAAGATTGCAGTTCTGAAAAAAAACCTCAATGAGATGCAAGAAAACACAGACAAGTAGTTTAATGAAGTCAGAAACACAATCAAAGAACAAAATGAACATTTTACCAAAGAGATTGAAATTTTTAAAAAATCACATAGAATTTCTGGAGATTAAGAACTCGGTATAAGAAATGAAGAATGAAATAGGCAGATTAGGTAATAGAGCTGACCAGATGGAGGAAATAATCAGTGACATCAAAGATATAAATCTGGAAATGACAGATATCAAAGAAGACAGAGACTTGAGAGTTAAAATAAATGAAAAAACTTTACAGGAACTTTCTGACTCCATCAAAAAGAGCAATATTAGAATAATGGGCATACCAGCAAGAGAAGAAAGGGAGAAGGGAACACAGAGTATATTCAAACAAATAGTTGATGAGAACTTCCCAAACTTGTAGAAATAACAAGATCCTCAAATCCAAGAAGCAAATAGAGCCTTTAATTACCTCAATCCCAACAGGTCTTCTTCAAGGCACATTGTATTGAAGCTGTCAAAAATTAATGAGAGGGCCAGCCGTGTGGCTCAGTTGGTTAAGAGCTCACTCAAGAGTGTGAGCTCTGAGCAACAGGGTCACCGGTTTGATTCTCGGCCTGAGCAGAGCTGCCGTTGAGCTGCCAACAGGTGGCAGGATGACTCAGCTCAAAAAAAAAATTAATGAGAAAGAATCCTCAAGGCAGCCAGAGAAAAGAAGATGGTAACCTACAAAGGAAAGCCCACTAGATAATCATGAGATCTTTCAGCAGGAACTCTACAAGCCAGGAGGTAGTGGAATCAAATATTCAAACTATTGAAAGATAGAAATTATGAGCCAAGAATAATATATCCAGCAAAGATATCCTTTAGGCATAAAGGAGGAAAAAAGACCTTTCGAGACATACAGAATCTTAGGGAATTTAAAAAATATAGCCTGCACTACAAGAAATACTGAAGGAGGCTATTCAACCTGAAACAAAAAAGTAAAAAAATACAAAACAATGAGTAGTATTACAAACAGACAGGCAGAGGCAGGAAATGGCAACCCCTGCACAAAATAAGACACTATACACTTAAACATAACATATAGGATAAAGAAGAAAATAAAAATTTGATAAAATGAGGAAGAAGACAACTTGCTACTACAGCACAGAAATCAATTCACAGCATAAATAAAAGATAATTTGTGACAACAAAAACATAAAACGGGAGAGAGTAAAGGTTTAAATTGGCACAAGGGGTTAGAGACAGGAAGCATGCTGAAGAAAAGGGAATACTCTAAATATGAGACTTTCTTTTACATAAACTTAATGGTAAGTGCACACAAAAAAATGCAGAACTTAAGTATACAACATAAAAAAGAACAAACAAGGGGGAAAATCTTAGAATACCACAACACTGAAATAATAAACAGCAACAATAAGGCAAAACAACAATGGAGACACAGTCCTACCAGAAAACCAAAGATACAATGATAGACAATCCTCATATATCAATAATCACCCTAAATGTAAATGGACTGAACTCACCAAAAAAAAAAAGGCACGAAGCAGCATATTGGATAAAAAAACTAAACCCAACCATATGCTGCCTCCAAGAGACACATCTCAGCTACAAGGACAAATATAGACTCAAAGTGAAAGGACGAAAATTAACACTCCAAGCAAAAGATATTCAGAAAAAAGCAGGTGTAGCTATACTGATATCAGATGAAACAGACATCAGGATAAAAAAGGTAACAAGAGACAAAGATGGACATTTCATAATTATACAGCAGATAATGCAACAAAAAGACACAACAGTCATCAATATTTATGCCCCCAGTTAAGGAACACCGAAATATACAAAGCAACTACTAACAGAACTAAAATGAGAAATTGAACAAAACACAATTATAGTAGGGGACCTAAATACATTATTGACAGCTATGAACAGATCATCCAAAAGAAAATAAATAAAGAAATATCAGCCCTAAATGACACGATAGATGAAATAGACATAATTGACTTTTATAGAGCACTTCATCCTAGAATATCAGGCTATACACTCTTTTATAGTGTACATGGAACATTCTCAAATATAAACCATATATTGGGACATAAACTAGCCTCAGCAATTTTAAAAAATTGAAATCACATCAAGCATATTCTCTGATCACAATGCTTTGAAATTGGATACCAATTGCAACAAGAAAGCAGGAAAAGCCACAAATACATGAAGATTAAACAACATACTTTTAAAGAATGATTGGATGAAAGAAAAAATAAGAGGAGAGATAAAAAGATACATAGAAACAAATGAGAATAAAAATACTCTTAACAAAAATTTTGGAATGCAGTGAAAGCAGTTATAAGAGAAAAATTTATATCATTACAGCACTATCTCAATAAAGAAAAATAATCCCCGATAAATAGCCTCATGTTACACCTTTAAGAACTAGAAAAAGAAGAACATATGATACCAAAGTCAGCAGAAGGAAGGAAATAATGACAAGTAGAGCAGAACTAAAAAAAATGGGGAAGAAAAAAACAATAGAAAACATCAATGCAACACAGAGTTTATTCTTTGAAAAGATTAATGAAATTGACAAACCCTTGGCTAAACTCATTAAGATAAAAAGGAAAAAGGCACCAATAAGGGCCAGCCGAGTGGCGCAATGGTTAAGAACTCGCTTGGGATGCCAGAGGGCCTCGGTTCGGATCCCACATATGAGGGCCAGTGACACTGCCCTCTACAGCTAAGATGCTGAACAACAGCTCAACCTGGAGCTGGGCTGCCGTGAGTCACTGGCGACGGCGTAGGCTGCAGTCCCTGTGGCAGTGGGTTGCCATGGGTACTTTATGTAGCCAGCAGCCAGCATGAGCGGCCAGCAGCCGCAGTGAGCAGCTGTCCAGAAGCCGGCGACTGATCTGCCTCGCCAGGAAGAGCACAATGATGGTGCCAACTTGGGCCAGTGAAGCAACGCCCTCCACAACTAGACTGAAGAACAAAACGACAGCAATTTGTCTGTTCCCCTTCCCCCCCAATTCCCCAATTTAAAAAAAAAATCTAAAAAAAAAAGTGTTACATTAAAAAAAAAAGGCACCAATAAGCAAAATCAGAAATGATAGAAGGGAGGTTACCAGGGATGCCATGGGAATACAAAGGATTATCCAAGAATATTATGAAGGGCTATATGCTACCAAATTCAATAACCTAGAAGAAATGGACATGTTCTTAAAAACATATAGCCTTTCTAGGCTGAATTGCAAAGAACTGTAAAATCTAAATAGACCGGTAAGGAAATTTTATCAGTTATCTGAAACCTTCCCAAAAGTAAAAGTCCAGGAACAGATGGCTTCACTAGTGAATTCTACCAAATCTTCAAAGAGAATCTAACACCTGTCCTTCTCAAACTGTTCAAATATTGAGGAGTTAATGCTCCCTAAATCATTTTATGAGGCCAGCATTACCCTGATGCCAAAACCTGGGAAGGATAATACAGAAAAAGATTACAGACTATGTCTGGTGAATGCAGATGCAAAAATCCTAAACAAAATTTTAGAAAATCGAATGCAGCAATGCATTAAAAAAATTATACATCACAACCAAGTGGGGATCAGCCCAGGGGCACAAGGATGGTTCAACATATGGAAATCAATCAACATGATACACCACATAAACAAAAAAAAGGACAAAAATTATAATTATTATATCAATAGATACAGAAAAAGTATTTGACAAGATACAACATACATTTATGTTAAAACACTTAATTAAATGGGTATAGAAGGAAAATGCCTTAACATAATAAAGGCCATATATGACAAACCCTCAGCTAATATCATAATCAATGGTTAAAAACTGAAGCCCTTTGCTCTACATTCAGTAACATGACAGGGTTGTCCCCTATCATGTCTGATTCTCAACACAGGCAAGAGAAAAAAATAAAAGGCATCCAAACAGTGAATGAATAAATTCAACTGTCACAATTTTCTGATGACATTATGCTATATATGAAAAAACCTGAAGACTACCAAAAAACTATTAGAAAAAATAAATTGAATACAGAAAATTTGCCAGTTACAAAATAAACATACAGAAGTCCATTGCATTTGTATATATTAACAATGAAACCTCAGAAAAAGAAATAAAAAACACAATTACTTATGCAATTGTGACAAAAAGAGTAAAATACCTAGAAATAAACTTAACCAAGGATATGAAAGACCTATACACTGAAAACTATAAGATGTAAAAAAAAAAGAAACTGAAGAAGACACAAAGAAATGGAAAGACATTTTGTTTTCATGTATTTGAAGAATCAACATGGTTAAAATGGCCACATTACCCAAAGCAATATACAGACTGAATGCATTCCTATCAAAATCCAATGGCATTAAAAAAAAATAGAACAAGGACTCATCAGATTTGCATGAAACCACAAATGACCCAGGATTGTCAAAGCAATCCTATGAAAAAAGAACAATGCTAGAGGTATCGCACTCTGTGCCTTCAGCTTGTACTACAGGGCAACAATAATCAAAACAGTATGGTACTGGCAGAAAAACAAACACACAGAACAATGAAATAGAATTGAAAACCCAGAAAAAAACACATAAATACAGACAGGCAATTTTCAATAAAGAAACCAAAAACATACAATGGAGAAATGCCAGCCCCTTCAATAAATGGTGCTGTGAGAATAGGAAAGCCATGCACAAAAGAATGAAACTAGACTGCTCTCTGTCACCATGTACCAAAATTAGCTCAAAATAAATCAAAGACCTAAATAAAAGACCTGAAACAATAAACTGCATAGAAGAAAACATAGGTACTAAACTTCTGGAGCCTGGGTTCAAAGAGAGTTTTATGAATTTGACTTCAAAGGCAAGAAAACTAAAAGCTAAAATAAATGAATGGGACTATATCAAACTAAAAAGCTTCTGCATAGCAAAAGAAACAAATAAAGAGGCAACCAACCAAATGGGAGGAGATTTTCACAAACAACACCTCCGATTAAGGGGCTAATATCTAAAATATATAAGGAACTCATACATCTCAACAACAACAAAATAATCCAGCTAAAAAATGGTGAGATGAGGGCCCGCTGAGTGGCGCATTGGTTAAGAGCTGGCTTGTGGGCCAGCCGAGTGGCTCAGTTGGTTAAGAGCTCGCTCAAGAGTTTGAGCTCTGAGCAACAGCGGTTCGAGTCCAGCCCGAGCTGAGGAGCC
>NW_017732271.1:106888-144719 GCF_001890085.2 Hipposideros armiger
TGCCATGTGCTACCGTGTGTGGCCGGCAGCCAGCGTGAGTGGCCAGCAGCCGCCTTGAGCGGCTGTCCAGAAGCCAGCAACTGATCTGCCTCACCCGGGAAGAGCGCAATGATGGTGCCAACTTGGGCCAGTGAAGCAATGTCCTCCACAACTAGACTGAAAAACAAAGGACAGCAACTTGTCTGTTCCCCTTCCCCAATTCTCCAGCGCTGTTCCCATCCCCCAATTCCCCAGTAAAAATCTTTAAAAAAATGGGGAGATGAACTAAATGGATGCTTCTGCAAAGAGGACATTCAAATGGCCAATAGACATGAAAAAATGCTCAACATTTTTATAATGCAAATAAAAACATAATGAGATATCACCTCATATCATTTAGAATGGCTATCATCAACAATACAAATAATAAGTGTTCGAGAGGCTGCACAGAAAAAGGAACATTCATACACTGTTGGTGGGAATGCAGATTGGTGCAGCTGCTATGGAAAGCAGTGTGGAGCTTCCTTAAAAATTAAAAATAGAATTATCATATGACCCAGCAATCCTTCTCTTGGGTATCCACCAAAAAAATCTGAAAACCTTTATCCATAAAAACATATGTGTTCCGATGTTCACTGCAGCATTATTTATGGTGGGCAAGACATGGAACCAATGAAAGTGCCCTTGGATAGATGATTGGATAAAGAAGTTGTGGTATATATACACGATGAAACACTACTATGCCATAAGAAAAAATGAAATAACACCATTTGCAACAACATAGATGGATCTTGAGATTGTAATGCTGAGAGAAATAAGTGAGACAGAAGAAGTCTAGAACCATATGATTTCACTGATATGTGGTATATAAAACTGAAAACAGAAGAACAAGAAAAACAAGTGAAGAAACAAAACTATAGACACAGAAATTGGCTTCGTGTTTACCAGAGGATAAGAGGGTGGGGGGGGGTAGATGAGGGTAAAGGGGATAAAACATATGGTGATGGACAGAGGACTGACTCTGGGTGGTGAACACACAATATGGTGGATAGATGATATTACGGAATTGTACACCTGAAATTTATGTAACTTTGCTAGCAATTGCCACCCCAATAAACTTTAATTTAAAAAAAGAGGAAACAAAGTCAAAGGCTAAATGTTGGAAAATATTTTGAACCTCAATTAACCCAGTGGCAAATAATTCAAAATAGTATGTTAATTCTTATAATGAACTGACAGAAAATGGAATAGTGTGCACTATTTTCATATTTTCAAGCCTTATTGAAATAAACTGTGCATATTAAATTAAAAGTGCATAATTGAATAAATTTTGATACATGTATACACCCGTGAAACTACTACAATCATCAAGATATGAACATATCCAGTACTCCAAAACTTTGTACCTCTTCCACCCCCCGCTTCTCTTCCTGGACAAAAAAACAACTTATTTCTGTTACTTTAGATTTGTTTGCATTTTCTAGAATTTTACAAAAATGAATCACAAAATATGTACTTTTTTCTGTTTTTTTCACTCAGCAAAATTATTTTGAGATTCATCAAAGATTATTATTTGTACCAATAGTTCACTCTTTATTGATGAGTAGTATTCCATTCTACAGATATACCAAAATTTTACCCCATCACTTGTTGATGGAAATTTGGGTTCTTTCCGGTATTTGGCTATTACACACAAAGCTACTATGCGCATTTGAGTACAAGTGATTGTGTGAATACATACTTTAATTTCTCTTGGGTAAACACCTAGGAGTAAAATTGTTGAATCATATGATAGGTATACGTTTACCTTTTTAGGACCTTTATCTTTTTAGGAAACTATGAAATAAAGTGAGTGTACCATTCTACATTATTACCAGCAGTATACCAGAATTCTAGTTCTTCCACATTCTCTCCAACACTTGGTATGGGTACCCTTTTTTTATTTTTGCTATTCTAATAAATGTGTATTAGACCCTCACTGTGGTTTTGATATGCATATTCTTAATGGCTAATAACATTGAGCATCTTCTTATGTACTTATTACATCTTCTTTGGTGATGTCTGTTCAATTTTTTTTTACTATTGTTTATTTGATTATTTTATTTTTGAATTTTGAGGGTTATTTACATATTTTAGATACATATCATTAATCAGGTGTATAAATTAAAAATGTTTTCTCCCAGTGGATTTTCATTTCTTTCTTTTACCTGAATCTTTCAAAGAACATAATTTCCTAATTTTGAGAAAAATTATCAATTTTATTTTATGAAAATTCTTTTGGTGTTGCGTCTAAGAAACCATTGCCTAATCCAAGCTCATGAAGATTTACTCCTATGTTTTCTTTTAAGAAGTTTATCTTAAAAGTTTTTTCTCTTATATTATATCTATGATCATTTTGAGTTAATTTTTGCAGAGTGTGGTATTGATTGAAGTTCCCCACCCTCTCTTTCATATAGATAACCAATTGTTCCAGTACATATTTTTTAAAGACTCCTCTTTCTCCACTGACATGTCTTCAAATCTTTGTCAAAAAGCAATTAACTTTGCATTAAATTTATATATCATTTTGAAGAGAATTAATATTTTAACAATGGTAAATCTTCCAATCAAACATGTTTATTCTCCACTCATTCAGGTCTTCTCTAATTTATCTCAAGTTTTGTACTTTTAAGTGTACAGGAATTACATATTGTGAAAGCTATGCCTAATTACTACATGTGTTTTAATATTATTATAAATAGAATGTTTTAAATTTAAATTTTATATTTTTGTTACTAGTATATAGAAATACAGTTGATTTTTTATATAGATTTTATATTCTGCAATCATGCTAAACTCACTTATTAGTCCTAGAAGCTTTTTTGTAAAACACATAAGTTGTCTACATTGATGGTCATGTGATATGAGAATAAGGACAATTTTACTTCTTCCTTTCCAATCTGAATGCTTTTAGCTTCTTTTTCTTGTCTCATTCCACTGGCCAAGACATTCAGTGCCATGTTGAATAGAAGTGCTGTAAACACACATATTTGCTTTATTCTTAATCGTTGATGAAAAGCATTTTAGTCTTTCACCCATAAGTACAATGGATGTTAGCTGCAAATTTTTCATAGATGAACTTTATCAGATTGAGGAAGTTCCCTTTTATTCCTGGTTTTGTTGAGAGCTTTTTACCAGGAAAGATGTTGGTTTTTGACAAACTTTATTTATGCATATATTGAGATGATAATTTTTTTCTTCTGTTATAGTAAATTACTTTGATTGATTTTAAGTGTTAAATCAACCTGGTCTTGCTAGACTAAACTCCACTAGACTACAACATATTATTCTTTTAAAATAATGTTTGATGCAATTTACTAAAAATTTTGAAGAATTATTTTTTTGCATCTATATTCATGAGATATTGGTTTGTAGTTGTATTGCTTTTGTATGGTTTTGGTATTATGGTAATAATGCTTGCCTCATAGAATGAGTTGGGACATACATTTCTCTTCCTCAATTTCCTGGAAGAATTTTCATAGAATTGGTATTATATGTTTTTAAAATATTTGGTAGAATTTATCGGTAAAACCATATGGGTCTCGGGAGTGTGTCAGAAGATATTTGTAAATTAAATTCACAAGATAATGATATGATACATGTATTGGAGGGTTAATAAGAGTTCACTTAGGCAAAGACGTGGAAGTGGTGGTAATATAAAGGTGCATTATGCTGGATAAGCTTTCAGAAAAATTTTATCACTTTAGAAGATCACTGGAACCTGTGGGGGGATTTGGGTTTATAGAGCTAATGTAGATTGAAGCCAATGAAGCAGAATAATTCCTGCTCTAAGTATAGGAATATGAACTGTATAAAAGAACCCACAGGAGATAATGTGAGTTTCTGCTTAATAAGTCATTTTTGAAATCCTTTAGTTAACCTTGTGTCTCAGGACATATATGCCCCTATTTGTGAGGCATCACATGTGTCTGACTTACGGGATAGTGCTGAACTTGACAGCGATGGTCCTGACTATAAAAAAATCAGGAGTAGAAAAGATTAAAGAGAAAAAGTTGTAAATGCTGTGTGTCCACTTTCACAGAAAACATTGATATTCATTCAAATAATTAGGAATTTATATATTTTTAAAAGATTTCCTGAAATTTTTCTTCACCAAATCCAGAAAAGCAGCACTTGTACGAGGGCAGACAACGAAGTTTGCAAACTCATCTTAAAAAAGGTGCTATATACCTCATTGCTGAATATCACTATGGCCACCTTCAAAGTACTCCCCTTGAGAAGCTATGCACCAATAACAGTGCCTAGTCCACCCTTCAAAGCAATTTTGCAACTCTTCTTCTGGAATGGTCATCAGAGCTGTTGTCATATTACACTTGATGTCCTGAATATCATCAAAATGTCTTTCAAAGATATTTCCTTTTCCTTCATGTAAAGAAAAAAGTAATTGGGGACCAGATCTGAGAGCTGGTGCATTGTCGTGATACAAGAGCCATGAATTGTTGGCTAAAAGTTCAGGTCCTCTAACTTTTCCATGCAGCCTTTTCAGCAATTCCAAATAGTAGACTTAGATAACTGTTTGCCCAGTTGGTACTAATTCATAATGAATAATCCCTCTGATATCAAAAAAAGTTTAGCAAAATCGTTGCAACAGTTCGTGAACTTAATTGTCAGACCCACAAGTGCATTTGAAAAGGTAGAGCTTTTTACCTGAAGACCTCAGAGTTTACCAACATAGGAAGATAGTTGTTACTAAGCAGGTCAGAGGTCACCACACTTGTGTAGTGACACAAGGTGCATTTGAAAAGGTAGGTAGCTGACAAAAATTTGGGCTTGCATTACCATTCTTTAGGCTTCCTCTAGGTAAGAAATAATAATAAAAGTCAAATCTTATAATATATGGCAATTTCTTTGAGAGAGACAAAGCTCTTTAGGCTAAGCATTTTATTTATTTTTATTTTTTGATTATGTATTTGATACTGAAAGGGTTAATGACAACATTATCAAGTCTATGTGCTTTTTCCTAAAAATTCACTCATCAATTCTACAAATCTTCACTGAATGATTCACCTGTTTCTTCCTTGACTTTTCCTTCTGCTCATTTTTCCTTGTTCTACCTGAGTTTCCTTTTTCTCCGTGTGTTCATTTTGTGTAAAATTGTTCATTTCCTTTAATGTTTTAAACTTATTAGAGTTTAACTTTCAATAGTATTCCCTTATAATTGAAACTCTTTTGTTTATATAGTCTTTTGATTTTTAAAAAAAATTTAATAAAAATTTATTGGGGTGACAATGATTAGTAAAATTAAGTAGGTTTCAAGTGTACAATCCTGTGATACATCATCTATATATCACATTGTGTGTTCTCCACCCAGAGTCAGTTCTTCCATCACCATATATTTGACCTCATGTACCCTCATCTACCACCCCCTTCACCCCTTACCCTCTGGTAACCACTAAACTACTATCTGTGTCTATGAGTTTTTGTGGGTTTTCTTGTTTGTCTTGTTCTTTTGTAGCTTTCAGTTTTATATTCCACATGTTAGTGAGAGCATATGGTCCTCGAACTTTTTGTGTGTGACTTATTTTGCTTAGCATAATAATCTGACAATAGGGCTAAGAAATATAGGAAAACGCAGATCAGGAATAGTGAGTGATTCACCAGATTTTCTCATGGATTTTTTTTTCAGTTTTATAAATCAGCCTAATGAAAAATGAGATACAATCTTGTTTGTTTTTTTTTAATTAAAGTTTATTGAGGTGACAATTGTTAGCAAAGTTAAATAGATTTCAGGTGTACAATTCCGTATTACATCATCTATATATCACATGATGTGTTCACCACTCAGAGTCAGTTCTCTTTCCATCACCATATATTTGGTCCCTTTTATCTTCATCTACCACCCCCCTGAAGCATCTGGTCCAGGACTTCCAATACCATGTTGAAAAGCAGAGGTGATATGAGACAGTCTGTCATATTCCTCAACAGAGAGCAAAGGGCTTCAGTTTTTCACCATTAATTTTTATATTAGCTGAGGGCTTGTCGTATATGACCTCTATTATGTTAAGGTATTTTTCTTTCTATATCCATTTTATTAAGTGTTTTAATCACAAATGGGTGTTGTGTCTTGTCAAACACTTTTTCTGCATCTTTTGATATAATCATATAATTTTACTCCTTTATTTTGTTGATGAGGTGTATCATATTGATCAATATGTGTATGTTGAACCAACCTTGTGCCCCTGGGATGAACCGCACTTGATTGTGATGTATATTTTCCTTAATGGATAGTTGTATTTGGTTTGGTAGAATTTTGGTTAAGATGTTTGCATCTGTATTCAGAGATTTTGGTCTGTAATTTCCTTTTTTGGTGTTATCCCTCCCAGGTTTTGGTATCAGGGTAATGTTGGCCTCATAAAATGAGTTAAGGAGTATTGTCTTCTCTTCAAATTTTGGAAGAGTTTGAGGACAGGCGTTAGATCTTTTTTGAATGTTTGTTAGATTTCACTGGTGAAGCCATCTGGTCCTGGACTTTTGCTCTTGGGAAGGTTTCAGATGAGTGATTCAGTTTCCTTCCTGTTCGTCAATCTATTTAAATTTTCCAGTTATTCACAATTCAGCCTAGAAAGGCTATATGTTTCTAAGAACATGTCCATTTCTTCTAGGTAATTGAATTTGGTGACATGTAGCCCTTCATAGTATTCTTGGATAATACTTTGTATTTCCATGGCATCTGTGGTAACTTCCTCTTTATCATTTCTGATTTTGTTTCTTTGTGTCTTTTGCCTTTTTCTCTCAGTGAATCTAGTGAAGGGTTTGTCAATTTTATTAACCTTTTCAAAGAACCAATTCTGTTGCATTGATTTTTTTCTATTGTCTTTTTGTTCTCCATTTCATTTAGTTCTGCTCTAATTTTTATTATTTTTTTCCTTCTGCTGACTTTGGATATCATTTGTTTTTCTTCTTCTAGTTCTTAAAGGTGTAATGTGAGGTTATTTATTTGGGATTCTTCTTCTTTCTTGAGATAGGCCTATAATGATAAAAATTCCATCTTAAAACTGCTTTGGTAAGATTTTGGTAAGATGTATTTTCATTCTCATTTCTTTCTATGTGTCTTTTGATTTCTCCTCTTATTTCTTCTTTGGCCCAGTCGTTCATTTAAAGGATGTTGTTTAATTTTCACATATTTCTGGTTTTTCCTGCTTTCCTTTTGCAGTGGATATGCAATTTCAAAGCCTTCTTATCAGAGAAGTTGCTTGGTATGATTTCAATCTTTTTAAATTTGGTGAGGCTAGTTTTATGTCCCAATATATGGTCTAGCCTTGAGAATGTTTCGTGTACACTAGAAAAGAATGTATAGTCTGATGTTCTAGGATGAAGTGTTCTACAAATATCAAATATGTGTGTTTCATCTAGTGTGTCATTTAGGGATGCTATTTATTAAATTATTTAACATTTGGTTGATCTATCCATAGCTGTCAGTGGTTTTTTTTTTAAATCCCCTAGTATAATTGTGTTTTGGTCAATTTATCCCTTTAATGATGTTATTAATTGCTTTGTATATTTCAGTGCTCCCTGATTGGGCACATGAATATTGATGACTGTTATATCTTCTTGTTGTATAATCCCCTCTATCATTATAAAATATCCATCTTTGTCTCTTATTATCTTTTTTATCTTTAAGTCTGTTTTATCTGATATCAGTATAGGTACACCTGCTTTTTCTCTGAATACAATTTGCTTGGAGTGTCAAATCCCACCCTTTTACTTTGAGTCTTTGTTGTAGCTGAGATGTGTCTCTTGGATGCAGCATATGGTTGGGTTTATTGTGTTGATCCAATCTGCTAATATGTGCCTTTCTGTTCCTGAGTTCAGTCCATTTACATTTAGGGTAATTATTAATAAGGTATATGAAAATTTCCTATCATTGCACCTTTGGTTTTCTAGTAAGATGGTGTCTCCATTGTTTCTTTGCCTTATTATTGATGTCTATTATTTCATTGTGGTGGTATTCTATGTTTATTCCCTCTGTTCCTTTTGATTTTAAGTTATATATTTTGGTTCGGATTTTTTTGAGTCGTTACCATTAAGTTTATGTAGAACAAAGTTTATTTATTGTATTCAATTTTTTTCAGCATTCTTCATTTCTTCATTCCCTTGTGTAGGTTCAGACCTTTACTCTCTCCACTTTTATGTTTTTGTTGGTACAAATCATCTCTACTTATGTTGTAAGTTGATATCTGTGTTGCAGTAGCAAGTTGTTTTTCTCCTTGTTTTTATATTCCTTTATTACCCTGTATGTTATGTTTAAGTGTATAGTGTCTTATTTGGTGTAGGCATTGCAATTTCCTCCTTCTGTTTGTCTGTTCGTAATACTACTATGGTTTTGTATTCTTTTGCTCTTTTGTTTCAGGTTGAATAGCCTCCTTCAGTATTTCTTGTAGTGTGTTTTTTGTGTTAGAACATTCCCTCAACTTCTGTATGTCTGGAAAGTTTTTCATTTCTCCTTCAAAGGATATCTTTGCTGGACATGTTATTCTTGGCTCATAACTTCTCTCTTTCAATAGTTTGAATATTTGATTCCACTCCCTCCTGGCTTGTAGAGTTTCTGCTGAAAGGTCTGATGATAATCTAATGGGCTTTTCTTTATAGGTGTAGGGAAAATAGAGCTGGTCAGGCTCCCACACCTGGCAATCCGGCAGAACTATGACCCGCCAGGTAGAGAAGGAGGGATGTTGTGCAGGCGCCATTCACCCTGTTCTTATGCAAGTGTTTTGACTGTGTGCCACTATTGTCTCTGTATAGTATAAAACCTGGCCATTTTATCAGGTGGGTGGTACCTAGAGAACTCGAAATAAACCATGTCTATTTTGCCTGAAGTTCCGTGTATATTAGTCCAACTTCCAAAGGCATAAGCACTCCCTTCCAGGATTCCCTCACCCTTGGACACTTGGCACAATGAGCAGGGTGATCCTGGTCAGGTAAGATAATTATCTACCCCTGGGCAGGAGGACATGTGGCCACCACACAGTGGTGGTAGTCAAAGAGCTGGTCAATCGAGGAGGGGTGGGAAAACGTGGATGGCTCTCTGGACAGCATAGAGAATGCCATGCAGGTTTTAAGTGAACTCCTGTCAGAGAGTGAGAAAGTTTCTGCCGGCTATGTGGGCTGGCTCTTTCTCATCACCTTGTGCCTCACCATGGAGGAGGCGCTTGCAGAGGAAGCCTGTGTACGGGACCTGCGGTCCCAGAGGGAAGTGTTGGAGGCTCAAGTTCGCCAGCCGGAGGAGGAACCCCATGAAGAAGATTCTGAGGAAGAGTCCCTGCTTACTTCCCTAGCAGAAATTGCATGCTAAGTTGCAGTCGTTCCCCGCCCAGAAGTGCAGCCAATTGTGCCAGAAGGTAAAACATTAGCAGCCTTTGGGTCCTGGGGGTGCTGCCATTGGCAACCCTGCGGTGAATGAGTATACTACATATACTCCATACACTCCCAGTGAGTTGCGGGACCTGGGGAAGCAGTGTCAGCAGCTCTCCGGGGAGCCAATCACAACTTGGCTGCTGCATTTGTGGGACAAGGGGGCAGACAGCATCATGTGCTCAGCAGGCAAAATGGAGAAAATTGCCTCTACAATAGTGAAACTGTTTCTGCAGCAGCGTTTGCAGAACTGCCACCAGCTGAGCCACGGTCAGGGCAACCATTCCTTAATGGAGTGGCTAACAGCGGCAGTGTACACCCTGTGGGAGGTGAGCTGCCAGAGAGTGTTAGCAAGTGGCAACCATACACTGAACTCGTTCAACTCATCCATGAGATGGACATGAGTCATGCAATGTTTTATCTCAATACACAAGGGCCACATAATGAGCAGTTTACAGCCAGTAAGTGAGACATAATAGTTTTGGACAGAGTCCCCGTAAATGATTTTGACTCATTGATCGCAATCCTTGTACCCTTCCAAAGGCGTGGGCACTCCCTGCCAGGATTCCTACACACCCATACAGTAAGTTACCATCTTCTTTTCCCTGGCTGCCTGAAGGATTCTTTCTTTGTTGTTAATTTTTGACAGCTTCAATACAATGTGCCTTGGAGTAGGCCTGTTGGAATTGATGTAACTGGATGTTCTATTTGTTCTTGGATTCCAGGATCCAGTTTTTTCCACAAGTTTGGGAAGTTTCCATCAACTATTTGTTTCAATATACTCTCTGTTCCCTTCTCCTTTTCTTCTCCTTCTGTTATGCCTATTATTCTTATATTGATCTTTCTGTTGGAGTCAGAAAGTTCTTGTAGAGTTCCTTCAATTATTTCAACTCTCAAGTCTCTCTCTTCTTTGATCTGTGTTATTTTCAGGTTTCTATCTTCGATGTCACTGATTCATTCCTCCATCTGGTCAGGTCTATTACCTAAGCTGGCTATTTCATTCTTCATTTACTTTATTTTAATTTATTTTTTAAAAAGATTTTATTGGGGAATTGGGGGAGGGGAACAGCGCTGGGGGGTTGGAGGAAGGGGAACAGACAAGTTGCTGTCCTTTTGTTCTTCAGTCTAGTTGTGGAGGACGCTCCTTCACTGGCCCAAGTTGGCACCATCATTGCGCTCTTCCCGGGAGAGGCAGATCAGTCACCAGATTCTGCACAGCCGCTCATGGCGGCTGCTGGCCACTCATGCTGGCTGCCAGCCCCACACGGTAGCGCATGGCAAACCACTGCAGCAGGGGCTGCAGCCTACGGCGTCACCGGCGACTCATGGGCAGCCCAGCTCCAGGTTGAGCTGTTGTTCAGCATCTTAGATGTGGAGAGCAGTGTCACTGGCCCTCATATGTGGGATCCAAACCGGGGCCTTCTGGCATCCCCAACCAGCTCTTAACCAATGTGCCACTCGGCCAGCCCTTCATTTACTTTATTGAGTCTTTAATCTCCAGCAATTCTATTTGGTTCTTTTCTATTTTTTAATTTATTATTATTTGCCTTCTGATTTGTTTGTTCGTTTCAGGTGTACAAAACAATAAAAGTTATACTTTCCACCCCTTACAAAGTGACAAACCCCTTACCTGAATCCACAGCTCCCACCTCCCAATTTCATACATATCTATTACAATTCTATTGACTCCATTCCCCACACTATAGTCCACATCCCATGACTATACATACATATATATATATATATATATATATATATAAAATCATAGTTGGCATACAATATTATTCAACATCACCTTCAGGTGTACACTGCAGTAATCAAGCCTCTACAATGTACGTGAAGTGGTCCCTTTAACAAGACATGTGTCCATCTGACTCCCCACAAAATATTTACAATATTATTAATTACATTCCCCAAACTGTCTTTCATGGCCCTGTGGCAATATTGTAGTTACCAATTTATGCTGTCTAATCCCTTCCCCTCCTCCTTCATCCCCACCCCCTTCCCATGTAGCAACGATCAGTTTTTCCTCTATATATCTGAGACTATTTCTGTTTACTTTGCTTATTTATTCAGCTTTTTAGATTCCACATATAAGTGAGATCATATGGTATTTGTCTTTCTCCAACTGATTTATTTGACTTAACATGATGTTCCCTAGGTCCATCCATATCGTTGCAAATGGTAAAATTTCATTCTTTTTTATAGCTGAGCAATACTCCATTGTATATAAGTACCACAGTTTTTTAATCCAGTCGTCTACTGATGGGCGTTCCGGTTGATTTCAAGACTTGGCTATTGTAAATAGTGCTGCAATGAACATAAGAGTGCTTATATTTTTTCAAATTAGCATCTTGGGTTTCTCTGGATAGATACCTAAGAGTGGAATTGCTGGGACATACGATAGTTCCATCTCCAGTTTGTTCAGATACCTCCATAATGATTTCCATAATGGCTGCACCAATGTGCAGTCCCACCAACAGTGCACCGGGGTTCCCTTTTCTCCACAACCTCGCCAGCACTTGTTGTTTGTTCATTTATTGAAGATAGCCATTCTGACCTGAGTGAAATAATATCTCATTGTGGTTTTTATTTGGATTTCTCTAAGGATTATTGAGGCTGAACATTTTTTCATATGTCTGTTGGCCATTTGTATGTCCTCTTTAGAGAAATGTCTCTTCATATCCACTGCCCACTTTTTATTGGGTTATTTGTTTTTTTGGTGTTGAGTTGAATGTGTGTTTTATAAATTTTGGATATTAACCCCTTATCAAGATATATCATTGGCAAATATCTTTTCCCATTCAGTAGGCTGCCTTTTTGTTTTATTGATGGTTTAGTTTGCTGTGAAAAAACGTTTAAGTTTGATGTAATCCCATATGTTTATATTTTCTTTTATTTCCCTTGCCCGAGGGGATATATCAGTAAAAATACTACTCAGGGTAATGTCTTCAAATTTACTCCCTATGTTATCCATTTCTTCCACATTGTCTAATTTGTTGGCATATAGTTGCTCATAATATTTTCTTAAAGTTTTCTGTATTTCTGTGGTATCTGTTCTTACTTCTCTTTCTCACCTCTGATTTTATTTATTTGGATCCTCTCTCTTTTTTTCTTGGTGAGTCAGACTAAGTGTTTGTCGATTTTGTTTATCTTTTCAAAAAACAGTTCTTTGTTTCATTCATCTTTTTGGGTTTTTTTTGTCTCTATTTCATTTATTTTTGCTCTGATCATTATTATTAACTTCTTTGTACTCTCTTTGGGCTTGTTTTGCTTCTTTTTTCCAGTTCCCTTAGGTATAGAGATAGCCATTTGATTTGAGATTTTTTTTTGTTTTTTTTTTACATAGGTCTGCATTGCTATAAATTTCCCTCTTAGGACAACTTTGGTCGTATCCCATAGTTTTTGGGTTGTAATGTTTTCATTTTCGTTTGTCTTGAGGTATCTTTTGATTTCTTCCTTGATCTCAGTTTTGACCCACTCGCTATTTAGTAGCATGTTATTCAGCCTCCATGTATTTGTGTGCTTTCCAGATTTCTTCTTATAATTGATTCCTAGTTTAATATCATTTTGGTCAGAGAAGATGCTTGATATGATTTCAATCTTCTTAAATTTATTGAGAATTGTTTTGTGGCCTAGCGTGTGGTCTATCTTGGAAAATGTTTCCTGTACACTTGAAAAGAATGAATATTCTGTTGCTTTTAGTGACATGCTCTAAAAATATCTATTAAAGTCTACTGGTCTAAAGTGGCATTTAAGGCCACTGTTTCTGTGTTGATTTTCTGTCTGAAGGTTCCGTCTATTGGAGACAATGGGGTATTGAAGTCTACTACTATGATAGTGCTACTGTTAATCTCTGACTTTATGTCGGCCATAAACTGTTTTATATATTTAGGAGCTTCTATGTTGGGTGCGTAGATGTTCACTATGGCTATGTCCTCTTTTTGGATTGATCCCTTTATTATTATGAAGTGCCCTTTTTTGTATTTTATTGTAGTCTTAATTTTTAAGTTAATTTTGTCTGAAATACTGGGTCTTCAGAGGAGTCATGAAGCATGCTTGCAACAGATTGCACTAGTTCATTTTTTCAAGTACTAGAGTCATTCGCATCTACATTATTGCTATGTCATTTGATAGCTGACAATTCTAGATTCATTCTAAAAAAATTGAGTGATTTCCTTGAGTTTTGAAGATTTAACAACAATTTGTAGATGGAAGACCAAACTGTTCATTTTTGTCATATTTTGTTGTTTTACTTCCATAAAGGGAAGAACTCACGTCAAGTTTTTGATAAGTTGCATAAAGTTTATGGTGACAATGCTCTACAAGGACATCAGTGCCAACGACGGTTCACGAAATTCTGTGCTGGTGATTTTTATCTCAATGATGCTCCTCGGTCAGGGAAGCCCACCGAGGTTAACGATTACAAAAGAAAGGCATTGATTGAGTCAACCCACGTTACATGACACAAGAGATTTCAGAAACATTGAGCATCCATCATCCAAGCATTCATGGCCACCTGAAGAAGCTGGAATATGTAAACAAGCTTGATATTTGGGTTTCACATGAACTCAAAGAAGTATACTTGATGGTGTGTATAAATATTTGCAATATGCTCATTAAATGTGAGGAAAATGATCCTTTTATGTAGCGACTGATAACTGATGATGAGAAGTGGATTGTTTACAACAATGTGGTGTGCAAATGGTCTTGATCCCAACTTGATGATTCACCTCAAATGCCATGGAAAGCAGACATTTATCAGAGAAAGGGTATGCTCTCAGTGTAGTGAGATTTTAAAGGTGTGATTTCAAGCTCCTACCAAGGAACTAAACAATCAATTTGCATGTGTATTGTCGGCAATGGTACAGTTTGAATGAATCCATCTCCCAGAAATATCCAGAGCTTGTTAATTATGAAAGAGTTTTTTCCATTGCAACAATGCGAGACCACACTAAAATGTGATCACCCGTCAAAAATTATTGGAGCTTCGATGGGATGCTTTGCCACAACCAATATACTCGCCTGACTTTGTGCCATTAGACTTCCACAAGTTTCACTCTCTTCAAAACTTCTTGTCTGGTATAACGTTCAACTCAGATGAGGCTTTAAATCAGCACCTTTTTCAGTTTTTCACAAAGAAAGACAGGTCTTTCTATGAACGAGGAATTATGAAGCTGACTGAAAGATGGCAAAATGTTATCAAACAAAACAGGCAATATATCATTGATTGATCTTTGCTCTTTATATAAATAAATGACCTTTTGAAAACATAGACAAAACACATCATGACTTTCCCGAAGACCCAATAAACATTGCTACCCCAAATTTTTTCTTATTTCCATTTGCATGAAATATCTTATTCCATCTTTTTACTTTCCATCTGTGTGTGGCTTTTGATCTAAGATGAGTCGCTTGTAAACAGGATAAGCAAGGGTCTTGTTTTTTATCCATTCAGCTGCTTTATGTCTTTTCATTGGAGGATTTAACCCATTCACATTTAAAGTGATTATTGATAGGTGTATATTTGTTGCCATTTTGTTATTTGTATTTCTTGTCTTCCTTTGTTAGTTTGTTTTCCCCTTTCTTTTGTTTTAAAAAAGCCCTTTTAACATTTCCTGCAACGCTGGTTTGGTGGTAATGAATTTCTTTATCTTATTCTTTACTGAGAAGCTCTTTACCTCTCTTTCAATTTTACGTGATAGCATTGCTGGGTAGAGCAATCTTGGTTGTAGGCCTTTGTTTTGCATCACTTTGAATATTTCCTGCCTCTCCCTTCTGGCATGCAGAATTTTTGTAGAAAAGTCATTTGTTAGTCTCATAGGAGTTCCTTTGTATGTAACCTGCTGTCTTTCTCTTGGTTCTTTTAGGATTCGGTCTTTGACTTTAACCTTTGCCATTTTAACTATGATGTATTTTGCTGTGGACCTCTTTGGGTTCAGCTTGTTTGGAACTCTCTGCACTTCCTGGGCTTGTATGTCAATTTCCTTCACCAGGGTGGGGAAGTTTTCAGTCGCTATTTCTTCAAATACACTTTTGATCTCTTGCTTCTTCTCATTTCCTTCTGGTATTCCTATGATGCGAATGTTGTTGCACTTGATGTTGTCCCACAGGTGTATTAAACTATTTTCATTGTTTCTCATTCTTTTTACCTTTTTATTGTTCCAACTGGGTGATTTCTGCTATTTTGTCTTCTTAATCACTGATTTGATCCTCTGCTTCATCTAATCTACTGGTAATTCCTTCAAGTGTGTTCTTCTTTTGTCATTGTATACTTTAGTTCCTACTGGTCGATTTTTAAGATTTCTCTATCCTTCTTTATGTTCTCACTGAGTTCCTTAAACATTCTTATCATCAGTGTTCTAAACTCTGTCTCTGAAAGATTGGATACCTCTGTTTCATTTAGTTCCATTTCTAGAGGTTTCTTCTGATCTTTTACTTAGGACTTGTTTCTTTGTTTCTTCATTCTGAGTGTCACACTGTGATTGCTTCAGTGCGTTAGGTAGATCATCTATGTATCTCACTCATTGCTGGGTGGCCTAATGTTGTATGTGTCCTTCATATTTGGATTGTACAGTCTCCCTATTCTTTTGTCCCATGTGTTCCAGAAGTGTCACTGTTGAAGTTGATCTTTAATTGCTTTTGGCTTGTCAGAGAGTGGGTGATGAACATCAGACTGATGAACTGGGAGAATTAGCTTGGTTCACAGTGTATGACGTGCTGTGTGGAGGTTGACCCCCTCAGAGGAGGCTTGGCTGCTGTGGGCTCTTGTGCCTGTAGAAAATTTCCTTTGAAAGTGTCACTTGTAGGTTCAAGCAGGTAGTACTCTTGTTTTATCTAACACTGGCCTCCAGGTATATTGATTCTGGTGTCTGTTGGACAGGGCTCTCACTCAGAGCCATTTCAGCCCTCTCTGGTCTCAATGAGCAGGCTGTTGGAGCTGGAGTGTGCCTGCCATGTGCTACCCTGGCTATGCAGCACAAGCAGTGCAGAGAGTGGGGACCCAAGGCAGCATGCACATACACACACTCATGCCTGTGCCAATTCCACCAGACCAATGCGGTCACAGGCCTAACAGACTGTGGGAGGGCCCAACCCTGAATAAATGGTGCCCTCCTGTACACTAGTCATGTGTAAGCTCCACACAGGGGGAACAATGGTCGCAAAACCTCTAGCTCCTGCACCAAAGGCAATCAGTTCAGTCCTTCCCCATAGGCTCCTGGGCCCCACAGGCTCCTGGGCCCCACTCACGCAGCCACTCCCTCTGCCAGGGACCCAGTGAGTGGTCACCAGTGAGCGAGTCTGTGAGCCAGCTCCATAGGAGGGCGACTGGTTCTCTAGCTGCCCTTCGCCTCAAGGAGTTGAGCAAAGAGAATCCTCACTAATTTTTACTGCCAACTATTGTGGAACTCCTCTTCCCAGCATAGTAACTCTGGGCTGGAGAACTCGGTGTGGGGCCAAAGGGTTCCTCCCCGAAAAGGAGAAGCCTTTCCAAAACTGAGGTGGTCTTCATGGGGTGCACCCTCTCTCTGTGGGTCTGGAGTCAGCCTGCTTCATGTCTTCACCCCTCCTACCAGTCTTGACATGGCCTCTTCTTTAAATCCTTCATTTCAAGGTTCTGTTCATCTAGTGGCCAGGGAACTTCTGAGGTTGAGTATTGTATAAATTATTTGTAATTTTGGTGTGATCCTGAGAGGTAGTTGGCACAGTGCCCATTTATTCTGCCATCTTCTATTTGGTTCTTTTTTAAAATTTCAATCTCTTTGGTAAAATGTTCATTTTGTTCGATTGTGTTTCTTAATTCATTGAACTCCCTGCCTGTGTTTTCTTGCATCTCATTGAGTTTTACAAGAACTGCAATCTTATATTTTCTCTCATTTAAATCACATATTTGTATGTATTTGAGTTCATTTTCTGGAGACTCTTCATTTTCTTCCTGATCTGTGTTGTTACCGCAGTTATTCATGAAAAGTAAAGAATTATTTTTTTCTCTTTCTAGGCATCTATAGGAGAGGGTTCTGCAACAGCTTGATAGGAAAAGGCCTTTCTTTTGCTTTGCAGTAGGTGTCAATAGAATGTTTTGTTTTCTCTCTCACAGCAGCCTTTAATTCTCTGTAAGCTGCAGTGTTATATTCTCTTTTTCACTGTCCAGATTCTCACATGATGGGAGGGTTTTGCTCTGTAAGCAGGTCACCTGGGTCTCAGGGTCCTACCTCTGTCGGGGGATGTGGAGAGTTTCTGAAGTTCTGAATCTCTTCCTTTGGATAATTTAAATTGCTTTCTCTTTGGCTTGTCTGTGTGTGGTTAGGTAGTTCTTTGTGGAATTATAGCTACTCGATTTGTTGTAAATTCCAGAGGAGATTTCAAGAGGCACTCTTTATGCTGCCATTGCTGTCACTGGCATATAATTATCATAGTACTTGCTTTAATCCTTTGTATTTCTGTGGTGTTAGTTCTCACTTCTCCTCTTTCATTTATGATTTAATATATTTGAGTCATATGTTCATTTGTTTGTTTGTTTTTTCATAAGTAAGGATAAAAGTTTCTCAAGTTTATCTTTTTGAAGAACTTATTTTTGGTTTAATTGATCCTTTTATTGTTTTCTTAGACTCTATTCCATTTATTTCTACTCTGGTCTCTATTATTTTCTTCTTTCTACTCATTTTGATATTTTTGTTTGTTTATTGGGGTGACAATGGTTAGTAAAGTTACATAGGTTTCAAGTGTACAATTCTGTAATACATCATCTATTTATCGCATTGTGTGTTCACCACCCAGAGTCAGTTCTCCTTCTATCACCATAAATTTGATCCCTTTTAAGCTCTTTTATCACTCTCCTCCCTCCTTACCATCTGGTAACCACTAAACTATTGTCTGTGTCTATGAGTTTTTGTTTCTTCATTTGTTTGTCTTGCCCCTTTGTTGTTTTCAGTTTTATATCTCACATATTAGTGAAATCATAAGGTTCTCTACTTTTTCTGTCTGACTTATTTCACTTAGCATAATAATCTCAAAATCTATCGATTTTGTCACAAATGGCACTATTTCATTTTTTCTTATAGCAGAATAGTATTCCATTTTGTACATATACCACATTTCTTTATCCAATCATCTGTCAAAGTACATTTTGAAGTAGGCCTGTATTTCTATGGCTTTCCCTGTCAAGACTGCTCTTGTTGTATGCCATAGATTTTGGGTTGTTGCTTTTTCATTTTAATTCATCTGAAGGTATGTTTTATGGTCCATGATCTCATTGTTAATCCGTTCATTGTTTAGTAGCATGTTATTTAGTATCTATGAGTTTGTGTGTTTTTCAGTTTTTGTGGTAATTGATTTCTAGTTTCATAACATTGTTTTTGGAGAAGACACTTGACATGATTTTTATCTTCTTAAATTTACTGAGACTTGTTTTATGGCTTAACCTGTAGTATAACTTGGAAAATATTCCATGTGCACTTGAAAAGAGTGTGTACTCTTATGCTTTGTGGTGAAATTATCTAAAAATATTAAATTTATCTTGTGTAATCTTGTGTAATTATCATTTAAAGCTGCAGTTTCCTTTTTAATATTCTATCTGGACGATCTGTCTATTGGTGTCAAGGGGTTGTAAAAGTACCCTACCATGATTATATTACTGACAATCTCTTTCTTTATGTCAGGCTATATTTGCTTTATATATTTAGGTGCTGCTATGTTAGGTGCATACATATTTACTAGGGTTATATCTTCTTCTTGGATTGATCCCTTCATCATATGTAATGTCTTTCTTTGTGTCTTTATTTTGAAGTCTATTTTGTCTGATATATACATTGCTACCCCAGCTTTTTTTCATTTCCATTCACATAAAATATCCTTTTCTATTTCTTAAGTTTCAGTTTATGTGTGTCTTTCGATCTGAAGTGAGTCTCTTGAAGACAGCATATGTATGGGTCTTGTTTTCTTCTCCATTCAGCTACCCTATGCCTTTTGATTGGATCATTTATCCATTTATATTTAAAGTGATTACTGATGGGTACATAGTCATTGCCATTTTGTTATTCATATGTATGTTCTATCTGCACCATCCTTCTTCTTCTTAAATAGTCCCTCCAAGGTTCCTTGTAATACTGGTTCAATTGTGATGAACTTCTTTAGCTTTTCCTTGTCTTGGAAGCTCTTTATCTGTCTTTCATTTATAAATGATAGCATTTCTGGGTAATGTTTGTGGTAGGTCTTTGATTTTCATCACTTTGAACATTTTGTCCCAATCTCTTCTGGCATGCAAGGTTTTTGTTGAAAAATCGGTTGATGGTCTTATAGAAGATCCCCTGTAAGTAACTAACATTCTTTGCTGCTTCTAAGATTCTTTCTTTGTTTTTAATCTTTGGTATTTAAATTACAGTGTGTCTTATTATGGGCCTCTTTGGGTTTATTTTGTTTGGGACTCTGCCCTTCCTGGGCTATTATGTCTATTTCTGTTGCCAAGTTGAAAAAGTTTACTGTCATTATTTCATCAAATATACTCTCAATCCCTTGCTCGCTCTTTTCTCTTCCTGGACTTTTATCATGTGAACAGTGTTAATGCTTGATGTTGTCCCAGAGGCCCCTTAAACTCTCCTCATTTTAAAATTTATTAAAAGTTTTTGCTGTTCTGTTTATGCGTTTTATGCTGCCTTATCTTCTAGATCCCTGATTTGATCTTCTGCTTCATCTCATTTACTCTTGACTTTAATGTATTCTTCACTTCTGTTATTTTATTCTTTATTATTGACTTTTTAAATGTTTGCTATCTCCATTTTTATGTTTTCTATCTCTTTGTTGTAGTTCTCCCTGAGATCACTGAGCATTCCTATAACCAGTGCTTGTAACTCTGCATCTGGTAGATTGCTTGTCTCCATTTTGTTTAGTTATTTTTCTAGGACTTTATTCTGGTTTTTAAAAAATTTTATTTAGGGCATGTTTCTTTGTCTCCTTATTTTGACTGCCTCCTTGTGTTTGTTTCTATGTATTAAGTAGATCTGCTATGTCTCTAAGTATTGGTCAGGTGGTTTTGTGTAGTAAGTGTTTTGTGGGGCTCAGTGGCAGTCTCCCTGATCACTTCAGCTGGGTTTTCCAAGAGTGTCTCTTGTGAATGTTGTATATGCCTTTCTGCTGTAGTTGATCCTGGATTGCTGTTGGCATATCAGAGGGTAGGGTTCACTCTCAGTCTGACTGGCTGTGAGGACTGCCCACAACCACAGTGTAAGAGCTGCTCTGTAGAGGTTGATCCCATGGAGTGGAATTTCCTGCAGTGGGCTTTGGTGTCTGCTGAGACCACACTTTGTGTGTGCTGTTTTTGGGGCTAATTCAATGGTCCTGTGTTGTCCTCTTAAGGCATCCCCCAGGTGTGTTTTTTCTGGGGCCTCTTGGCAGAGGCTCCCTTGCAGGTTAAGTTCAAATGCTTCTTGTGACTGGCCTGAGGCTACCTGATAAGAGCTACAAGGCAATCCACACATGGTTGCTACCTCTATTTGACTTGGAGACATGTGAAAGAAGTCACGCCTGGACCAAGGCTGGCTTCCACCAGTACCAGACCTGGGACAAATCAGCAAAATCTCAGGACCCCCTGAGGTCTGCCACAACCTGCTGGCTGTCCTTAAGTCTCAACAGTGAAAGTGTATCGGGTGGTGCTTGAGTTGAGTAAGGTGTGGCCTCAGGGAGTCACCAGAGTGTGGCAGGTGGTGTTCACTGGGTCAATGTAGATTCAGATTTGGCACCAGAGCTGAGTCTGAGGGTACTCAGCAAAAAGCACAGAGCACTCTCAGGTCTGTAAAGCTGGGGCCCTAATATTGCTGAGTGGTTTTTAGGAATGACTGTAGAGAGGGCCAGGGCTGGCTTCCTGCCCTGAGAAATGACTCAGGAGAAGTGCAAGTTGGATCAGGTGGGGTCCCAAGGAGTCACCAGGGTAGAGTGAGTGGAGTACACCAGACCAATATAGATTCACACTTGGCTGTATTGGGAGAGGGCTGTACACAGGAAAGATGGCATTCTCCAATGGATGTACCATGAGGGGGGATGGCTCTACACAGGGACAACGGTGGCTGCCCTTCCTGTTTTGCCTTGAATTTACATGAGATGTGGCTGGAGGCTCATGGGGATGTCCAAGAGAGGACTCAACCTGGAGCAGATGTGACTGGCTTCTTGTTTCTGCCCAGGAAATAACTCAAGAGTAATGCAGAAAAGCAAAAGTGAATTATTGAAAATGAAAGTACACACTTAAAAGAAAAAGTATGAGCAAACTCAGAGAACAAATTGCATAAGTGAAGTCATGATCCGGTTAGTTAGCCCTTCCAGGGTGTGAATTGGTGACGTCCCATTGATGTGTTTTATTCATCTCTTCCTCCTGGGTGAAACCCTCCATTTTCTGCTTTTTCTTCCTTTCTTTTTGTTTCTCCAGAGCTGTCATGATATCAGATACATGATGGAAGTTGTAGTAAGTGCAATGCAAATGACATTATAATGACATAATTAGCTAACGGTCAGGACCTGACCATAAGGATAGTCTAACTGAATGAAAATGGTTCTTGTTTTCTGCAGCTGTAGACACTAGATATAGTCACTTTTCACTGTATAACCAGTGAGTTACCTTACATTGTAAACTGGAGCAGGTTGTCAATTTCCTCGGCTACTTATCCCGCTTCAAACTCAGCCTCTCCCTGTAGGTCTCTGGGAATTCCCAAGCCACAGTTCTTCCACTAGAGCCCAGGGTGAGTGCGTGGAAATGAGAGTGTCTGGACATAGTCTCTTTAAGATGACACCTGGATTTCTAGCAACCTTTAGTCTCACTTGGATTGACGGAATCTTCATTGATTTTCACAGCCAAATATGGTAGAAGTTAGTTTTCCTAGAACTGATTCTCCAGACTTTGGAGTCTGATGTGGGGCTGGGATCCTTCACTGCACTAGGGGGAAACCTCTGAAGCTAAGATATTTCTCCTGATTCTCAAATGGCACAGGTTGATGTGGGGCTATCCCATTTCGCGCCTCTGCCCATTTTATCAGTATTAATGTGGCTTCTTTATAGCCTTAGATATTGGACTTTTGTTTAGCCAATCTTCAGGTGGTTTTCCAGATTTATTGTTCTATAATTGATTTATAATTTTAATGTGGTCATGGGACAAGTCAAGCATAGCATTTACCTACTCCACCATCTGGACTGGAATTCAGACATGATGTTTTTAAAACATTTTTATTAAAATATTTAATATAAATATTATATTAGTTTTAGGTGTACACTATAGTTATTCAATATTTATATACCTAAAGAAGTGATCACCATGATAAGTACAGCAAACATCGTACATCCCCTATGCTATACATTACATCCCCATGACTTATTGGTTTATATCTGGAAAGTTGAACGTCTTATTCCCCTTCACTCTCCACTTTTATATTTTCAATTATAGTTGACAGTCAGTATTATTTTATATTAATTTCAGGTGAACAGCATAGTGGCTAGACATTTATGTAAGTTAAGAAGTGATCACCCAGATTAGTCTAGTGCTTACCTGACATTATACAGTCATTACCATATTGTTGACCTCAATCGCTATGCTTCACTTTACATTCCATGACTATTTTGTAACTATCAATTTGTACTTCTTAATTTTTTCACCTTTTTTACTCTGCCTCTCAACCCCCCTTCCATCTATCACCTCGATAAATCTAGTACCCATCTAACACTGCACATACATATTACAATATTATTGACTATCTTCCTTATGCTATACCCTATATTGCCATGACTATTTTGTAACAATTAACTTGTACTTATTAACCCCTGTCTCTTTTTCATGCCCCCCAAACTCTTCCCAGCTGTCAGCCATCAAAATGTTCTCTGTATCTGAGTCTATTTCTGTTATGTTTGTTTGTTTATTTTGTTATTTAGATTCCACAGATAAGCAACATCACATTGTACTTGCCTTTCTCTGCCTGACATAATCCACTCAGCACAAAAACCTCCAGGTACATCCATGGCACCACAGATGACAATGCCCCACTTTCTTCCATGGCTAAGCAATATTCCATTGTATATATGTACCACCTCCTCTTTATCCATTCATACATTGAGAGAAACCCAGGCTGCCTCCACATCTTTTTTTTTATTAGTTTCAGGTGTGCGAATCAGTGACTTAGAAGAAAAGATAGCAGAGATCATACAAGCAGAACAACAAAAAGAAAAAAGAATTAAAAACATTGAAAATAGTTTAAGAGAGCTGGGTGACAACATCAAGCACAACAACATGTGCATCATAGGAATACCAGAAGGAGAAGAGAGGGAGTATAGTGCCTCCACATCTTGACCATTGTAAACAATGCTGCAATGAACATATGGATGCACATGTCCCCTCCAAATAACGTTTTGGGTCTTTTTGGATAAATACCCAGAAGTGGAATTACTGGGTCCTTCTTTGCTTCTTGTTGTAAAGTTTATTTTGTCTAGCATAAGTATTGTAACCTCAGCTTTTTTTTTTACTTTCAGTCTCTCTATGTCTTTCAATCCAAAGTGAGTGTCTTATGGGCAGCATATGTAAGGGTCTTATTTTCTTATCCATTCAGCCACACTTTCTTTTGATTAGAGCATTTAATCCGTTTACATTTGAAATAATTATTGATAGATTATTATTGCCATTTTATTACTTATATATATTTTTTCATTTGATAGAATTCCTTCTAACATTACTTGTAATACTGCTTTGGTGGTGAACTCCTTTAGCTTTTTCTTGTCTGGGAAGCTCTTTAATTGTCCTTTGATTTTTTTTTTAAAGATTTTTTTTTATTGGGGAATTTGGGGGATGGGAACAGTGCTGGGGAATTGGGGGAAGGAGAACAGAAAGTTGCTGTCATTTCGTTCTTCAGTCTAGTTATGGAGGACGTTGCTTCACTGGCCCAAGTTGGCACCATCATTGCGCTCTTCCCGGGTGAGGCACATCAGTCGCCGGCTTCTGGACGGCCGCTCATGGCGGCTGCTGGCCACTCATGCTGGCTGCTGGCTGCTGGCTACACACGGTAGCCCATGGCAACCCACTGCCACAGGGGCTGCAGCCTGCGCCGTCACCAGCGACTCACGGCAGCTCAGCTCCAGGTTGAGCTGTTGTTCAGCATCTTAGCTGGAGAGGGTAGTGTCACTGGCCCTCATATGTGGGATCCGAACCGGGGCCCTCTGGCCTCCCAAGCCAGTTCTTAACCATTGCGCCACTCGGCCGGCCCTGTCCTTTGATTCTTAATGATAGGTTTGCTAAGTAGAGTAACCTTGGTTGCAGATCCTTGTTTTTCATCACTTTGACTATTTTCTGCCAATCCTTGCTGGCCTGCAAAGTTGCTGTTTATAAATCAACTGATAGTCTTATGAGAACTCCCTTGTAGGTAACTAACTGTTTTTCTATTGTGGCTTTTTGTTAAAAGATATTATTGGGGAATTGGGCAAGAGAACAGTGTTGAGGAATTGGGAAAAAAGAACATTGTCTTTTTCCAGGACCCATCAGCTCCAAGTCAAATTGTTGTCCTTTAATCATAGTTGTGGAGGGCGCAGCTCAGCTCCAAGTCCAGTCACTGCTTTCAAGCTAGTTGCGGGGGTGGGAGGGCGACCCATCATCCCATGCAGGAGTTGAACTTGCAACCTTGTTGTTAAGAGCACATGCTCTAACCAACTGAGCCATCCGGCTGCCTGTCAGCAGCTCATGGCTGTTCATCTCAACGTGCCATGTTCAAAACTTAGTTGCAAGGGGATGCATCCCACCATCCCATGAGGGAGTCGATCCAGAAACCTTGTTATTAAGAGCACATGTTGTCACCAGCTGACCCACCTAGCCACTCGCTGGCAGCTCAGCAGCAGCTTAGCTTGGGCACAGCTCACTGGCCCATGTGGGAATTGAATTGGGAACCCAGTTGCTCAGAGCTCGCACTCTAATCAACTGAGCCACCCGGCTGGCCCTATTGTTGCTTTTAAAATTCTCTTTTTGTCTTTAATTTTTGCCATTTTAATTATGTTGGGTCTTGGTGTGGGCCTCTTTGGGATCATCTTCTTTGGGACTCTCTGTGTTTCCTGGCCTTGTATATCTCTCCTTTGCCAGGTTCAGGATGTTTTCCATCCTTCTTTCTTCAAATAGGTTTTTGATTCTTTCTTTTTTCTTCTCTCCTTTGGGTATTCCTATGATGCATATGTTAGTATGCTTGAAGTTGATTCAGAAGCCCCTTAAACTATCCTAATTTTAGTGCATTTTTTTTGCTGTTGTTTGGGTGTTCTCTGTTACTTTATCTTCTAAATCACTAATTCGAGCCTCTGCTTCATATAATCTACAGTTAATTCCCTCTGATGCATTCTTCATTTCAGTTATTATATTCTTTATTTTTGCCTGGTTCTTCTTTTGTTTGTTTTCTATCTCCAATTTTGTTTTGTATCTCTTTGTTGAAGTTCTCCCTGAGATCATTGAGCATCTTTATAACTAGTGTTTGGAATTCTGCAGCTGGTAGATTGTTTGTCTCAATATTGTAGTTTTGTTTTGTTTTTTTTTTGTTGTTGTTTGTTTTTTTCCCCTTGAGCTTTGTATTGTTCTCTTATTTGGGATGTGTTTCTTTTTCTCCACATTTTGTCTGCCTCCCTGTTTTTGTTTCTATATATTAGGTAGGGATTCTATGCCTCCCTGTCTTGGTAGGGTGTCCTTATGTAGTAGGTTTTCTGTGGGGCCCAGTGGTGTTGTCTCCCTTGTCACCAGAGCTGGGTACCTCAGGTGTGTCCCTTGTGTGTGTTTTGTGTGTTCTCCTCTTGTAATTAAGCCTTGGTTGCTGTTTGCTCATCAGTGGGAGGAATTGACTCTCAGCCTGCTTGGTTGTAAAAAGTGGCTGTGACTAAAGTGGAGGAGCTTTACTGCAATTGCTGACTCTACAGAGCAGTATTCATTTTAGCAGGACTCTGTTGCATGCCATCTGCCCTTTGGGTGTGTTTTCTTTAAAGGCAGCCAGGTTATTCTGTGGCTGAGTCCAAAACTGGCGTGCTATTCCCAGGGCCCCTGGAAGTGGGTCCACTGCAGGTCAATTTCAGCCATTATGTATACACCGCCTCAGTCCGACTGGCATGAGCCATAAAAAAATCCACAGATGGCCACCATGCACACTGGGCTTGGAGGTGACTTGACAAACCAAAGTGAGGACTGAGGTTGGCAGTTGCTAGTGCTGGGCTTAGGCTGCTCAGCCAGAAGTACAGGACATACAGCAGCCAGATAGTGCTTGGTTGGGTTTTGTGAATCTTTGAGAAAGTCCACAGCATTGAGCCAAAACAGTCTGTTTATACAGAAAAGTGACTGGAAGTGGCTTTGTGTGTGCCCAAAAGTCAGCAATTGCGTGGGGTGAGATCTCAGGGAATCACCAGGGCAGGGGAGACAAATGGTGTTAGCCAGGTTGGTGGAGACTCTGACATGACTGCTGCCTGTGTCTGCAGGCTGGGAGTGAGAAGTCTCAACAAAGAAACAATGGTTTCTGCCATCTTCTCTGTTTAGGAGAAAGCTGCCTCTAAAACCCTTGCCCTGAAGACAGTCAATTCATTTTCTCTCCATATATCCCTGGCAATTTTTGAGCTACTGACCCAGTGCTGGAGCTCAGGTTGAGTGTATCCATCAGCAAGTAAATACATGGGCAGGCCCTTTCAGAGAAATACTTGGGATTGCAGCTGCCCTCATCTCACTCAGCTACAATTTCCACTGGTCTTCACAGCCAGGGTTCATGGGGTCTTCTCTCCTCACTACTGGAACCCTGGGCCAGGCAGGAACTAGTGTGGGGCTGGGACCCTTCTCTCCTCCCAGGGGGGACCTCTGCAGGTGAGATATTCCTCCCAATTTTTAATGGTCACACATGGGTTTGGGACCAAACTATTCTGCATTTTCACCCCTCCCACAAGTCTCAAAGTGGTTTCTTTTGTATGTCCTTAGTTGTAGGGCTTTTAGCCAGAATTCAGACAATTCTTAATGATTTTTGTTCTGTCGTTTAGTTTTAATTTTGATGTGGTCATGAGAGGTGGTAAGCACAGTGTTACCTACTCTGCCATCTTGACTGGAAATCCCTCCGGAGATAACATTTTAAAATAAATCCTAAAGGTTTAAGGTTTTATTAGTGGGGAAGAAAATTAAAATGTGTTCCAAGTTGAAGGAACAAAATGAAAAGAGTCACACAAGCTTGCCAGTGAATGATTAGAAGTTTAAGGTATATGGCTTATGTTCAAGCTATCTGAGAAAGGATTTGATTAACTGACTAATTCATTAGTCACTGCCAATATAGAGTGCCTGTATTGAACAGTTGTGCCAATAAGGTCTGGAAACTGTCCCTTGTGTCCAGTGATGAATTGGTTTCTCATCTATCCTAAACAGTATGTTCAGTGTGTTTAAGGTCATAAGAAAGAAAACTTGGCAACTACTATACAAAATGTTACTTAGTATACTGTTCCACTTTGTGCATGGTTAGTATTTAAACCCATTTAAATATATATATATATATATATATATATATATATATATATATATATATGTATTCCTTTAGCTAAATATCCCAATGTCCTTCCCCATATTCATTATCTTGTTTAGTCCAGCTTAGGTAGTTTTGAGTATAGTGAGAAATACCTTGGTCTTAATAGTCTCAACCCACCAGCTGCTGGGGGCTAAGGTTTGTCTGGCATTTATATGCCTATTTTCCTTGTTTAACACTATATTTCCCCTGGAGTAGTCATATTTACTCAATGTCCTCTAGCAGTCATTTTACTGATAATGAAACAATATACTAGAATCATGTCACTGCTGTCTAACGTCTTTGTCTTACTTCTTATCCATCTACTATGACTTACTTTTTTGTTGTTAGACCTCACCTGATACCAAATTTTGACCCAATTACAGCCAGTTCACAGTCTAAGGTTTACTCATATGAACCAAGTTTCTTTCCAATAGTCCCTATACCATTAAACTACAGATGTATCCACGTTCTCTAATGACAAGATGCTAAACACCAGCTGGCTATGTGCCTCAGGTCATCTGGGAATCATGATCACAGAAGAGCAAAAGGTGGATTAATCAATTTCTTATAAAATACTAAATTCAGAGACATAAATCATATTAAAAAGTGTGTGCAAACCAATCATTATTAGAAAGAGGTAAATGAAATGTTGATAATGATTTGCATCTAACAAATCTCAGTAGTTTTTCAATGTTTTGCTCTACAGTATCTTTTAATATGACATATGCCAAAGACATAGTATAAAATACAACATAGAGTCAGCCAAGGGTTTAATGCTTTAATTATAATATTTATTTGTCAACACAATTGATTTAGAAACTTTTAATTTTTGGTGCCTATGCAGAAGTTTCCAAATTAAAAATGGAATTATTTCTCAAATTTGTCTCATTGTTGATCTAATCACCATTATTCTGTGAGAAACAACTCAATCCCCAGTATTCTTGCTAACCAGTCTTGGATGAAAATAAATCTGTAAAACCTCTGTTAAAAATATCCTACCCACCTCACTATCAACAATTTTTAAGCAATTGGTAAGCTCTGTAGAATTTAGCTACATCTGTTTTAAGGTATTAAAAATGTTCACAAAATCAAATGTACTTCTGCTTAAATTTCTTTTGTCGGGTGTACATGATGATGTCAGCATATGTGAGTCTTTCCAGCCTAGCTTTCATGTTTTTGTTAAATGATGTCCAAACATGAGTGATAAACTACATTACACCATGTATCTTAAAATACTGGCATTTTATTCATTGAATATATAAGTGGAGTACAGCATAGATAATATAGTCAATTGTATTGTAACAGCTATATATGATGTCAGAGGGGTAGTAGATTGGGAGAGTTATTATTTTGTGAAGGGTGTAAATTACATTTCTTTGTATATTTGAAACTAATATATATATATATATATGATTTTATATGATTATATTTGCACCCAGGTCTGAAATTTTGGAAATTTTGTAATTTTAAATTATACTAATAATGTAATTACAAATCAGTTTTGCGGATCTTGAAACAACTTAACTTTCAGAATAGATTGAAACCATGTTCAAAATGAAGTCTCTAAAAATCTAGAGATTAGTTAATGTTAACAGTTCTTTCATATATATTTATTTGATCCATCACTGGTGGATCAAGTTTATTGCACAAATAAGCTATTAGAATAAAATGGATTAAAGGGAAAAACCTTAATATTTAAATTTAATTCTACATCACAGAATAAGAAAAGTTCCATTTAATTCCATTTTACATATTTAATTTTCACTTTAGGATGTAATGTTCAATCTCACAACCTCTTCCCACATCAATTCATGTGCTTCTTTGGTCCCTTTTTTTTTGTCATTTCCACCTCAATCTCTATGGTCTAGTTTGACTGCTTTCCTGTCAGTTCTTTGGATATATAATGCTCACCTCTACCTCAGGGGCTTCAGTTCCTCAGGGAGGACTTCCCTGACCTCAAAACTTGGTTATCTCCATCACAGCACCAGGACTTCCAATCTGTAAAATTCTTCACATCTACTATATTTATTCACTGTCTCTCTCCTCCAATAGACTGAGGTCTGTGAGATCAGAACTTGTTTAACTTGTTCACTACTGTATCATTAGTGCTTAGCATGTAGTTATTAAGTTTACAGTAGAGCTTCCAGGAAGTCCTTCTACACTAACCTCTGCAGACCCTTAGCATTGGTAGCAATGTTTTCTCTAAAAGTTATATATGGTAGGCATTATACAAATTTCCTTTTGCTTGTAATTGCCCCTGTATATGCCAAAGTTTTGTCATATGGATTATTTTATCTTCCCTACTAGATTGGAGAGTCATTGATAGGTAGAATAAAGTTTACTTTTATAATATCACCCATCTTGGCTAGCATCAGGCTGACTCTGTTGAAAAATAAGTGCTGTTGTATAACGATACTTATAAACAATGATACTTCCAAGTACAGAAATAGCTTACTTTCTTGCCCAATCTCTGTTGAGTCTTATTCTGGAATGAAATAGGCTTGATTACTTTTCCTGTACCATGTACATCAAGCATTTGAATTATAAGGCAGAGTAAACATGTTTATCTTAAGAAACTAACTACAATTTTATTCATAACAGATATATGTAGGCACATGTTAACTTCTTTTAAAATTTATTCTAGTTCATAAACACTTGAAGTGGTGAGCGATAAATTGGTTTTGCATTTTTTGCTTCACAACCTAAAGAATATTGTAATTGTTGGATTTATTTGCTTCTGAAGTATCAGAAATCAAACTTATGCAATACCCATAGGGTGATGCTTAAAAATGCATTTGGCATCTTATTAAGATTCTGGAATCTGTTAATTTATTTTGCTACATACACACACACACACACACACACACACACACATACACTCACTCAGATATTCATCTTGCCTGCCTTGGCCCCGCTGGAATAACAGTTTCTGAAAACATAGGGAGAGTGTACAGTTAATAGACAAGTGTTTTGATTTCATGATATCTGATGTTCAGGTAAATGTTAAGTATAAAACATAAGTCGTTACTCACCAATGCCTCCTTAGGACCCACTACTCAGCCTAGAACTACAGTGTCAAACATGGTACTTATTACATAGTGGTTATCTGATAATGTTTATATTTAACTTATAAAGTTAGTAATGCTGTGCTGTCTATGAAAAATTGTCTGCTATTGTAACAGTATCCTGGGCCTGGAATTTTTTATGTGTGTGTATATAGAAATAAACTGGATTAACTATAGAAATGTCATGTGTTGTTTTAGCAAAACATGTTGTTTTGGCAATGCCACAATTTCTCTTTTCTTGTTATTTGGTTACTGCTGTGAATTAATTTAAATTTGAAAATAAAATCTAGGTTTTTTAACTTTATTAAGAAACAGTATATTTTTCCCAGGACTCATCAGCTCCAAGTCAAGTTGTTGTCCTTCAATCTTAGTTGTGGAGGGCGCAGCTCAGCTCCAAGTCCAGTCACCATTTTCAATCTAGTTGGAAGGTGTGCAGCCCACCATTCCATGCAGGAGTTGAATGGCAACCTTGTTAAAAGTACATGCGCTAACCAACTGAGCCACCCAGCCACCCACTGGCAGCTCAGCTCAAGTCATTGTCTTCAATCTAGTTGCAAAGGGTGCACTTACTGGACTATGTGGGAATCGAACCAGCAACCTTGTTGCTCAGAGCTCACACTCTAACTGAGCCACCCGGCTGCCCCACAAAATAATTTTGAATCATGGTCAGATGACTATAACTTCTCATTTATGTGAGGAATTATACTTTTCTATTATCCTCTCACTTCCCATAGATCTAAAAGATTACTCTATAAAGAGCAGGCTTTCACTAAAGTAGTGGCTCTCAAACTTCACTGTGCATGAAAATCATCTTTAGTATGGTTCAAGAATCTGCATTTCCACTGTGTGCATATACTAAATCTTTATCCAATCATCTATCGAAGGACACTATGATTGTTTTTATGTCTTGACCACAGGAAAGAAGAAATAGTGCCATTTGCTTGGCCTGCCGTGTGGTGCATTGGTCAGGACTTGGCTTGGGATGCCAGCTCTGAGCAGCAGGGCTCTGGTTTGGATCCCACATATGAGGGTCAGTGACGCTGCACCCTCTACAGCTAAGATGGTGAACAACAGCTCGACCTGGAGCTGGGTTGCCGTGAGTTGCCGGCGATGGTATAGCCTGCAGTGGGGCTGACCGACAGCTGGCATGAGCTTTCGTGAGCTGCTGTGAGTCACCATGAGCGACCATCCAATGGCTGGTGAGTGACTGCCTCACCAGGGAAGAGCACAATGGTAATACCAACATGGGCCAGTGAAGCGACATCCTCCACAACTAGACTGAAGAACGAAAGGACGGCAACTTGTCTGTTTCTCTTCCCCGATTTCCCAACACTGTTCCCCTCCCCCAATTACCCAATAAAGTCTTTAAAAAATAGTGCAATTTGCAACATCTTAGATGGATCTTGAGATTATTCTTCTAAGCAAAATAAGTCAGACAGAAAAAGTCGAGAACCATATGATTTCACTGATATGTGGGATATAAAACTGAAAGCAACAAAGGAACTAGACAAACAAATATAGAAACAAAAACTCATTGACACAGGCAATAGTTTAGTGGTTACCAGAGGGCAAGTGAGGAGGGGAGTGGTAGATGAGAGTAAATGGTGTCAAATATATGGTGATGAAAGGAGAACTGACTCTTGGTGGTGAACACACAATGTGATATATGTATTACAGAATTGTACACCTGATACCTATGTAACTTTACTAACAATTGTCACCCCAATAAACTTTAACACAAAAATAATGTTGAGCTAAAGTGAAGTTTAAGGAAATTTTCAAACAATTTTGTATGTGAAGCAAATGAGAGATTTAAGGAATTTAATTGTTGCATATAAGTCAAATATGTTGATACATTCATATCTGCACAGCAATTACAAATAACTACTCAATGCAAGGAATAAAAAATAAATAAATAACCAACAAGACCTTGACACCTCCAAGGATATGGACATAAATAATATATTTCAGCATATTGGTAGCACCAAACAATTTTTAAGACAGTCTGATCTAAATTGGAAGAAAAAATAGGGTGTTCATAATTAATGTAGAAGGGTATCCTCTGATCTCAAATGAGCAGGAATAAAGACAGCCTTTAATTCAGAGTGGATAGTTAACTATAACATAAATAATCTATACAGCTATATTTGCAGCACTACAATATGAGTAATTGCTCCTAAAAAGAATTTTTAAAGCAAAATTAATTGGTAGCTAATTAGCAATCTCAAATGCTTACTTTGATGACAATAAACAAGTTAAACAACAATGAACAAGTTGAAGTTCTCAAGTGGGAACCAATTAGTTTTCATAGTTGGGCATATTTTGCTGATCACAGTACCATATATATTCTATTAAAAGCATATCTATTAATGGTTTTCCTGTTTTCAGGAGAATGAAATATCATATTGCTTAGGGGGAATGAATGTATGTCACTCTTTCCTGTAGGGAGGAGTCTGAATAAGGGGGACTGGTATCTTGATTCCTGATATCACCATATAACTTTCTGCGAACATTTTACATATTGGGCCACCCTAGAACATAGCTCCTGAGGGTAATATAGATTATTTCCAGAAAAGTTTCTAGTATATTTACATATAAAAATTATTAAAAATAAACATCTTTTCTAAGTGAGAGAAATGATTATTCCAGTCAGAGGATGGGAAAGTTGAGAAAATAATGTTTATATCATGGAGGCCCTTTTCAAATAGATGTCTCCTGCTTCTCTTCACATTTTTACTCCTCTGCTTTCTTTGTCACAGACACTTTCTTCAGGCTTCTGCAGGTCTTGGCCTTTTTATTTCAATGCTAAAAGAAACAAGAGCAGTGGAATGTGGATAAAAGGCATATTTGGAAAGGGCCAAATATGATGATATGGTAAATAATGTATATAGTTTAACAAGAAACAATATAAATATTTCATGGACTGCAGTGCGGCTGTTAGTTTCTAATTAAACCTGTGAGTATGGAGAAAAGCTGCAGTTCAAAATGTGGTCTTCTGATAAGAGCACTTGCTGCTCAGGTCTCTAGTCCACAACCTGGACAGTCGTGGCCCCTGGATGATCAGGCCAGGAACCCATCGAACGGTCCTTGAGCAGGATTGATTGGTGCGAGGAAATAAGAAATGAAAGAATGGCATAGACACCAAAGTTGGGATTAGGAGGGTCACTGACTGCGGATGGCAAACAGGACAAATTTTATTAAAAGTCATAGTGCTTATATAGACAGCAAGTTCCTCTTTTACCAGGAATAAATCTTATCTAAGCATTGGGGTTTTAGTAGGGGGTTTTTGGGGAATGAGGAACCAATGTTCCTGATTAGGAGTTTGGAGGTGAGATAACATCTTGGCAATAGGTTACATGATCACATAGCATAAACTAATAATATATTTTAAGCAAAGTGAAACTTAAGGCAAATAGCAACTGTCAGCAAGTCCAGGATGGAAAAGTCCCAAAAGTTCATAAGTTCATAGACAGTGACATCTGAGGGTGGTTGTGGTTTAGGAACTTCTGCTTTTCCAAGGCACAGAAGATGAGCTGGGCATTGTTGGGTTCCTGTTTTTAGCAGTTCCCTTTTTTACTGTTCAGCTAACAAGCAGCTTTGCAGTTTTTTCTCAGCACACAGAACTTGGGGGTTTTAGCCACCTGTCATTCTCCACCCGCAGTCAACCTAGGGTCTCAGTACTCTGAGACAGCTCCCAACAATTTGAGAAATGTTTTCCTTTCTTAATTACATTATTCTTAGGATGATGTTAAAAGTTTTTATTCTCCGATGTACTCAAATACTAGGGAAAGCTATCCTAGGACAAAGGATTTGCCACAGATAATCCACTGTTAGAAAATGCAAGTTTGGGGCCGGCAGAGTGGCACGTTGGTTAAGAGCTGGCTTGGATCCCACATATGAGGGCCAATGACACTGCCCTCTATAGCTAAGATGCTGAGCAACAGCTCAACCTGGAGCTGGGCTGCCATGAGTCGACTGCGACAGCATAGGTTGCAGCCCCTGCTGCAGTGGGTTGCCATGGGCTACCGTGTGTAGTCAGCAGCCAGTGTGAGCTGGCAGCAGCTGCTGTGAGTGGCTGTCCAGAAGCTGGCGACTGACCTGCCTCATCCGGGAAGAGCGCAATGATGGTGCCAACTTGGGCCAGTGAAACAACGTCCTCCACAACTAGATTGAAGAACAAAAGGACAGCAACTTTGTTCTCCTTCCCCCAATTCCCCAATAAAAATTAAAAAAAAAGAAAATGCAAGTTTCTTCTCTCTGAACTTCTTTGGGAATCTACCAATTATTATAAGGAAACTCCTGCATCTCTTTGATCTGCTTGGAAAATGGTGGAAGAACTAAGCAAAATCTAAGAGTAAGACTATTACAAGGTCCAAGTTGAAAATATAGTTGTTTACATGTTTTTATTCTTCAGCTGATATGTGTTATGTCCTCAGCACTGTAATAGATGTGATAGAAAATATAAATGTTATGTAAGAAATGTTATCTTGCCTAAGAAAGTTACAATTGGAGAGACAAAGTTAATGCAAAAAAAAAGTTGAGACCAATTAAATAAGAGTGTTTTTGATAATAACTCTAATATTGCTGTAAAATGATTTGAGTTTACCACAAAATCATGCTATTTGACTTAAAGTTGGCATTCTCTGCTGCTCTGCAGGCCTTTTTATTCATTTCTTGTCTCTATATCATATTTCTTCAGGAGTGGTGATTCTAACATAATCCAAACATTGCTAACTTTAAGCTGGACCTCTCTTTCTCTACATTCATTGCTTTCATTGCGAGATTTCTCTTCATATTTTTCTGATGAGATCAAAGGTATTTTATTTCCAGTCCTAAAATATCTATGTATGTCTTTAATAATTTTATCCTCCCCATTCTTCTCTGAGGCAGAAGTAACAATGTTTTTTCCAAGGTGAAAATTCCTTATACAAGGAAAGTTTTCCTTTCCTACTGCATTAGAAATTTGGCCCCTCAATTTATCCCCTTTTTGATCTTGTCTTCATTTTCTTGCTTTCATTTGTTTAATATTTCTCTGTACATGCAGTAAGCATTCTTTATCATGATACTAAAATAAGATTATGATTACAAAAATAATATTTATCATTTATGAAACAGTCAGGTCTAAGCACCACATTAGGCTCTAGGCTAAGCCTCGACTTCCTTTGTCACTTGGTATGCTTGTTGGTACTGGGTCTCCTTGCTTGTAAGCCCTCTTAGTAGATAGAGCTCAGGATTATATGTACATAAATATACAGATACATCTCTATTTCTCTAGCGATCTGTATATGTTAAAAACACTGACTCCTTACTGATTCTAATCCTATACCACAGAGTTTATTCTAGCCTTCCCTGTCTTCATTGTAATTTGTTCAATGACAGTGAGAAAACGAGCTCTCATTATGTACAGTATGTTTACTAATTTGCTCAATCCTAGAACACGTATAGTTTCAGTATTGTTGACTCTTACATCTATGAAAAGACAACCTGCTTATTAAAATAGAGCATTTGTTTATAGTTTTATATTCAAAATAAATTTTTTCAGTTATATTTGACAGTTGATATTATTTTATATTAGTTTCAAGTATACAGCATAGTAGTTAGACATTTATATGTTATGCAGTGATCTCCCCAACTAATCTAGTACCCTGGCACTGTACATAGTTCTTGCAACATTATTGACTATGTTATCTATTCTCTACTTTACGTTCTCCTGACTATTTTGCTAACTACCAAGACAATTACCAGATGATCTCATTTATATGTGGAATCTAAAGAACAAAATAAATGAACAAACAAAACAGAAACCCACTCATAGACACAGAGTAAAAACTGATGGTTGCCAGAGAGGAGGGGGTTTGGAAAGCAGGGTGAAAAAGTTGAAGGGATTAAGAAAGTGCCACACAATGTGATATATAGATGATACATTATAAAAATGTACAATTGAAATCTATATAATTTTCCTAATCATTATCATCCCAATAAATTTAATAAAAAAAGAAATACTTTATATGTATTTAATTTGCGGTTATATAGTCAAAATAATATATTCAACAATTAGTTGACAAAGTTACCACCCCTGTATCTGCCTTCAAAGTTACCACCCCTGTATCTGCCTTCACTATGATTGTGCTATGCTGTTCATTTGACAGTTTGCTTCATTTGTTTGTTTTTTATTTAATTTAGAGCTTCTTCCCATTCTTATCAAATGTATATATGTATGAATACATGTATGTATTTTTGTTTTTTATTTTTTCTACAATTTCCATATACATTTATTTGTTCATTTTTATTTATTTATTTATTTATTTATTTATTTTTAAAGATTTAACTGGGGGAGGAAACAGTGTTTGGGAATTGGGGAAGAGGAACAGACAAGTTGCTGTCTTTTTGTTCTTCAGTCTAGTTGTGGTGGACATTGCTTCACTGGCTCATGTTGGTATTGTGATCATTGCGTTCTTCCCAGCTGAGGCAGATCGGTTGCTGGCCCTTGGACAGTCACTCACAGCAGCTCATGGCAGCTCACGCTGGCTGATGGCTACACACAGTAGCCCATGGCAACCCACTGCAACAGGGGCTGCAGCCTACGCCATCGCCAGCGACTCACGGCAGCCCAGCTCCAGGTTGAGCTGTGGTTCAGCATCTTAGCTGTAGAGGGCAGTGTCATTGGCCCTCATATGTGGGATCCAAACTGGGGCCCTCTGGCGTCCCAAGCTAGCTCTTAACCATCGCGCCACTCGGCCGGCCCTTCATTTATTCTTTTTTTTTTTTTAAGATTTTTATTGGGGAATTGGGGGGATGGGAACAGTGCTGGGGAATTGGGGGAAAGGGAACAGACAAGTTGCTGTTGTTTTTGTTCTTCAGTCT
>NW_017732271.1:149154-154889 GCF_001890085.2 Hipposideros armiger
AACATCTTATAATTTTCTGAGTACAGGTCTTTTACTTCTTTGGTTAAATTTATTCCTAGGTATTTTATTGTTTTTGAAGCAATTGTAAATGGGATTTATTTCCTGATTTCTTCTTCTGAGAGTTTATTATTGGTGTATACAAATGCATCTGATTTCTGAATGTTGATTTTCTATCCTGCTACCCGACTAAATTCATTTATCAGTTTTAATAGTTTTTGGTGGAGTCTTTGGGATTATCTATATATAGTATCATGTCATCTGCATATAATGACAATTTTACTTCTTTCTTTCCAATTCGGATGCCTTTTATTTCATTTTCTGTTCTGATTGCTGTAGCCAGAACTTCCAGAACTATGTTGAATAGAAGTGGAGAATGTGGGCAACCTTATCTTGTTCCTGATCTTAAAGGGAATGGTTTTAGGTTTTTCCCACTGAGTATGATGTTAGTTGTGGGTTTATCATATATAGCCCTTATGATGTTGAGATATGATCCACCTATTTCCACTTTGCTCAGAGTTTTTATCATAAATGGCTGCTGTCTGTTTTGTCTGAAATAAGTATTGCTACTCCCGCTTTTTTCTCATTTCCAGTTGCATGAAATATCTTATTCCATCCCTTTACTTTCTGTCTGTGTGTATCTTTTGATCTGAGATGAGTCCTTTTAAACAGCATATGCATTTGTCCTGTTTTCTTATCCACTCAACCATTCTATGTCTTTTGATTCGAGCATTTAATCCATTCACATTGAAAGTGATTATTGATAGGTGCATATTTATTGCCATTTTGTTATTTGTATTTCTGATCTTCCTGAGTTAGCTTGTTTTCCCCTTTCTTCTGTTTAAAAAAGCCCTTTTAACATTTCCTGCAATACTGGCTTGGTGGTAATGAATTCCTTAAGTTTATTCTTTTCTGAGAAGCTCTTTATCACTCCTTCAATTTTAAGTGAGAGCCTTGCTGGGTAGGCCAATCTTGATTGTAGGCCTTTATTTTGCGTCACTTTGAATATTTCCTGCCACTCCCTTCTGGCCTGCAGAGTTTGTGTAGAAAAGTCAGCTGTTAGTCTTATAGGAGTTCCTTTGTATGTAACCGGCTGTCTTTCTCTTGCTGCTTTTTGGATTCTGTCTTTGTCTTTAACATTTGCCATTTTTACTATGATTTTTCTTGGTGTGGACCTATTTGGGTTCAACTGGTTTGGAACTCTCTGCACTTCCTGGACTTGTATGTCGATTTCCTTCACCAGGGTAGGGAGGTTCTCAGTCATTATTTCTTCAAATAGATTCTCGATCCCTTGCTTCTTCTCTTCTCCTTCTGGTTTTCCTATGATGCGAATGTTGTTGTACTTGAAGTTGTCCCACAGGTCTCTTAAACTATTTTCATTGTTTTTTATTCTTTTTTCTTTTTGTTGTTCCAAGTGGGTGATTTCTGCTCTTTTGTCTTCTAAATCGCTGATGTGATCCTCTGCTTCATCTAATCTACTGGTGATTCCTTCAAGTGTGTTCTTCATTTCCGTTATTGTATTCTTTAGTTCTANGTTGTTCAGCATCTTAGCTGTGGAGGGCAGTGTCACTGGCCCTCATATGTGGGATCCGAACCGGGGCCCTCTGGCGTACCAAGCCAGTTCTTAACCATTGTGCCACTTGGCCGGCCCCATTTATTCTTTTTAATAACTTTTGGTGGAGTCTTTAGGGTTTTCTATATAAAGAATCATGTCATCTGCAAAAATAGTTTACATAACTTTTTTATTACTAATTTGGATCCTGTTTATTTCTTTCCCTAGCCTGATTGCTTTGGCTACAACTTCCAATACTATGTTGAATAACAGTGGTGATAGGGTTAAACCTTGTCTTGCTCCTGAATATAGAGAAAAAGGCTTTAGTTTTTCACTGTTAATTTTGATATTAGCTGAGGGTTTGTCATGCAAGGCCTTTATTTTGGTAAGGTATTTAACTTCTATACACATTTTATTAAGTTTTTTAATCATAAATGGATATTGTACCCTGTCAAATGCTTTTTCTGCATCTATTGATATAATCATATGATTTTTATCTTTTACTTTGTTTATGAGGTGTATTACATCAATCAATTTGCATATGGTGAACCATCCTGTGCCCCGGGGATAAAACCCACTTGATCGTGATGTGTAATTTTTTTAATGCATTGCTGTATTTGGTTTGCTTTAGGATTTTAGGAGTTTGTTTCAGATTATTGCATCTGTATTCATCAGAGGTATTTGTCTGTAATTTTCTTTTTTGTGTGTTATCCTTACCAGCTTTAGGTATCAGGGTAACGTTGGCTTCATAAAATGAATTAGGAAGTATTGCCTCTTCTTCAATTTTTTGGAAGAGTTGAGGAGTACAGGTGTACTCCTTTTTGAATGTTTGGTAGAATTCACTAGTGAAGCCAACTGGTCTTCAAATTTTGCTTTGCGAAGGTTTTGGGTGACTGATTAAATTTCCTTACTGTTGATCTCTCTATTTATATTTTCCAGTTCTTTGTGATTTAGTCAAGAAAGGCTATTTGTTTCTAAGAACTGTCCATTGCTTCTAGGTCACTGAATTTGGTAGCATAGTATACTTGTGTGATCACTTGTATTTCTGTGGTAACCATTGTAACTTCTCTTTCATTTGTAATTTTATTTGTGTTTTTTCTCTCTTTATCTTAGTGGTTCTAGCTAAGGATTTGTCAATTTGATTAATCTTTGGAAGATTAATTTTTTTCTATTGTCTTTTTTTTCTCTAATTTAGTCCTGCTCTGATTTTTATTATTTTCTACCTTCTGCTGAATTTGGGTTTCATTTGTTCTTCTTTCTCTAACTGTTTAAGGAGTAATGTTAGGTTTTTTATCTGGTGTTTTTCTGGTTTTTTGAGAGAAGTCATAGTGATATACATTTTCCTCTTATTACTGCTTTTGCTGTATCCCAATAATTTTGATAGTATATATTTTCATCTCAATTGGTTCTCTGTATCTTCTGATCTCTCCTCTTATTTCTTTTTGACTCAGTAATTCTTTAAAAGTGTGTTGTTTAATCTCCACATATTTGTGGTTTTTCCTGCTGTCTTTTTGCAGTTGATATCCAGTTTCAAAGCCTTGTGATCAGAGAATATGCTTGGAATGATTTCAACCTTCTTAAATTTGCTGATGCTAGTTTTATGTCTCAACATATAGTCTCTCCTTAAGAATATTTCATGTACACTAGAGAAAATGTGTAGTCTGGTGTTCTATGATGAAGTGCTCTAAAAATATCAGGTATGTCCATTTGGTCTAACGTGTCATAGGCCTCATATTTTCTAATTTATTTTCTGTTGGATGATCTATTCATAGCTGTCAATGATACATTTAGGTCCTCTACTATAATTGTGTTTTGGTCAATTACTTCCTTTAGTTCTGTTAGTAGATGTTTTATATATTTCAGTTCTCCCTGATTGGGGGCATATATAGTGATAAGTGTAATGCCTTCTTGTTGAATTGTGCCCTTTATCATTATAAAATGTCCATCTGTGTTTCTTGTTATCTTTTTTATCCTGAAGTGGTTTCATCTGATATAAGTATGGCTACACCTGCTTTTCTCTGGCTACCATTTGTCTGTAGGACCAATTTCCACCTTTCACTTGGAGTCTGTACTTGACTTTGTAGCTGAGATGTGTCTCTTGGAGGCAGCATATGTTTGAGTTTTGTTTTATTGATCCAATCTGCTACTCTGTACCTTTTTATTGGTGAGTTCAGTCCATTTACATTTAGGGTGATTATTGATATATGAGGGTTTTCTATATGCATGTTGTATTTTTTTTTCTGGTATCTTGGTGTCTATTGTACTTTACCTGTTGTTGCTGTCTGTTATTTGACTGTGATAGTATTGTATGATATTTCTCTCTGTTTCTTTTCTTTCTTTTTTATTGTTGTTGCATAACTCAGTTCTGGATTTTTATTTTTTGAGTGGTTACCTATCGGTTTATGTAAAAGAAAGTTTTATATATAATGTAGTTATTTTTCTTCAGCATGCTTCTTATCTCCATTACCTTTTGCAGGTTCAATATACAATATTATACAACATCAGCTTCAGGTGTACAGTGCAGTGATCAAGCCTCTACCCCATCCATAAGCGGTCTCCCTAGCACGACATGTAACAATCAGACACGCAACAAAATATTTAGAACATTATTAATTATATTTCTCTAACTGTTTTTCATGTCCCTGTGGCAATATTGTAGTTACGTATTTATGCTGTCTAATCCCTTCCCCTTCTCCCTCATCCCCACCCCCTCTCAAATAGCAGCCATTAGTTTTCCTTTATATCTCTGAGACCACTTCTCTTTACTTTCCTCGTTCATTCAGTTTTTTAGATTCCACATATAAGTGAAATCATATGATATTTGTCTTTCTCCGACTGACTTATTTCACTTAACATAATAGTCTCCAAGCCCATCCATATCATCCCAAATGGTACGATTTCATTCTTCTTTATAGCGGAGTAATACTCCATTGTATAAACGAACCACAATTTCTTAATCCAGTCATCTACCGATGGGCATTTCGGTTGTTTCCAAGTCCTGGGTATTGTGAATAGTGCTGCAATAAACATAGGGGTACATATATTTCTTCGAATTAACGTCTTGGGTTTCTCTGGATAGATACCCAAGAGTGGAATTGCTGGGTCATACGTTAGTTCCATTTCCAGATTTTTGAGATATGTCCATAATGATTTCCATAATAGCTGCATCAATCTGCAGTCCCACCAACAGTGCAGCAGGGTTCGCTTTTCTCCACAGCCTCGCCAAAAGCTTGTTGTTTGTTGATTTATTGATGATAGCCATTCTGACCGGAGTGAAGTGGTATCTCATTGTGGTTTTCATTTGCATTTCCCTAATGATTAGTGAGGTTGAACAATTTTTCATATGCCTGTTGGCCATCTGTATGTCCTCTTTAGAGAAATGCCTCTTCATATCCTCTGCCCATTCTTGAAGTGGGATGTTTGTTTTTTGGTGTTGAGTTGAATGAGTGTTTTATTAATTTTGGATATTAACCCCTTATCAGATATATCATTGGAAAATATCTTCTCCCATTTAGTAGGCTGCCTTTTTGTTTCATTGATGATTTCCTTTGCTGTGAAAAAACTTTTAAGTTTTATGTATTCCCATATGTTAATTTGTTCTTTTATTTCCCTTCCCCAAGTGGATATGTCAGTAAAAAATATTACTCAGGGTAATGTCTGCATATTTACTCCCTGTTTTATTTTAGCAGTTTTATAGTTTCAGGTCTTACATTTAAGTCTTTAATCCACTTTGAATTTGTTCTTGTACATGGTGTAAGTAGGTGGTCCATTTTCATTTTTTTGCACGTGTCAGTCCAATTTTCCCAACACCATTTATTAAATAGACTATATTTACTACAATGTAAATTCTTGCTTCCATTGTCATAGATTAAATGACGGTATATGGATGGGTTTATTTCTGGGTTCTGTATTCTGTTCCATTGATCTATGTGTCTGCTTTTATGCCAGTACAATACTGTTTTGAGTACTGTAGCCTTGTAGTATGATTTGATGTCAGATAGGGTGACACCTCCAAATTTGTTCTTATTTCTCAAGATTGCTGTGGCTATTCGGGGTCTTTTATGATTCCATATAAATTTTCGGATTGTATGTTCTATTTCTGAGAAAAATGTTCTTGGTAGTTTGATAGGAATTGCGTTGAATCTATATATTGCCTTAGGTAGTATTGACATTTTAACTATATTAA
>NW_017732271.1:156374-203325 GCF_001890085.2 Hipposideros armiger
TATTGTATTCTTTAGTTCTACCTAGTTGTTTTTTTATGATTTCTGTATCCTTCTTTATGTCCTCCTTAAGTTCCTGAAACATTCGTATCATCAGTGTTCTAAACTCTGTCTCTGAAAGGTTCTATACCTCTGTTTCATTTAGTTGCATTTCTTGAGGTTTCTTCTGATCTTTTACTTGGGACATATTTCTTTGTTTCTTCATTCTGGGTGTCACTATGATTGCTTCTATGTATTAGATCACCTAGAAAGAAAAAAAAAGAAAGAAAAAAGAGAAAAAGAGGTGAAGAAAGGAAAAAGAAGAAAAAAGAAATAAAATAAAGGTGAGTGGCTATCTGCCCGCTTTAATGTGCAGACCACTTGCTCAGCAATAGAGAGAATCTGGGTGACTCAGCACCAGCTGTTGTGTGGAAGGGCTCAGTGTGTCATGCGCCAACTTCCCTCTAGACTTGAAGTGTCCTTCCCATAATTACTTGCTCTGTGCTCTGGATCGGTGCTCACTACCAAAAATTCTCACAGGCTATTGTGGGCTGTCTTCTGCTGCCAAAAAACGCTCTGTGGCCTGCGGAGGTAAGAGCCAGGCACCAAGGGCTCAGGCTGCCCCTGGCAACACAGCTCTAGGTGGGCAGGGCATGCCCCCAAGACACCACAGAATGTGGTCAGTGGACCCCACCAAGTCAGAGCAGCATGAACTCCTGCATTGGCAGCCAGCCTGCACAAACTTGCCTGGAAAGCCCTGGCCAAATCACACAGGCCCACAGCTCATGGCCCTATACTCCCAGGAAAACTCCCAGTCTCAGTCTGTCCCAATCAGTCACTTGAATATCAGGCTGACAGCCCAACAGCCAATCGCCACCCAGGCAACTCTGCATGTGCAGTGCAGAAATGGGGGACCTAAGGCGAGTCGCACAGTCCTGGGTCATAATAAGCAGTCTGTTGGAGTTGGAGCATGCCTGCCAGGCATTTCCCTGGCTACACAGCACAAGCAGTGTCGAAGGTGGGGATCCAATGCTGCATGTGCATGCACACACGCACGCATGCATGCACACACGCACTCCTGTGCCAATTCCAGCAGACCAATGCAGTCCCAGACCTGAGCCTCTGTGGGAGGGCCCAAGCCTGAAAAGATGGCACCCTCCAGTGCACTACTCGTGTGCAAGTTCCACACCAGGGGAACAATGGTCCCAAAAATCTCCAGCTCCCGTGCCAAAGGCACTCAGTTCAGTCCTTCCCTGAGGCTCCTGAGCCCCGCTCACAAAGCTACTCCCTCCATCAGGAACCAGATGAGTGCTCACCAGCGAGTGAGTCGGTTTGCCGTCTCCACTTGTTCTCCAGCTCTCCTTAACCTCACCGAGTTGAGCAAAGATAGTCCTCACTATTTTCTACTTCCAGCTATTGTATAACTCCTCTTCCTGGCAAAGTAACTCTGGGCTGGTGAGCGCGGTGTGGGTCCGGTGGGTCTCTCCCCCCAACCAGAGAGGCCTCCCCACTGCTGAGGTGTCCCTCATGGGGTTCACCCTCTCTGGTCTCTGCCCTTCCTACCAGACTCGACGTGGCCTCCTCTTTAAGTGCTTCATTTAGAGGTTCTGTTTATCTAGTGTCCAGGGAACTTCCGAGGTTGAATATCTTACAAATTATTTGTAATTTTAGTGTGATCCTTGGAGGCAGTTGGCACAGCTTCTGTCTACTCTGCCATCTTACCGAAAGTCCACTTTCTCCTCTTTTACATTTTTGCTGTCACATTTTATCCTTATTTATGCTATGAATTAACTTCTGAGTTAAGTAGCAAGTTGTCTTTTTCTTCTATTTTTTTTAATCTTCTCTACCCTTCATGTTGTGTTTCAATGTATGGTGCCCTATATTGCATAGGGGTTGTCATTTTCTGCTTCTGTCTGTAATATTGTTTATGGTTTTATAGTCTTTTGATTTTTATTTTGTTTCTGTTCATGTAGCCTCCTTTGGTATTTCCCATAATGTAGGTCATGGCATAATGTAAGTCGTGTGTGAGAAAATTCCCTCAGCTTTTGTATGCCTGGAAAGGTCTTTATTCCTCCTTCATTACTAAAGGATATCTTTGCTGGGTGTATTATTCTTGACTCATAACTTCTTTCAATAGTTTTTATATTTGATTCCACTCCCTCCTAGCTTCTGCTGAAAAGTCTGATGATAGTCTAATGGGTTTTCCCTTATAGTTTAATGTTTTCTTTCCCCCATGGTTGCATTGAAAATTCTAACTCTGTCTTTAATTTTTGACAGATTCAATATAATATACCATAGAGAAGACTTATTGGGATTGAGGTAATTAGGTGTCTCTTTTGCTTTATGGATTCAAGAATACATTCTTTCCACATGTTTGTGAAGTTCTCACTAAACATTTGTTTCAATATATTATCTGTTCCCTTCTCGTTTCCTTCTGGTATACCCATTATTCTTATTTTGCTCTTTCTAACGGAGTCAGAATGTTCTTATAGAGTTCTTTCATTGTTTTTTTTTAAGATTTTATTTAGGAATTGGTGAAGGGAAACAGCATTGGGGAATGGTGGAGAGGAACAGCATTGGGAATCGGGGGAAGGGAAACAGACAAGGTCTTGTCCTTTTTTTTTTTTTAAAGATTTTTATTGGGGAATTAGGGGAATAGGAACAGTGCTGGGGAATTGGGGGAAGGGGAACAGACAAGTTGCTGTCGTTTTGTTCTTCAATCTAGTTGTGGAGGATGTTGCTTCACTGGCTCAAGTTGGCACCATCATTGCGCTCTTCTCTGGCGAGGCAGACCAGTCGCCAGCTTCTGGACGGCCGCTCACTGCAGCTGCTGGCCGCTCACGCTGGCTGCTGACTACACACGGTAGCCAATGACAACCCACTGCTACAGGGGCTGCAGCCTATGCCGTCGCCGGCGACTCATGGCAGCCCAGCTCCAGGTTGAGCTGTTGTTCAGCATCTTAGCTGCAGAGGGCAGTGTCACTGGCCCTCATATGTGGGATCCAAACCGGGGCCCTCTGGCATCCCAAGCGAGTTCTTAACCATCGCGCCACTCGGCCGGCCTGAGTTCCTGTCCTTTTTGTTCTTAAGTCTAGTTGTGGAAAATGTCACTTCACTGGCCCATGTTGGTATTATGATCATTGCACTCTTCCCGGGTGAGGCAGTTGGTCTCCGGTCATTGGACAGCAGCTCACTCCAGCTGCCCGCTGCTCACACTGGCTGCCACCCACTCATAGTAGCTCAAGGCAGCCCACTGCAGGCCCACTGAAGCTTATGCCATCATTGGTGACTCATGGCAGCCCAGCTCCATGTTGAGCTGTCGTTCACCATCTTAGCTGTAGAGGGCGTAGTGTCACTGGCCTCCATGTGGGATCCGAACTGGTGGCCCTGCTGCTCAGAGCTTGCACTCCCAAGCCAACTCTTAACCAATGAGCCACTTGACCGGCCTCTCTTTCATTTTTTTTAACTCTCAAAACTCTCTCCTTCATCTGTGTTATTTACAGATTTCTATATTTGATATCACTAATGTTTTCTTCCATCTCATCAGCTCTATTACCTAAATTGACTCTTTCACTCTTCATTTATTTTATTGAGTTCTTCATTTCTAGAATTTCTACTTTTTTTCTGTAACTCCTGTTGTTTTTCTTTAATTCATTTCAGGCATACAAATGAACATAACAGTTAGACATTTACACCCTTTATAAAGTGATAACCCCCTAATATCTGCTATTCTTCTAGCATTGTATATAGTTGTTACAATACCATTCACTATATTCTCTATGCTATGTTTTACATCCCGTAAATGAATACACAAATACACCCACATACACACACACACAAATACACACACACACACACACACCAGGGATACCAAAAACTGTATACGAGTGGACACTTTGGTCAACATTGTTCAAGCAGTAATTCGCCATAATCAGAATTGTCTAGATGCTGATGATAACCACTGTGAGCACCTCTTGTAATTGCAGAAGTCAAGCATGACTTGAATTCAACTTTTGTTATTGGTATATATTGAGTACTACAATTTTAATAATGTTTACCTTTCTTAAAATGTGTTTACATTTTTGTGGCACCCTTTGAAAATTATATTTGGGAACTTGCCTCCTTGGGCTTACATTGGTAGCACTGTACAAACATCTCAATAAGGTTTCATAACCTATGTATATCAGTATCTCACAGCTGTGTTCATGTTGACATGTTCCAGTGTCTTGCTGAGTGGCATTCATTATTGTTGTTGCATGTTTTGTGGGCTGTTGCAAGAATGTCTGAGCATGAATTAAAGCAATGAACAAACATTAAATTTCTTGTTAAACTTGGCAGAGGTGGAAGTGAAATCAGGGACATGTTAGTCCAAATTTATGGGGATAATACCATGAAGAAAACAACAGTGTGCAAATGGATTAAACATTTTTCTGAGTGGGGAGATCATGTCACTGATGAAGAGACGTCAGGGCCTCAAGTAATGAGCAGAACTGATGAAAGTATTGCAAAAAGTCATTGAATTGTGTTTCAAAATTTTTGGCTGATTGTCAGAAGCATAGCAGACCAAGTAAACATCAATTGAGATACAGTAAAAAAAATCTTAACAGAAAATCTTGGCATGAGAAAGGTGTGTGCAAAAATGTTTCTGAAGGAGCTCACCAATGAACAAAAGTAAAGAAGAGTCAAAGTTTGCCAAGACCTCTTGGAGAGGCAAGACAATGTTTGGGTCATGTTATCACTGGTGATGAAACATGGGTGTAACAATGCAACCCTGAAACAAAGCATGAAAATTCACAATGGAAATCTGCCAATTCTCCATGGCCAAAAGAGTTTTGTCATTCCAAATCAAGAGTCAAAACAATGTTGCTAACCTTTTTTTGACATGAGAGGGATTATTCATTATGAATTTGTACCAACTGGACAAACAGTTAATCTGGTTTACTATTTGCAAGTGCTGAAAAGGCTGCGTGAAAAAGTTACACAAAAATGACCTGAAATTTTCATCAATAATTAATGGCTGCTGCATCGTGACAAAGCACTGTCTGTGAGGCAGTTTTTAGCCAGTAAACACATAACTGTATTGGGACACGCTCCTTACTCACCTGATCTCCCTCCCCCCATGATTTCTTTCTTTACCTGAAGGTAAAGGAATTATTGAAAGGAAGACATTTGATGACAATCAGGTCATCAAGAGTAATACGACGACACCTCTGATAGCCATTCCAGAAAAAGAGTTCCAAAGTTGCTTTGAAGGGTGGACTAAGTGCTGGTGTCAGTGCATAGTTTTCAAAAGGGAGTATTTCAAAGGTGTCCATAGTGATATTTAGCTGATGTAGATGATGTAGGTAGCACTTTTTTAAAGATGTGTTCATGAACTTGTCATACTTCGTGTGTTTTATATATATATATATATATATATATATATATATATATATATATAAAATTTATAATTGACATTCAGTATTATTCTACTTCAGTTTCAGGTATATAGCACAGTGGTCAGGCATCTACACAGTTTATGGAGTGATCCCCCTTATAGGTCCAGTATCCATCTGGCACCTTGCATAATCTTTACAAAATTATATTCCTCATACTGTATTTCATGCCCTCATGACTGTTTGGTGCAATATTCATTTTGTTCTTTGATTGTGTTCCTGAGTTTATTAAAGTGCCCACCTGCCTTTTCTTGCATCTCATTGAGTTTTTTCAGATCTTCTATCTTGAATTCTCTGCCATTTAAGACACATATTTCCATATCTTTAAGTTCATTTTCTAGAGTGTTTTCATTTTCTTTCTTAGCTGCCTTGTTACCTTGGTTATTCCTGGCAATTAATGAATTATTATTTCTCTTCCTGGGCATCTACAGAAATGGGTTCTGCAGCAGGGTGATATGAAGATGTTGCTGTTTTCCTTTCCAGTTGGTGTCACTGGATAATGTTCTCTCCCCCCACAGCCTTTAATTTTCTCTCATGTTGTGTTTTATTTTCTCTTGCACTGTTCTGGCTTCAATGAAAGGTGGGTTTCTCCTCTTTGAGCAGGTCACCTGGGTCTTAGGGCTGTGCCTCTTAGGGAGGATATGGAAAGCAATGGTGTTCTGATTTTCTAAAATTCCTATGGTGCCTCTTCAGCTATATGCTGAGCCTGTGTGTCTTAGCAGCTTTGGTTGCCCCTGCAGGAATCTGCCCATATAGTTAGGGGTAGTGTGGTCTTTGAGAGGAGGCTGGTGCATTTGTGACTCAGCAATGGCGACTGCCAGTCCACAGCTGTCTCTCCCCTATAATTTTTTCCCTGTCACCATTATTATTCAGTGGCGCTATACATCTGCATTTGTGGGACTGTTGCTCCAGTTCTCAGGGCTATAGATATTTTGTTCTTTAATCTGACACTGCTATCATTTTTTCTGGAGTTCATGTTTAACACTGGGAGTGTGGGGTGGGGAAAGCTCTGGGAGGGTGGCAGGTAGATATCCAGGCTCCTTGTCTTTGTTTTCTGTTACCTGCCTGGCAGTGATAGGTTAAATCACAGTTCTCACCTGAATTATCTGCCCAAAATGCTGGGTTCAGCCATATTATATGCTGATCCATCTGGCAGGACTGTGGGCCACAGGGAGTGAGCCTGCAGCCTGGATTCTTCCCTCTCCTGAGACTGCAGTGAGCTCCCAACTGTGTCCTGTGCCCTGTAGCCCATGTCTCTGCATGTCCCCCTTTTTTCCTCCCCTGCTTGTCTGATTTGCCTACCTTCAGATGATTCAATGCATAGGTCTTTCAGACGTGCTTGTGTGTTGCTTAAGTTATCCTTTGTTGAATTATAGCTGTTCAACTTGTTGTCATTTCCAGAAGGGTTTTCAAGAAGCATTCTTAAGATAACATTTTTGTTTCAGAATTCTTTACATTCTTTTAAATATATAAAACACTGATGGGGTTCCATAATTAAAATTACTCAGGAAGATATACTTAGAGAAGTATCACACCTACTCCAGTCCATTATAAATTGTTTAATCCACCATCTTTTGTTTCTCTAATTCACTCCTTGTAGGTAACCAAACCCTTCAGTTTTTGGTTTACTTTTCTTGTGGTATTTTTTTTGTATATTTGTTTGTTTTGTTATTGTTTTTGCAAAAGTTAGCAGCTATGCGTATATTCTGTTATTTCTCCATTTTAATTTCATGATAGCAGCATGCCATTGACAATCTTTGTGCTTTGCATTTCTTGTTTAACAATACATCCTGGAAATCACTCCATATCAATTTATTAATTCTTCCTCATTTTTTTGGTTGCATAATAACCCATCATATTTTTATTTAACCACTCTGTTAAATACAGACATTTAGGACATTTCCAGTATTATGCATTTATATTAATCAATCAATCAATGAGTCAGTCAGTCAATAAAATGCTGAAGAAAATAACATTGTGTATATGTACTTTTGTATTGTTGAAGATATATTTTCAGGCTGAAGTCCTAGAATTTAGATTGATAGTTTAAATGATAAACAGATACATATTTTTGATAAATGTTATCCAATTCCTTTTTATAAGGGTTGCAGCAACTTGTATTCCCACCAGAATGTGGAGACATATGTATGAGTGTTATACAGCATTGCTAACAGAATGGGTTGTCACGCATTTAATTTTATGTTAGAAATGTTTTAAATTTACAGAAAAATTGTGAGTAGAATATACAGAATTCCCATATACTTTACATCCAGTTTCCTTTATTATTAACACCTGACATTATGATCCATTTCTTACAGTTAATAAACAAATATTGGAAACATTTTTAACAATTTTCTGTATTTTATTCAATTATCATTCATTTTTATCTAATGTCTTTTTTTCTGTTCTAGGATCCCATTCATGATAACATATTACATTTAGTCATCATGCCTCCTTAGGCTCTTCTAGACTGTAACAGTTTTTCAGGCTTTGTTTGTTTTTGATGATCTTGACAATGTTGAAGTACACTGGTCAGTTATTTTGTAGAATGTCCATCAATTGGGGTTTGTCTGATGGTTTTCTCATTGTTGTACTGGGGTTATAGGATCTGGGGAGGATGAACACAGGGGAAAACTGCCATTCCCATAATATTATATCAATGGGGCATATTATGAACATGGTTTATGAATATTGATATTGATCTTGGTCACCTGACTGAAGTAGTATTTGTCGTTTCTCAACAATACATTTATTTCTTTCCCCTTTTCCATACTGTATTGTTTAGAAACAGCTCACTATGCACAAACCACATTTAAGGAGTGTGAGATTATATTTTACTGCTTTAAGAGAAAGATTTCTACATAAATTGCTTGGCATTCTTCTGTACATGAGATTTTTTTAATGTCTCTCCAATTATCTATTTATTTATTCTATATTTATAATGTCATAGACTAGTGGATGTTTATTTTGTACTTGGATTATAATCCAATACTACTTCATTTTATTGCTCAAAGTTTTCCAGTTTCCACCACGAGGTGCTCTTTCAGTTTGTTTTTATGTCTCTTTGGTATAGTCTCATCATAATGGGGATTTTATTCATTTATTTTTAGCATTTTCTTAATTTCTGGAACTTCTTTTCCACACTCATTTTTCAATGAAGTGCTCTAGTCCTAGAATCAACAATTTTCCCAATGAACCCTTCTTCCTATTATCAGAGAATGATATTAGAAACCAAGATCTGGGTAGTAGGTATGGTCCTTGCTGCTAGACCCTCTTATTGGAGAGAATAGAAAATATATGTGTGTATACTAATTCACACATATCTATCTATCATCTATCTATCCATCTGTATTTATATTAAGCTAAACATGAGTTCATACTCATGTCGCCAACTCCAATTCATTACCATGAAGATCTTGGCTCCTCCCCTTTGCTTATTGGTAGCTTTCCCCTGCAGCAGCGAGAAATTTAGTTTTCACAATTCACCTCCAGTTACTTAATTGTTCAATTATAGTATATGAATATCAGTATCAGAATTATTAGTCTGTACTCCCATGGGAAACAGTTTTAGCACCTAGAATATAATCTTTGTGTAACAGTGTTTATGTACAGTTGTTTTTTCCTTTTAGTCTTACCTGAAATATATTCCAAGAGATCATAGTATATAATTATTTTTATTCATTATTACATTCAATTGGCTACTATTTCGTTGAGGATTTTTGTATCTCTGGTCATAGGAGATGTTGACCTGTAGTTTTTCTTTCTCATAATGTCTTTAGTGTGGTTTTGATAATAAGGTAACTCTGGTATCATAGCACGAATTAGGAAGTCTTCTCATTGCTTGTGTTTTTTAGAAGATTTTGTGAAGAATTGATATTTACTTCTTCAGTATTTGTAATATTCACCAGTGAAATTATATAGCCCTGGTGCTTTCTCTTGTGGAAAGTTGTTAATTATTTATCCAATTTCTTTAATAAATATAAGCTTCACCGGTTATCTATTTCTCCTTAAGTGAGTTTTGATACTTGGTATCTCTTAAGGGATAGGTCCATTTCATCTAAATGATCAAATTTTTGGTCATAGAGTTGTTCATACTATTTATTTTTATTCTTTTAATGTCCATGGGATTAGTAAAGATGACCTCTCATCCATTTCTTTAAACTGTTAATTGTATTTACTCTTTTTAATTTTTGGTTAGCTTGGCTAGAGTTTTTATCAATTTTATTGAGTTTTTTTTAATAGATTTTGGTTTCATTCTTTTTCTATTGTTATCCTGTTTTCAATTTTTTGACTGCTGTTCTAATTTTTATAATTTCATTTTTCTAACTTTTTTGGGCTCAAGTTACTTTTGTTCTCTAGATTTCTGAGGTGAAATCTTAGGTTATTAAGTTTAGATTCTTTTTTCTAATATATTCATTCAATGCTATAAATTTTCCTCTAAGCCCTGTTGGTGTAGTGGTAAAATGTGGAAGAAGGGTACCTTTCTGTAGTCTTTTTATTTAATCTGGGTTTTAGTAGGAAGTTGTCTCTTCACAAGTGTTTATTTAATAATATAACTTTCTCCTATACTTCCTTTTGGTGAGAGAGAAAAGCCTGAGGGGATTGGGACAAGGAATGTCCTTCTGCCACCTGGGCTAAGGCTCTTATAAAGTCTCTTTTCCTTAGTACAGATAGCTTTTATTTTGGAGAACACACCAGAGGTATCTCAGGATGATTACTCTTTTCCTCCCCTAGGCAGAGCCAGGAGGGGATCTCTTCAGGATCTTCACTGTGAGAACCAATTGGCTTTCCAGAGGTAAAATCCATTAATTTGGGGTTTCCTAAAAATGCACCCTCAGGAGTTTCTCACTCTCATGCTCTTCCTCATTCATCATCTATGGGTTTGGTCAAAATTACCATTTAAGTGGTTCTACAATTTTATGGCTGTTGTAGATCCTGCTTTAGGTAAGCAGATATTAGCTGTGAAATTCTGGATTACTCTGACTCTCTAGATTTCTGTATTTTGGCTTACCCTGCTACTTCAATTATCTCATGGATCCAAGAAAAGTCACTGATTTTTAGTTTACCAGGTTTTTTTTTTCTTGTAGGGGTGACTGTGACAACTGCAAGGTCTTTTACATGTTGAACTGAAAACTGAAGGCCTGCCATATATTTTTAATTGTTGCTATTCTGATAGCTGAGATATGGTATCTCATTTTAATTTTGATTTCCATTTATTTATATTTGATGAACATCTTTTTATATGTTTAAGAGCCATTTTTATATTTTGTTCTGCACATTCCTTTTTTATTTTCCCTATTTTTGTCATTGACATTATCATCATCTCATTGATTATTGGTTCATTCCATTCTTCCCATGACAAATGAATCATCGTATACTAGCTACACTTTCTTTCCAGTAACTCTTGCTTCATTTAACATTCTTAATATTGCCACCTTAGTTCAAAATCTAGCATAATATATGTCATAGTTTCCAAAATAAATTCCTTGTATTTGTTTCCTGCCCCTTTAGTCTTATGTTTGTGAGAAAGGTGAATTGATCTTCTAAAAGTTTAGAAAAGTTATATAGTAGTTGAGAGCTCCAGTTTTGGAGTCAAACTGAACATGGCTGAGTTCAATCTTTGGTTTTCATAGCTATGTGATGCTATAGAGGTCACTTTGCCTCTCTTAGCTTTCATTTCTTTATATTCTAGGTGATAATAATAATATTTATTCACATATTGTTTTATTGATTATGAAAGGCAATGTAATCAATGTACTTAGCACAATGTTGAACCTATATTAAACCTTTTACTTAGGAATATTTAGTAAATTACATTAAAACTATTTGTTGTGATATGCCAGATACATTTTTTTCCTATCACCCCTCATACAAACACAGTACGCTTTAATCAAATTGAACTTTCACCATTTCTTAAAAGCTTGTGCTTTTCCATCTTTATGTCATTTCTATCTTTTATATCGTTTGCTCTACCATGGATACCCTCTACTTCCAATCTCCAGACATTGAAATCCCATCCATTCTTCCAAATTTGTGTCAAGTGCCACACTTCCTATTAATACTCCTCTGATAATATTGTTTGAAAACCATATTTTATAAGTAAACGCCTGTAGCACTCTCTCTTTTTTTCTGATTTTGAATAAACATAGAATTTGATAGATGCCATAAGAAACTAAATGCTTCACTTTTATATATACTGTTACATGCAAGTAGTAAAGGCTCAATAAACATTTTTATGAAGAACAATGTCATCTAAAAATCCAGTTACACCTCTTTGAGTAATCCGTAGAAATCTAATGTTGTTGCTTTAATTCATCTTTTGGTTTAAAGTACATACTATGTGATGAACAACAATTTTTTTCCTCAGGAGAGCTCTAGATAATACTGAAAGTGGCATAGAAAAGGTACACTTTATGTGAAACATGAAAGATCTGAAACACAAGGAACTGTGCGATAAGGCACTGAGGATGGAAATGTGAAGTCTTACACAACCATGGGTTACTAGGGACCAAAAGGGAAGACTTGAGTGCCCAGCAAAACAAAATAGAAGTTACACTGAAATGTAAGCCTTGAAACTTCTGCTGAGTCACTACCAGACAGAATAAAGAGTTTATAAGCTCTGTTGTTAGTGATGAGTGACACAATCAATGAGATTCCAAGTCGCACTGACTATATATATATGACATTTTCAAAAGTTTTAAATATTCTCCTTCTGATCATTGATACTTTGGAAGCATCTATTGAATGAGCACCAATATCTTTCCTTCAGTGAATTAGAGAAGACTTGGTCACATTAATGTTCAGTCATAGCTTTCATTTATAGATTTTTATTTATCCTAATCTCTTTCTCCTAAAATGAATATGATGTTAGCTTTTAGTCACAGGAAGTACCAGTTGAGAGAATATATGTGAGTCAATTAAGTCCATCTCTTCAGTTGGGTAACTGAACATACTACAAATAGCACATTGGTAGCATCATTTTTGGCTTCATGGAAACTTGTATTAAGTAGCTTGCTTCAAGCAGAAAGATGAGGTAGAAAAAAGTCATGAATAATATTGATCCCAAATATCAGGCAGTTTGAATACATCTTATTCATATTTTACTTTTATAGAACACACTAATTTTGAAAGAACACAACCTGGGCCAGCCGAGTGGCTCAGTTGGTTAAGGGCAAGAGCTCTGAGCAATAGCATTGCCAGTTCAATTCCTACAAGGTCCAGTAAGCTGCACCTGAGCTGAGCTGCCGCTGAGCTGCCAACAGGTGGCAAAACGGCACAGCTGGTGAGAACACGTGCTGCTGACAACAAGGTTGCTGGTTTGACTCTCACATGAGATGGTGGGCTCCCACCCACAACTAAGATTGAACATGGCACCTTGAGCTGAGCTGCTGTGAGCTGCTGATAGGCAGCCAGATGGCAACTGGACTTGAAGCTGATCTAGCTGCGCCCTCCATAACTAAGATCGAAGAACAACAACTTGGCTTTTCCCCTTCCCCAATTCCCCAACACTGTACCCTTCCCCAATTCCCAATGAAATCTAAATAAATCAAAACAAAACAAAAGAACCCAACCTGATTTAGACCAGCTTGCATATAAAATTAAATAGAAGTGACATAATAATTCTCAAGAGATCTCAGGACTAAGTTGATTACAAACAGCTGAAGCATTCAATTGACATTCAAAAGCTATTCAAAGAATAATTAAATGCAAGAGTCCATATGTAGATCTTTGTTCTATATCTCTTGTGCAGTTCACAAACTGGTACTGACTGACATTCAAGCCATGTGTGCCAGGTACTTTAATCACAGTACTCAAAATGTTGGGAAGTCATTGGCTAGGTTAAGTACAATTATGTTTTTGTTAGGATCTACTAGACAGACAAGAGGAATTTGAGTTTCCTTTTTAGAGATGTGAATTGTGATGAGTGTATGTGCACACGCATGTGTATGTGTGTGTGTGTGTGTGTGTGTGTGTGTGTGTGTGTTAATGGCAGTTATACAAGCATAGTCTTGATTCCAAATAACATTTTTCTCGAAGGGCCGGCTGAGTGGCTCAGTTGGCTAAGAGCTCGCTCAAGAGTTTGAGCTCTGAGCAACAGCGGTTCGGGTCAGCCCGAGCTGAGCAGCCACTGAGCTGCCAACAGGTGGCAGGATGGCTCAGCTAAAGAAAAAGAAAATCCCAAATAGCATTTTTCTCAATTAAAACTTAATAGATAATGTTGAATTTAGCTGTGCATTCTACATTTGTTAATGCAGACACTAATGTTCAATGATTTCACATTTTTAAATGAGGATAGTCTTTTCTGTAGAAAAGAGTCTTTGAAAAACAGAAATATAAAATATATATCCTCTTTCATATGTGTGCAAAGAGTTACTCCCACCTTCCTCGGAAAACTTCCAGGAAAGATTTTCCAGGAAAGTAGGAATACCTCACCTCTGAGAATATGTACATGTGCTTTAAGAGTGACACAGTGCTTGCGCAATGGCTTCTTTTCTGCATCTATCTGAATCACATGTGGCAGGTCACTAACCATTTTGCTTTTGAACTAGAGATATTAGATATTTTAGTGCTAGTGATTACTGTGCATCGAGTTATTACTAAGGACATACTTGTAACATTTTCTAAATAAATAAATATGGAACTCAATAATAACAGCCTCTGATAAATACTAGGAAGAAAACAAGGAGTCTATCAGAGAGAATAATATAGGGGCATTAATTAAGACGGTCAGGAAGGTGCTCTGTATAGAAGTGGCATATAAACTGAGACAATGACCAAAAGAAGTGGTCTTGCAAATAACCTTGAACAAAGATGGTAGAGCAAGCACTAAAGCCCCAAGGTAGTTTTCTCTTAAGAACTAAAAGAAGGCCATTGTTTTTAGGACATAATGGATGAAAGATTGAGTGATGTCAAGTAAAACTACAGAGTTGGTTGCATGGGAGTCATTCAAGGTTTGTAAGTTGTCATTGTAAGGAGTTTCAATTTTATTCTTAGTGAATTTGAGAAACCATTGAAGGTTTACATTATTATATAAAAATATCACTCTAGATACTTTGTGTGGAAGGATTGTAATGGGCTGGTGGGAATAAAAGAATAGAAATGGGAGATAAATTTCAAGGTTATCATGGCAAGTCAGGTAAGAGATGAACCTGTGCTAAAGTTTGACAGTGGATGTAAAGAATAGGACATGGATTCAGAGATATTTTAGAGGTTGTATCACCAGAGTTTCCTGATGGGTTAGATGGATGTGCATGTGTGTGTGTGTGTGTGTGTGTGTGTGTGTGTGTGTGTGTACTGTGAGGAAAAGGATAAAAACAAAGATCACTACAAATTTTCTGACTTAAACAAGGAACTGAATGGTGCTGCTGTTTTCTAAAATAGTAACACCGGGAGAGGAACAAGTTTGGGGGGAAAATCAGAAGTTTAGTGTTAACATCCTGTGATTGAACGATCTGTGAGACACATAAGATATATGAAGCTATGGTATTTGATATGTCTTGAACACAAGAGAAGTGTTTAGACTGAAGACATACATTTATGAACTAATCTGCATATAAATAGTGACTGATGTGGAAATTTCTGAAAACAGAGACAGTGAAGATCGGGAAGACAAGAAAACTTATATTTTGTCAAGGAAGTCCAACATGATAGAGGTCTATCAGAGAAGGAAGAGCCAAAAACAGAAATAGAGGTGTAACCAGTGAGACAGTGAAAATCAGACATACATGTGGTAAAAACTAAGAAAGAAAAGTACTATAAAAAATGGCAAGATCTGTTGATTCCTGCTTAAACATTATGTAAGATGAAGACAGAACAATGTTTGATGCGTCAAGCAACAAAAAAGCCTTCAGTTACTTTGATAAAGGCATTGTCAGTAAAAGGATGGGGATGAAAATCAGCTGGAAACAGGCTAAAGAGTAAATAAAAAAAACATCTGGTTAAAAAATTTCTACAAGAGGGACAACCAAGATGGCACAGTAGGCATGCTGTGTTTACCTTCTCTCACAACCATATCAAACGTACAACTCATCTACAAAACAACCATAATTGAGAATTGCCTAAAATCAAGCCAAACTGAAGCCTTTCAACTAAGGACTTGCAGAAGAAGCCACTTCCAGACTGGAAAGAAGGTCAGAGATGTGTAACAGTCTGTTCCAACACCGGTGTGTGATCATTAAAGATTGGGAGGACTATTTTGGCTGTGGGGGTCCCCTCCACATCCCCTAGAGGAGCAGAAGATTCCAGCCCAGGTTCCAGTGCCAGGGAAAAATGTCCAATAATTTCTGGTTGTGAAAACCAGCAGAGATTGTGACTGAGTGAGACCAAGTACAGCTGCCCTCAGAGGTGTGCCTCTTAAAGGGACTTCATGCAGACTTACCCATGAGTGGAATCACTGGCTCTGAGCTCCAGCACTGGGGCAGCAGCTGAAAAGGTGGCAGAAACATATGGAGGGGCACTGAGTTGTCTGGCTTGGGACGGGTGCTGGAGAGGCAGCTTTCTCCTGGATGGGGGAACTGGTGGAAGGCTATTGGTTCTTTGCTGAGCCCTCCCTCTTCCCAGCATGCAAACACAGGCAGCCACCATTTCTGAGTCTCAGTCATTCGTTTGCCATGCCCTGGCGATTTGAGACCTGGCCCCTGCCCAACTTTTGAGCACACCCAGTCTGCTCTGAGTGGCTTTTTTGTGCAGAACACCTGCTTTGGCTCAAGCTTCAGAATCTCCTAGGGTCTCTCAAGTGTTCTCAGAACCCAGACAAGCAGCATCTGGCTTTCCCTGTACTTCTGGCTGAGCAGCCCTAAACTGGCACTAGGGGCAGCCAGCCTTTTTCACAGCTTTGCCTCTCAAGGTGCTTCCAAGCACATGAGCGGCAGTCATCTGTGGATTTATTTCTTACTCCCACTGGGTGGTCCCAGGTGAGGCATGGGCTGTGGCTGAAGTAGACCTACACCGGATCCCCTCCAAGGTGGTCCTGGGGCTGGCAACCCCATTAGCCAGTTTCAAAATTAGCTGGAGCTTTACCCAGCCACCTCCAAGTACAACCCAACTATGGGGTGGATTGGGCAAGCACCAGAATCCTGCTGAGGCAAATCCTGCTCTGTAGGATCAGCCTCTGCACAATAACTCTTCCACTGTAGTCAAGATCAGTCCTCACAACCAAAGAGCCTGAGAATTAATCCCTCCTATTGACATGCAAACAGCAACCAAGACTCAACTACAAGAGGAGAGCACACACAACCCACACAAGGGACACACCTGGAGCATGTGGCTCAGGTGACCACAAAGACTGCAACACTGAACCCCACAGCACACCTACTACATAAGGTCACTCAACTAAGAACTGAAGGCATAGCAGCCCTACCAAATACATAAAAACAAACACATGGAGGCAGTCAAAATGGGGAGACAAAGAAACATGTCCCAAATAAAAGAACAGAACAAACCTCCAGTAAAAGAACGAAGCAAAATGGAGATAAGCAATCTATTAGAAACAAAGTTTCAAACACTGGTTATAAGAATGCTCAATGATCTCCGAAGGAACTTCAACAGAGAAACAGGAAGCATAAAAATGGAGATGTGGAAAACATAGAAAAGAACTAGTCAGAAATAAATGATACAATACTGGAAACAAAGAATATATTACAGGGAATCGGCAGTAGATTAGATGAAGCTGAGGATCCAGCCAGCAATGTAAAAGATAAGGTAGCAGAAAACACCCAATTGGTACAGCAAAAAAAAGGATCCAAAAATTTAGGAGAGTTTAAGGGGCCTCTGGGACAATATCAAGTGTACCAACATTCTCATTATAATAGTACCAGAAGGAGAAAAGAGAGAGCAAGGAATTGAAAATCTATTTGAAGAAACAATGACAGAAAACTTCCCTAACCTGGTGAAGGAAATAGACATACAAGCCCAGGTAGCACAGAGAGTCCCAAACAATATAAACCCAAAGAGGCCAATGCCAAGACACATCATAATTAAAATGCCAAAGGCTAAACAAAAAGAAAGAATTTTAAAAGCAGCAAGAAAAAAACAGTTAGCTACCTACAAGGGAGCCCCATAATACTGGCAGCTGACTTCTCAACAGAAACTTTGCAGGAAAGAAAAGAGTGGCAGGAAATATTCCAAGTGAAAAAAAAAGCAACAATATACAACCAAGATTGCTCTACTTAGCAAGGCTGTCTTTTAGAATTGAAGGATGACAGATAAGGAGCTTCCAAGACAAGAAAAAGCTGAGAGTTCATCACCACCAAACCAGTATTAGAAGTAATCTTAGAGAGTCTTCTTTAAGATGGGAGGGTGGTTAAGGATGGGTGAAAGGGGAAGGGATTAAAAAGTACAAACTGGTTGTTATACACTAGTCATGGGACGTAGGGTATAGCATAAGGAATATAGTCAATAATATTGTAATAACTAGGTATGGTGCCAGATTGGTATTAGATCTATCAGAGTGATAACTGGGAATGGGGTTCGGGACAGGATGAAAAAGGGGAAGGCATTAAGAAATACAAACTGAAAGTTAATTAAGTATGGGAAATATAATCAAGAATGTTGTGAAAATCATGTAAGGTGCCAGATGGCCACTGGACTTATTAGGGGGATCACGTCATAGACTGTCAATGCCTGACCAATGCATTATATACACCTGAAGTAAAATAATACTGAATGTCAACGATAAATAAATATATATGTATATATAGTCCCAGGATGTGGACTGCAACATAGTAAATGTATTGTAACAGCTATATAAAATGTCAGAGGGGTAATAGCCAGGGGGTTGGGTTATCAGTTTATGAGGGGTTTACATGTCTAGCTATTATGTTGCTTTGTACACCTGAAACTAATAAAAGTAAATTAATTTTTTAAAATTCTGCAAACTTATTTTGTGACATATCTTTCTTCATCTAACAAATAGCAAAGATTAAATGCAAAAACTGAAATGGAAAAAAATAAAACAGAGCTGTGCATGATAGTGAAATAAATATCCTTATGACCAAAAATGGAATGGGAACACAAAGAAGTTTTTGAGACTAAATCCACAAACCTATGAAAGATGGGGTCCTGCAGAATAATAAAAAAAAAAGTTTCATAGATGAGAAACTGGTACCACAGCTAGTCATACTGCCTGTAACCAAGAACTGAAGCAGGATCCCACACACCTGAAAAGATTCTGCAAAACCTGTTGTTGACATTCTAGCAGGAGATACTGTTTTGTAAGAATCTGTGTATTTAGTGAGTAGGTAAAGACCAGGGAAGTGAACCAAGATCTCCACTGGTATATTCAAGGATTTTGAAATATTTTTCACATAACTACAAGACTGGGAATTTTAAAAATGATTGTAAGAGTAATTCTGCATTGAGGGTCTGGTGGGCATGTGGAGACATGGGATGTGTACCAAGTGAAAGGGAGATATAAAAAGGGTAAAACATAAACAAATAACCTCTCACTCAAAATGAGTGTGTAAACAGAAGTCACAAACAACATAAAATAATGTGATGAAATCAATTTTAATAAATATTCAGAATAAGACAATAGAATGTATTGCATGCATGCTCAAAGAGATAAATATAGCCATAACAGTTGAAAAAGAAAAAAATAATTGAAAATCAAAATAATTAAAAATGAAACTAGAATAGGTAGTAATGAAAAATAGAAATCTTGATAGTAAAGAATGCAATCATTGGAGTAAAACAAATCCAATTAGGTTGCCTAGACTATAGACTGGATAAAGTTGTAAAATCTAATTAGGTAGATTGAACTGTGGACTGAATGCAGTGACTTGCAAGAGAATACCAAGGTACTCACTCAGAATGCTGTTCAAAAGACAAAGAGGTAAACATGAAAATGCAGTTAAAAGACATATGGGTTAGATTGAGAGATCTTAATATATGTCTAAGAGAATTTCAGAAAAAATAAAGTAGAAAGACATATTAGAAAAAAATAATAGTAAGTTTTCCAGTTGTATCCCTGATTACATCACAGAAATGGCAATGTGAGGTGAGCCCCTTGAAATGCCCTGTTCAACAAATTGAACAGCTATCATTCCACAAAAGACTCCCTGCATAGCAGACAGGCAAGACTAAGAGATGTGCAATTGAAATCATCTAAAGGTGGGCAAATTGGGCAAGTGGGGAAGGAGAAAATCGGGAAGTGCAGACACATGAGGCACACTCGGGCTGAAGGACACAGACTGGAGCTCAGAACTCTTTGCATTCTGGAGATATTGCAGTCACAAAAGAGGGTATAATTCAGAGTTCTAACACTCCCCTTATTGCCCACAGTCCCACTTGGAGGGATCAGGACTTAACACAGTTTAACCCAATGCTCATGGAAAAGACCTCAGAGCAAAGACTGAGGTATGAAGAGTGAGAATGGTGGATTAAGACCTTACTGCCAAGCGGAGGACAGAAAACCCCTCCCCATCCTCCCAGAGCTAGCCACACTCCCACCTTCCCAGTGCAAGAACTGGAATGATAGCAGTGTCAGATAAAAGAACAGAATATTTGCAGTTCTGAGAACTGTAGCTCCACAGTAATGGACATGCAGGCCAACTAGTTTCAGCGAAGGGGAGTGAGTCTTGGGTGCTGGGTTGGCTGTGCTGGTGGTCCCAATCATTGCTCTCACAAACCATGCAGCTCCTGCCCCCACCTATCTGGATGGATTATTGCAGAGGTAAAGAATGTCACTGAAACACACAGGCTCTGAATCTGGTGCAGGAAGAACTTTGGAACTTCAGAAGCTTTCCACATCTAGCCATGTAGATGGTAACCTGAGACCAAGATCAACTGCTCACAGAAGAGAAGCTCACCTTCCAGGGAAAACCCCCCCGCAATATGTGAGAAGCCAGGACAGTGCAGAGAAAATATAACACTACAGCATGAAAGAGAATAAAAGACTGCAGTCAGAGAGAAAATAAAACATTCCACCAACACTTGCTGGGAAGCAAAAAAAAAAACAAAAAACCAAACACCTCTTCTTATCAACCTCCTGCAGAAGTCACACCTGTAGATGCCTAAAAAGAGAAATAATAATTCATTAATTGCCATGAATAACCAAGGTAACAAGGCAGCTCAGAAAGAATATGAAAAGTCTCCAGAAAGCCATGGAAATATGTGACTTAAGTAACAAAAAATTCAAGATTGCAATTCATGAAAAACTCAACGGGTTACAAGAAAACACAGACAGTCATTTTAGTGAACTCAGAAACACAATCAAAGAACAAAATGAACACTTTACCAAAGGGATTGAAATTTTAATAAAGAATCAAATACAATTTCTGAAGATTAAGAACTCAATAAAATAAATCACAAATGAAATAACCAGCTTAGGTAATAGAGCTGATCAGATGAAGGAAAGAATTGGTGACATCAAAGATAGAAATCTGGAAATGACACAGATCAAAGAAGAGAGAGACTTGAAAGTTAAAACAAATGAAAGAACTCTACAAGGATTTTCAGACTTTATCACAAACAGCAACATAAGAATAATGGGCAAACCAGAAGGAGAAGAAAGGGAGAAGAGAACAGAGTATGCTCAAACAAATAGTCAATGAGAAGTTCCCAATTTTGTAGAAACAACTGGATTCTTGAATTCAAGAAGGAAATACCTCACCTAATTACCTCAATACAAAAAGGCCTTCTCTAAGGCACGTTATAAAAAAGCTGTCAAAAATTAATAACAAAGAAAGAATCCTCAAGGCAGCCAGGGAAAAGAAGATGGTAACCTACAAAGGCAAGCCCATTAGATTCTCATCAGATTTTTCAGCAAAAATTCTGAAGCCAGGAGGGATTAGAATCAAATATTCAAACTACTGAAAAAGAGAAATTATGACCCAAGAATAATATATCCAGCAAAGATATCCTTTAGATATGAAGGAGGAATGAAGACCTTTGCAGTCATACAAAGCTGAGGGAATTTTCTAATACATGACCCATGCTACAATATATATGGAAGGAATCTATTTGACCGGAAACAAAAAAGCAAAAGAATACAAAACCACGAGTACTATTATGAGCAGAGAGAAGCAGAAAATGGCAATCCCTACACCAAATAGGACACTATACACTTAAACATAATACACAGGGTAAAGAAAAAAAAACATTAAAAAAAAGAGGAAAGTGACAACTTCCTAATGCAGTGCAGAAACCACTTCACAGCATAAATAGGGATAATTTGGGACAACAGAAACATAATAGAGAAGAGAGTAAACATCAGAAATGGCACAAGGTAACACAGGATGGAGCATGCTGAAGAAAATGGAACACGCTAAATATGAAACTTTCTTTTACATAAACATAATGGTAACTACTCAAAAACAATCCAGAACTGAAACATATAACATATAAATAGAAAAAACAGAGGAAAATCCATAGAATACTACCACAGTGAAATAAAAGGCAGCAAAAAAAAAGAAAAAGAAACAATGGAGGCTCTGTCCTACAAGAAAACAAGAGATAAAATGATAGGAAATCCTCATATATCAATAATCACACTAAATGTAAATGGACTGAACTCATAAATAAAAGTGCACACAGTGGAAGATTGGATAAAAAAACTAAACCCAACCATACTCTGCCACCAAGAGACACATCTCAGCTCCAAGGTCAAATGTAGACTCAAAGTCAAAGGGTGGAAATGGCATTCCAAGCAAATGGTATTTAGAAAAAAGCAGGTGTAGCGATGCTGATATCAGATGAAACAGACATCAAGATTAAAAAGGTAACGAGAGACAAAGATGGACATTTCATAATGATAAATAAGACTATAAACAAGAAGACATAACAGTTATAAATATTTATGCCCCCAATCAGAAAGCACTGAAATATACAAAGCAAGTACTAACAGAACTAAAGGGAGAAATTGACCAAAACACAAGTATTGTAGCGGACTTAAATACATCATTGGCAGCTATGGATAGATCATCCAAACAGAAAATAAATGAAGAAATATCAGACCTAAATGACATAATAGATGAAATGGACATAATTAACATTTATGGAGAACTTCATCTTAGAACACCACACTATACATTCTTTTCTAATGTACATGGAACATTCTCAAGGATGGACCATATATTGGGACATAAAGCTAGTCTCAGTACATTTAAGAAGATTGAAATCATATCAAGCATATTTTGTGATCACAAGACTTTGAAATTAGATATCAACTGCAGAAAAAAAACAGAAAAAAACACTAATATATGGAGAATAAACAACATGCTTTTAAACAATGACTGGGTCAAGGAAGAAATAAAAAAAGAGAACAAATATACATAGAAAAAAATGAGAATAAATATACATTCTATCAAAATTATTGGGATGCAACAAAAGTAGTTTTAAGAGGGAAATTTATACATTACAGGCCTATCTCAAGAAAGAAGAAAACTCCTACATAAGTAACCTCATGTATCACCTTAAAGAGCTAGATAAAGAAGAACAAATGAAACACAAGGTCAGCAATAGGAAGAAAATAATAAAAGTCAGAGAAGAACTAAATGAAATAGAGAACGAAAAGATAATAGAAAAAAATTAAGGCAACAAAGAGCTGGTTCTTTGAAAAGATTAATAAAATTGACAAAACCTTGGCTAGATTAAGATAAAAAGAGAAAAGAGACAAATAAAAAAATCAGAAATGAAAGCGGGGGAGTTACCACAGATGCTACAGAAATAACAAAAAGCATCCGAGAATACTATGAAAACTATATGCCACCAAATTCAATAACCTAGAAGAATTGGACATTTTTCTTAAAAACATAGCCTCCCTAGGCTATATATCACAAAGAACTGAAAAATCTAAATCGACCAATCAATAGGAAGAAAATGAATCAGTCATCGAAAAGCTTCCCCAAAGCAAAAGTCCAGAACAAGATGTTATTCCCTAGTAAATTCTACCAAACGTACAAAGAGGATCTAATACAGTCCTACTGAAACTCTTCTGAAAGATTGAAGAAAGAACAATACTCCCTAACTCATTCTATGAGGCCAACATTACCCTGATACCAAAAGCTGCTAAGGATAACACAATAAAAGAAAATTGCAGACCAATGTCTCTGATGAGCACAGATGCAAAAATTCTAAACAAAATTCTAGCAAATCAAATGCAACAATGCATTAAAAAATTTTACATCATAACCAAGTGGGGTTCATCCCAGAGACACAAGGGTGGTTCAACAAAAGCAAATTGATAAATGTGATACACCACATAAACAAAATAAAGGTCAAAAATCATGTTTATATCAGTAGATGCAGAAAAAGCATGACAAGATACAACATCTATTTATGATTAAAACACTTAATAAAATGGGTATAGAAAGAAAGTACCTGAAAATAATGAAGGCCATATATGACAAACCCTCAATTAATATCATAATTAACAGTGAAAAACTGAAGCCCTTTGCTCTACGTTCAGGAACACGACAGGGCTCTCCCCTATTCCCTCTGCCTTTCAACATAGTATTGGAAGTCCTGGCCAGAGCAATCAGGCAAAAGAAAGATATAAAAGGCACCTGAATTGGGAATGAAATACTTAAATTGTTACTTTTAACAGATGACATGATGCTATACATGAAAATCCCTAAAGACTATGCCAAAAAGCTATTAGAAAAAATAAACGAATACAGTAAAGTTGCCAGTACTAATCAATGCACAAAAGTCCATTGCATTCCTATATACTAATAATGACATCTCAGAAAAAGAAATAAAACATAAAATTCCTTTTGCAAATGAAATCAAAAGAATAAAATACCAAGGAATAAACTTAGTGAAGAATATGAAAGACCTATGCACTGAAAACTATAAGACATTTCTAACAGAAATTGAAGGAGACACAAACAAATAGAAGTTCCGTGGTCATGGATTGGAAGAATCAATATAGTTAAAATGGCCATATTACCCAAACCAATATACAGAATTAATGCAATCCCCATCATAATACCAAAGGCATTTTTAAAGAAATAGAACAAAAAAACATCAGATTTGTATGGAACAAAAATGGCCCAAATAGTCAAAGTAATCCTAAGAAAAAAGAACAATGCTGGAAGTATCACACTCCCTGACTTCAGCTTGTACAACAGGGCAACAATAATCAAAACAGTATGGTATTGGCAGAAAAACAGACACAGAAAAATGGAATAGAATTGAGAACCCAGAAAAAACCCCACATAAATATGGACAGATAATTTTTGAAAAGGAAGCAAAAAGATACAATGGAGAAAAGAAAGCCTCTGCAATAAATGCTGCTGGGAGAATTGGAAATCCATGTGCAAAAGAATGAAACTAGACTGCTGTTTGTCACCATGTACCAAAATTAACTAAAAATTGATCAAAGACCTAAACATAAGACCTGAAACAATAAACTGCATAGAAGAAAACATAGGTACTAAATGGATTCAAAGGGCATTTTATACATTTGACCTCATAGGCAAGGGAAGTAAAAGCTAAAATAAATGAACGGGACTACATCAAACTAAAGAGCTTCTGCTTTGACATTGACAAAACCATTGACAAAATAAAGAGGCAGCCAACCTAATGGGAGAAGATTTTTGCCAACAATGCCTCCAATGATGGGCTAATATCTAAAATATATAGGGAACTCATACAACTCAAATTCAAAAAAGCAAACAATCTAATTAAAAAATGGGCAGAGGACCTGAATAGACTTTTCTCCAAAGAGGACATAAAAATGGCCAATAGATGTATGAAACAATGCTCAATATCAATGAACATCAGTGAAATGCAAATTAAAACTGCAATGAGATGTCACCTCACACCAGTTAGAATGGTTATCATCAACAAGACAAATAATAACAAATGTTGTAGAGACTTTGGAGAAAAAGGAACCCTTAATGCCTATTCATAGGCATGCAGATTCGTGCAGCCATTATGGAAGGCAGTGTGGAGATTCCTTTAAAAATTAAGAATAGAATTACCATATGACCCAGCATTTCCTCTCCTGGGAATTTACCCAAAACATCTGAAGACATTTATCCCTAAAGATATATGGGCTTCAATGTTCATTGCACTTTTATTTACAGTGGCCAAAAAATGGAAACAACCAAAGTGTCCTTCAATAGATGATTTGAAAAAGAAGATGTGGTATATATACACAATGCAAAACTGTTTTTCCTTAAGAATAAATAGTGCCATTTGTGACAACATGCATGGATTATTATGCTACGCAAAATATGTCAGACAGAAAAAGTCAAGAACCATATGATTTCACTGATATTTCAGATATAAAATTAAAAGGGGCAAAGGAACAAGAGAAACAAAGAAAGAAACAAAAACTCATAGACACAGACAATAGTTTAGTGGTTACCAGAGGGTAGGAGTGGAGTGGAATTGTAGATAAGGGTAAAAGGGATTAAATATATAGTGATGGATGGATAACTGATTTTGGATGGTGAACACACAATGTGCTATATGGATGATGTATTACAGAATTTTACCCCTGAAACCTATGTAAGTTTACGATCCATTGTCACCCTAATAAACTTTATTTAAAAAAAAGAAAAAAGTTTTCCTGAATTGAAGAAAGATATGAATCCTCAATATGAGTATTGATCAAGTACTAAGCATCATAATTAAAGATGAACTGACACTTAGAAATATTGAAGTAAAACTGAAGACCATAAAATAAAGTCTTAAAGGCTAACAGAAAGAAAATATAGATTACTTACAAAGACTGTAGTGATTTATTGAAGACTGACACATAACTGAGAGAGAGAACAAAATTAACTTTCAGTGACATTTCCATACTCAGCTAAACTAACAGCAGGCATGAAAGAAAACTAAAGCTAATTTCAGACAGTCAATCTCACATCACTTAAGTGACATGCTAGAATAAAACCACTTATTAAAGGTTATTTTGAATTCATGGATGAAAAGTATACTTAATGAACACTAACTAAAATAAATGTTATGAAACAATATGCGTATTACAAAAAGTAGAAGGCAAGGAAAAATGCATATATAGAAGAGACACTATCCTTTTTTGGCTTTTTTTCTTTTGGTTTTTTTTTTGTAATTTTATTGGGGGGACAATTGTTGGCAAAGTTACATAGATTTCAGGTGCACCATTCTGTAATACATCATTTATATATCACATTATGTGTTCACCACCCAGAGTCAGTTCTCTTTCCAGCATCATATATTTGATCCTCTTTCCCCATATCTACCAACACCCTTCCCCCCTACACTCTGGTAACCACCAAACTATTGTCTGTGTGAGTTTTTGTTTCTTCATTTGTTTGTCTTGTTACTTTGTTGTTTTCAGTTTATATACCATTATCAGTGAAATCATATGGTTCTCGACTTTTTATGTCTGACTTATTTCACTTAGCATTACAATCTTAAGATCCATCTATGTTGTAGCAAATGACACTATTTCATCTTTTCTTATGGCAGAATCGTATTCCATTTTGTACATATACCACAACTTCTTCATCCAATCATCTATTGAAGGACACTTTAGTTTATTCCATGTCTTGGTCACCATAAATAAAGCTACAATGAACATCGGAACACATGTCTTTACAAATAAATGTTTTTATATTTTAAAGGTAGGGACCCAAAAGAGGGATTCCTGATTATTATGGTAATTTCATTTTAAATAATTTGAAGAATCTCCACACTATCCTCCATAGCAGCTGCACCAATATGCATTTCCACCAAGAGCTTATGAGCGTTCCTTTTTCTCCACAGGCTCTCCAACACTTGTAATTGTTAGTCTTGCTGATGATAGCCATTCTAACTGGTGTGAGTTGACATCTCATTTTGGTTTTTATTTGCATTTCTTTGATGATTAGTGATGTTGAGCATTTTTTCATCTGCCTGTTGGCCATCTGTATGTCCTCTTTGGAGAAAAGTCTATTCAGGTCCTTGCCCATTTTTAATTGGATTGTTTGGGTTTTTGTTTTGTAGTTGAGTTGTATTAGTTCCTTATATATTTTAGATATTAACCCCTTAATGGAGGTGTTGTTTGCAGAAATTTTCTCTTGTTTGGTTGGTTACCTCTTTATTTTGTCAATGGTTTCTTTTGCAGTGCAGAGGCTTTTTAGTTTGATATAGTCACTTTCATTTATTTTAGACTTTACTCCCCTTGCCTTTTAAGTCAAATTCATAAAATGCTCTTCAAATCCAAGGTCCATAAGTTTAGTACCTGTTTTCTTTTATGCAGTCTATTGTTTCAGGGCTTATGTTTTGGTCTTTGATCCATTTCAAGTTGATTTTGGTACAAAGTGACAGATAGCAGTCTAATTTCAATCTTCTGCATGTGGCTTTCCAATTCTCCCAGCACTATTTATTGAAGAGGCCATCTTTTTTCTATTGTATGTCTTTGGCTTCTTCATAAAAAATTATCTGTCCATATTGATGTAGGTTTATTTCTGGTTCTCTAATCTATTTCATTGGTCTGTGTGTCTGTTTTTCTGCTAATACCATGCTGTTTTGATTATAGTTGCCCTGTAGTACAAGGTGAATTCAGGGTGTGTGATATCTCCAACATTGTTCTTTTTTCTTAGTGTTGCTTTTACTATTTGGGGCACTTTGTGGCTCCATACAAATGTGATGATTTTTTGTTCCATTTCTTTAAAAAAGTGCCATTGGGATTTTGATGGTGATTGCATTAAATATGTATATTGGTTTGGGTAATATGACCATTTAAACCATGTTGATTCTTCCGATCCATGACCACAAAATGTCTTTCTATTTCTCTGTGTCTTCTCCAATTTCTTTTAACATCGTCTTATAGCTTTCAGTGTATATGTCTTTCACATCCTTGGTTAAGTTTACTGCTAAGTAAAGACGTTTTTTCTGAGATCTCATTGTTAGTATATAGGAATGCCATGAAATGTTGTACATTGATTTTGTATCTGGTAACTTTACTGATTCTTTTATTGTTTCTAATTACTTTTTTGTGGTGTCATATAGTATCATGTCATCTGCAAAAAGTGACAATTAAATTTCTTCGTTCCTTATTTGGATGCCTTTTATTTCTTTCCCTTGCCTGATTGCTCTGGCTAAGACTTCCAATATTATGTTGAAAAGCAGAGGTGATAGGGAACAGCCCTGTCGTATTCAGAACATAGAGCCCAGGGCTTCAGTTTTTCACCATTAATTATGATATTAGCAGAAGGCATATCATAAATAACATTTATTATGTTAAGTTATTTTTCTTCTATACTTATTTTATTAAATGTTTAATCATAAATGGATGTTTTATGCTTTTTCTGCATCTATTGTTTTAATAATATGATTTTTGTCCTTTTTTTTATGTGGTGTATCACATTGATTGATATGCTTTTGTTGAACCATCCTTGTGTCCCTGGGATGAACCCTATTTGGTCGTGATGTAAATTTTTTTAATGCATTATTGCATTTGATTTGCTAGAGTTTTGTTTAGAATTTTTGCATCTGTGTTTATCAGAGACATTGGTCTGTAAATTTCTTATATTGTGTTATCCTTACCAGGTTTTGGTATCCAGATAATGTTGGCCTCATAAAATGAGTTAGGGAGTATTGTCTCTTCTTCAATTTTTTGGAACAGTTTCAGTAAGACAGGTGTTAGATCCTCTTTGAATGTTTGGTAGAATTCACTAGTGAAGCAATCTGGTCTCGGACTTTTCCTTTTGGGAAGGTTTTGATGGCTCATTTGTTTTTGTTTTTGTTTTTAAGATTGTATTGGGGAATTGGGAAAGAGGAACAGCGTTGTGGAATCGGGGAAGGGGAACAAACAACTTGCTGGCCTTTTGTTTTTAAGTCTAGTTGTAGAGGATGTCGATTCACTGGCCCATGTTGGTATTATCAGTGCATTCTTCCCAGGTGAGGCCGTCGCTCGCCAGCCATTGGATGGCTGCTCACAGCAGCTCACAGCAGCTCATGCCAGCTGCCATCCACTAATGCTGGCTGCCAGCCACTCACAGCAGCCCAATGCAGCAGGGGCTGCAGTCCATGCCGTCGCTGGGGACTCACAGCTGCCCAGCTCCAGGTTGAGTTGTTGTTCACCATCTTAGCTGTAGAGGGCGCTGCATCACTGGCCCTCATATGGGATCTGAACCAGGGCCCTGCTGCTCAGAAGTGGTGTCCCAAGCCAACTCTTAACCAAAGCACCACTTGGCCAGCACGACTGATTTAATTTTTTTACTGTTGACCAGTCTATTTAGATTTTCCTATTCTTCATGATTCAGGCTAGGAAGACTATATGTTTCTAAGAACTTGTCCATTTCTTCCAAGTCATTGATTTTGGTGGGATATAGTCCTCCATAGTATACTTGAATGATGCTTTGTATTTCTGTAGCATCTGTGGTAACTTTCCCTCTTTCATTTCTGATTTTGTTTATTGTGTCTTTTCTCTTTTTATCTTAGTGAGTCTAGTCAAGTGTTTCTCAATTTTATTAATCTTTTCAAAGAACCAGCCCTTCGTTTGCTTAATTTTTCTGTTGTCTTTTTGTAATCTATTTCATTTAGTTCTGCTCTGATTTTTGGTTCCTTCCTTCAGCTGACTTTGGGCTTCATTTGTTCTCCCTTTTCTAGCTCTTTAAGGTGTAACGTGAGGTTATTGATCTGGAATCTTTTCTTCTTTCTTTAGTTAGACTTGTAATATAAATATCCCTCTTGTTATTGCTTTCACTGCATCCAATAATTTTTGTAAGATGTGTTGTTGTCTTTGTCATTTGATTCTATGTATCTTTTGAACTCGCTTCTTATTTCTTTTTCGACCCAGTCCTTTTTTTAAAGGAATGTTGTTTAATATCCACATATTTGTGTTTTTTCTACTTTATTTTTGCAGTTGATATCCAATTTCAAAGACTTTTTATCAGATAATATACTTGGTATGATTTCAATCTTCTTATATTTGTTGAGGCTAGTTTTATGTCCCAATATAAGGTCCATCCTTGAGAATGTTCCATGAATAAAAGTCAAGAATGTATAGTTTGATGTTCTAGAACTAAATGCTGTATATACATGAATTATGTCCATTTGGTCTGAAGTGTCATTTAGGGATGACATTTCTTTATTAATTTTCTGTTTCGAGAATCTATCCATATCTGTTAAGGATGTATTTAGATACCCAACTATAATTGAGTTTTGGTCAATTTCTCCTTTTTCTGTAAGTAGTTGTTTTGTATATTTTGGTGCTCCCTGATTGAGGGCATAAATATTGATGACTGTTATGTCTCCTTGTTGTATAGCCCCCTTTACCATTACAAAATGTCCTTCTTTGTCTCTTGTTACCTTTTTATCCTGAAGTGTGTTTCATTTCATATCATTATAGCTACACCTGCTTTTCTCTGAATACCATTTACTTGGAGTGTCAGTTTTCACCCTTTCATAGTCTATATTTGTCCTTGTAGCTGAGATTTGTCTCTCGGAGGCAGCGTATGGTTGGGTTTAGTTTTTTAGTTTTTTCAATCTGCTACCTCATGCCTTTTTTTTCAGTGAGTTTAGTCCATTTAAATCTAAGGTGATTATTGATATATGAGGATTTTCTATCATTTTATATTTAGTTTTTTTTTGTAAGACTGTGTCTCCATTGTTTCTTTTCCTATTTGTTGCTGTGTATTATTTCAGTGTGGTGATATACTATGTTTTTTTCCCTTTTGTTTCTTCTGTTTTTATGTTATATATTTCAGTGCTGGATTTTTTTTTGAGTGGTTACCATTAAGTTTATTTAAAAGAAATTTTCTTATTTATGGTATTCTATTTTCTTCAGCATGCTTCATATCTCCATTCCTTTGTGCCAGTTCAGACCTTTCCTCTCTCCCCTTTTATTTTTTTGTTGTTGTTACAAATTATCCCTATTTATGCTGTCAATGGGTTTCTGCAATGCAGTAGCAAGTTGTCTTTTTCCTATTTTTTAAATGTTTATTCTGCTTTACCCTGTATGTTGTGTTTAATTGTATAGTGTCTTATTTAGTGTACGGGTTGCCATTTCCTGCTTCTGTCTATGTGTTCATAATACTACTCATGGTTTTGTATTTTTTTGCTTTTTTGTTTCAGGCCAAATAGCCTCCTTGAACATTTCTTGGAGTGCAGGTCCTGTGGTAGAAAATTCCTTCAGCTTCTGTATGTCTGGAAAGGTCTTTATTTCTCTTTCATATCAAAGGATATCTTTGCAGGATATATTATTTTTGGCTCATAATTTTTCTCTTTCAATACTTTGAATATTTGATTCCACTCCCCCTGGCTTGTGGAGTTTCTGCTGAAAGATCTGGTAATAATCTAATGGGCTTTTCTTTGTAGATTGTTGTCTTCTTTTCCCTGGCTGCCTTGAGGATTCTTTTTTTGTTGTTAATTTTTGACAGCTTCAGTAAAATATGCCTTGGAATAGGCCTGTTGGGATTGAGGTAATTAGTTGTTCTATTTGCTTCTTTGATTCGAGGATCCAGTCCTTTCCACAAGCTTGGAAGTTCTCATCTACTATTTGTTTAAATATATTCTCTGTTCCCTTCTCCCTTTCTTTTCCTTCTGGTATCCCCATTATTTTTTATTGCTCTTTCTGCTCGAGCCAGAAAGTTCTTGTAGACTTTGTTCATTTCTTTTAACTCTCAAGTCTCTCTTCTTCAATCTGATTATTTCCTCCATCCGGTCAGCTCTATTACCTAAGCTTGCTACTTCATTCTTTATTTCTTTTATTGTGTTCTTAATCTCAGGAAGCTCTATTTAGTTCTTTTTTAAAAAATTCAGGCTCTTCGGTAAAATGTTCATTTTTTAAATTGTGTTTCTGAGTTAATCAAACTGCCTGTCTGTGTTTTCTTGCATCTCATTGAGTTTTTTAAGATCTGCAGTCTTGAATTCTCTGTGATTTCAGTCACATATTCCCATGTCTTTAAGTTCGTTTCCTGGAGACTTTTCATTTTTTTTTCTGAGCTGCCTTGTTACCTTGGTTATTCATGGCAATTAATGCATTATTATTTTTCTTTCTAAGCATCTACAGGAGTGGGTTCATAAGAGGAGGTCTTTCTTTAGTTTTTGGGTTGGTGTTGGTAGAAATTTTTGTTATCTCTCTGATTGCAGCCTTTTATTCTCTCTCATGCTGTAGTGTTATATTTTCTCTGCACTGTTCTGGCTTCTCACACTATGGGGAGAATTCCTTGGAAAGTGGGCTTCTCCTCTGTGAGTAGGTCATCTGACTCTCAGAGCACCACCTCTTTTGGGGGATGTGGAAAGCTTCTGAAGTTACAAAGCTCTTTCTACACCAGATTCAGAGCCTGTGTGTTTCAGCAGCTCTGTTTATATTTTTAGGGATCCACCCTGATAGGTAGGGGCAAGGGAAGGTTGGGTTGTGGCAGGTGGCTCTGAACAACTGCAGCAACCACCAGCACAGCCAGTCCTGCACCCAAGGTTCCCTCCCCTTTGCCAGAACTAGTTGGGCTGGGAGTTCGTAACTATGGGCCACAATTCTTAGAACTGTGAATATTCTGTTCATTTGATCTGATACTGCTATTATGCTGCTTCCAGCACTGGGCAGGTGGGAGGGGGGCGAGCTCAGGGATGGTAGGGTGGGTCAGCGAGGCTCCGTGTCTGTGCCTTCCATTCTTTGCTTGGCAGTGAGGGCTTAAACCACTGTTCTCACTCTTCTTTCCTTACTCTTTGCTCCAAGGTCTCTGCTGTGAGTATCGGGTTCATCCGTGTTATAAGGATCCCTCAGGCAGAGCTGTGGGCCATAAGGGGAGCGCTGGCAGTCCGAACTTTTCCCTCTCTTGGAACAGCAATAACTCTAGATGCAGTAAGCTCGGAGCTCAGGTCTGTCTCCTGCGACCCATGCTGTCCGTGTCTCCACACTTCCTCTTCCCTCCTCCCCTGTTTATTCAATTTGCCCACCTGTAGATGATTTCAGTTGTGTGTCTCTTAGTCTTGCCTGTCTGCTGTGCGGCAAATCCTTTGTGGAATTATAGTTGTTCAATTTTTGTAAATTCCAGGGAAGAGTTCAAGAGGCTCACCTCATACCGCCATTTCTATGACATCATCTCCAAATAGGCTCTTGACCCCTTGGTCCCTCTCTTCTCCTTCTGGTATTCCTATGATGTGAATATTGTTGCACTTGGTGTTGTCCCACAGTTGTCTTCAATTATTTCCATTGTTTTGTATTCTTTTTGTTGTTGTTGTTCTGATTGGGTGAATTATACTACTTTGTCTTCTAAATCGCTGATTTGATCCTCTGCTTTATCTAATCTGCTGGTGATTCCTTCTAGTGTATTCTTCACTTGAGTTATTGTATTCTTTATTTCTTATTGGTTAGTTTTCATGATTTCTATATTTTTCTTTATGCTTGCTATCTCTTTGTTGAAATTCTCACTAAGTAACTTCATAATTTTTATCATGTTAAACTCTGTATCTGGTAGGATGACTGCCTCCATTTCATTTAGTTCCATTTCTGGAAGTTCCTTCTGTTCTTTTATTTGGGACATGTTTCTTTGTTTCCTCATTCTGGCTGTTACTCTGTGTTTGCTTCTATCACCTATGTCTCTCAGTCTTTGCTGGATGACCTTATGTAGTATGTGTTCTTTGTAGTTAAATGCTTCTTCTCCCTTATGTCCTGTGTGTGTGTTCTACGGGTGTCCCTTGTGTTGTGAGTGTTCTGTTGTAGTTGAGCCTTGGTTACTTTTAGCTTGTCAGTGGGTGGGGTTAACTCCCAGGCTGGGTAGCTATGAGAATTAGTAATGCCCACAGTGTATGAGCTGTTGTGTGAGGGCTGACATCTCAGCAGAGACTTCACCCATGTGGCTGTTCAGAATTTCCTTTGGGTATGCTGCTTGTATGTCAAACCAGGTAGTGTTCAGTTTTGGTCTGAACCTGGCCTCTGGGTGTGTTGATTTTATTGCATCTTTGGTGGGGCTCTTATGCAGAGCAATTTCAAAACAAAACAAACCAACAAGCACAACAAAAGCAACAACAACAAAACAAATATAGTCACACATAAAAATAACAAACAACAAACACTCAATACAAACAAAATACAAAAAAACAAAAAAATAGAAAAAAATAGAAAAAGTAAAGAAAGGAAAAGATGAGAGAAAAAAAAGAAAGGGAAAAAGAAAATGATTAGATAGATAGAGAGATAGAGATAGAGATATAAATAGAGATAGATATATACAATAAAATAAAATAAAAATAATGCAGGTCTTGGCTTAATATCCACGAGCTATCTCTGGGTTGTCCATTGCTGTAAAAAATTTCCTAAGCATCTTGTAGAGGTGGGCCTGGCCACCATGTGCCCAGAGTGCCTCTGGCAATGTAACTCTATGTGGCTGGAGCTCTGGAATGTAGTAGGTAATTTTTACAAAGGCAGTGCAGTTTCTGCACTTGCCTGCACAAAAGCATACTGACAATACCACAGCCAGCCACAGGGAGGTGTGCTTCTTCTTTATGAGCAGGTCACCTGAGTCTTAGGGCACCGCTTTTGTGGGGGGATGTGAAGCGCAAAATATTTCTGAGCTTTTAAAAGACCAGAGCTGCCTCTGCAACCCACTACTGAAGCTGTTCCTGTCAGTGGCTCTAGTTGCTCCATTGGAATCTGCTTAGAAAATGTGGGGGCTGGGTAGGCTTGTGCCTTTACAGCTCCTAGCAGCCCAGCACTGTCACACCTGCCCCAGCCTTTTCCAACAGTGGTTGTAAAACCGGTTTTACCAGTACTCAAGGGCTGCAGTTTTTCTGTAATTTGACACTGCTCCTTCTTTTTCTGAAACCTGCTTGTAACTCTAGGAAAAGGGGTGGTGGGGAGAGCTCTGGGGGGGGGGTGAGGGAAGGCATCCAGGCTCTGTGTATTTTCTGTTTTCTGAGTCTGCCTGAAACACTGGGCACCACCATCCTATATGCTGATCCCTGAGGCAAGATTGTGAGGCACAGGGAGAGACCCCATAGCCTGTTTTGTTCCCTCTTCCACAGTTGTTGTTATCTCCAGTCTGCTCCCTGGGCCCCTTGGCCATGGGCTGCATCTCTGCACGTCCCTCTTCCCTTCTCCCCAGCTCACCAGATTTGCCCACCTTCAGGTTATTCATCATGTGGCTCTATCAGCTGTGCCTGTGTGATGAGCAGAAAATCCTTTGTTAAATTATAAGTGTTCAATTTGTGGTAACTTCCAAGGGAGATTTCAAGAAGCACCCTTCACGTCTTCATTTCTGTGACAGCACTCTGCTTATATCTGTTTGAATTAATATTTTGGATTTGTTTGGATAAATATCCAGTAGTGGAATTTCTGGGTCATGTGTAGTTTTATTTTTTATTTTTTGTGGGATTTGGAGGGCATCATACTGAGTGAAATAAGTCAGAATGAGAAAGACAAATACCATATGATGTCACTTATATGTGGAATGTAAGGAACAGAATAAATTAACAAACAAGCAAACAAAAAATAAGCCCATTGATATAGAGTTCAAACTGATGTTTACTAGATGGGAGGGTTTTGGAGGGGGTCTAGGTGAGAAAGGTGAAGGAATTAAGAAGTACAAATTTGTAGTTACCACAGAGTCATGGCTATGTAAAGTAAAGCATGGGGAATACAGTCAATAATATTGTTATAACTATGTATGGTGCCAGGTGGGAACTAGAAATATCAGAGGAATCACTATATAGATTATATAAATGTCTAACCACTATGCTGTACACCTGAAACTGATATAAAATAATATTGAATGTCAACTATAAAACAGTCACAGGGTTATTAAGTACAGCACAGGGAATATAGTCAATATTGCAATAACTATGTACAGTGTCAGATGGGTAATAGACTTATTGGTGTTATCATTTTGTGAGGTATATAATTGTCTAATCACTATGTTGTTTTGTACACCTGAAACTAATAAAAAACCAAAAATGAATAAGCAAATGAATGTGAGAATGCTGAGTAAAACACAAGACTGTTACAACAAACATATTCACTGTGTGTGGGAACACAAACTCATCTTTTCCCACATCATAGGCTTCCCAAAAGATATCACAGATACATGAAAGGTCTGAAAACAATTTTAGAATGAGGAATGAAATTTATAGTTGAGCCATTTAGGACATGCCATTTCATATGCTTTCACATGCCAGAGAAGGAGAGAGAAAACACAACATATGCATTTACTATAAGCTCAGGCACCAGCAAGTGTCAAAGAGACAACTTGAGTTATTTGAAAATTAAATCCTATAGTGCTGATGACAGTTGTTTGTCTGTGTTGGTTAAAAATACTATTTCAAAGCCTAAAATGTCTTCATTGTGCCCGAGGGTGCCACATTGTTGATGACTGTGACTTTCTCTTCTCTCTTTCACAAACAGTATATCATTCTATAATTTTAAAAAAATACTAAACTAAAACAGACTTCAATCAAATTTATCAATGTTTATGAAGCTACTTCAAGGATTTAACAATGATATTAAATTATATAACTTGATTCTTTTATAAGAGCTTTATTTCAAACAGAAACCATATTGCATGTCCCAAATGAGAGAGTCAAGATGCAACAAATGCTTCTTCAATTATGCTAATTTTTCTGCTTCCAGATTCCCTGAGAGGATTAACATCAAGCCCTTCCATACCAAAACACTAGTATTTTAGTTAGCACTTTGGGTCACTTATATGTATACTGTTCACTCACAGCATATTTCTTCAGCCCTGCCTTCCAACCTCCAAAACACACATATAAAGCTCTGATTAAAACTGCTGTGTCTGTGCATCTGTTTTATTCCTGTATTAGGATGTAAGTGAAGGTAAGATTATCTTATTGGACTGTCACCATGATGTGGAGCATAGCGACTGCTACACAAAAGATGTTTTTTAAAAAGTGCTGTAAGTTGGGAAACAGTTGAAGGAGCTTGAGTTTTGGAAGAATATAGTTCTGGATTCTAATCCTAAATTTACTACTTTATACATAATTGATTAAAGGTGTGTCAATAAACACTGTTGAGCTTCAGATTCTTCTTGTTGAAATAAGGAAAGGCGTTTCACATTTTGTCAAATCAATTGCAAAATATATAGTATGAATGTAAAGCAAATTTCCATGGTGTAGAATGTATCCTGGAAAATATATTTCAATTATTGATCATCTAATATCTTTATTATGCACTAGGAGGCATGAAAGATCATTGTGAATTTGAGTGGTCTAGAAATACTTCATTGAGAATGGACCTGCTTTTAGTATTGAATGAAAGAAGGGCAAACATTTATCAGGTTAAAATTTCAGGGAAAAAAAAGTTTAGAAGATGATAAGATTAATTTCAATTTTAAAACTTTAATATATTTATTACCTTTTTCTTCAAAATTGCATATTTAACAACAGTTGTGTTTATCACTTCATTACAGTTTAAGCAAATTATTAAAACAGAGGTTCTTGCACCAAAGTAAATACAAACTTGTGCAGACAGTGAACACATACAATGATTAAATAACAATTTGCGACAATATATGATTAAATGTGAAAACTGGTGGTAAAACAAGAAGTTAAGGAAACATAAGATCAGAATGGGCCAGTGTAATAAGGAAAATTCTTTATGAGTGTGGCTGAACTTGAACCATAATTGTAGAGTGAATATAAATAGAAAGGGAAATAAAAATAGTATGTGTTCTAAGTAGGGGGAACAATAATCAATAAAGGAAAAACTTCTGCAATTTGCAAAAGATATTCTTGAGCCACAGATGACAAAACTTTTAAATCTCCTCTTTGGCATACACATAGTTTCAACTCTCCAGAATGTATCAATCTTTCAGTAGTTTTGGATCCCAAATTTTATCTCCAGCCTTAAAATCTCTCTTGAGCTACCACCAGCCCACCTTTCAAATTGCCTGCTGAACTTTTCAAGATAAATATTCACTAAAGGCCAATATTAACATGTAAAAACTGACCTCATACTTTTTCTGTCAAATGTCCTCGGCTGCTTTCCTATCTGGATAACACTGATATTCACATCTTTGTTTTCTCACACTTGAATTAAAGATGCTTGACCATTTCAGGAAGCAATCTCTTCCATCTTTTCCAGATTCACTTCAGCAAGGAAAGACCTTTAACAATCAGCAGAGCCTGGGATTCTGGATGAGTGACCCAGCTGGTAGCATATGTGGGCAGGAAGAGTTTGTTGTCAGGGGACTCTCATAGGTGAGGTTCATGTTCTAAAGTCGGGAGGAGCTGTTGTCTGGGCTCTTTGGCTGGGCGTTGCTGCTGGTTATATTCCAAGACTGAGTGGAAATTCAGGCTATGCCCCCTGGCCAGACAGTACCACTGGTTGAACTGTATTCAGGTGGGGCTGCAGGGTTGTGTCTACTGCTGGAAGGGATCTCAAGCTACAGTCCACAGTTAGACAGGGCTTTAGCCTGGGTTTCATGATTGAGTGTGATACAGGCTGTTTCCCACAGCTGGGTGAGACTACAGTTTGGGCTTTATGATTGGGCAGGCCACTGGCAGTACTGCACAGTCATGCTAAATTCCTGGCTGGGCGACCTGATGAATTGGGACCAGATGCTATGCTTTGCAGGCGGGCAGTGGTGCTGGCTTGCATGGGCAGGGCCATATAATGGGCTGTGTTGTTGGGTCAAACTGCTGGCTGGGTACCCAAGCCAGGAAGAACTGCTGACCATTCATGTTTCCTAGGGTGATGTGGTTACTGGCTTAGCTATGTTCGTGAGCAGAGCCATTGGCTGGGCTCTCTGGTCATGTGTTGCTATCAATATGAACCTGGTCTGCCAAAATGCCTGCAGTGTTTGCTAGAGCCCTGCCCCTTTCTTTGTTTCTAGCTGACCCCTGGCAGTCTAGCCCTGCTGATTCCCCCAGTATTCCCCATTAGGGGAGATAAAATGGCCTCCAAGGAAGCTCCCTGGAATGCTGGAGAAGCTGGATGTTTGCCTCAGGCTTTCTTTCCCCCACTGGAAAAACAATAGGCCCAGGGGATCACTCTCAGTGTGGCACGGTCCTGGCCTGAGGAAGGGGTGAAGTGATCAAAGTGAAGTGCTCCTCTTACCTTTCTAATGCGGTTTTTCTCCTTTTTGTGTGTGTGGTCCAAAGGTGTGATTGAGCTTCTCCCCTGGGTTCTTGGATTTTCATATGAGTATTCTTGTCTGTGGATATCTGCTAGTTAGTTGGTCTTTCTGTAAAGGGGAATTAAAGCCAAAGACCTGGTCTGGTATCTTGCTGATGTCACTCCACAAGAATTTTGATAGAAATTAACAACTAGATATGAAAATTTATACAGAAAACAAAAATGACTTTTTTTTTTGAAAAGTAATGAAGTTGGAGGGCTCCCCTTAGTTGTTTTCAAAAAGGAGCTCTAAATCTAAAGTAATTAAGATAATGTGGTATTAGTAGAAGAATAGACATATAGCTTAATGGAAAAAATAGAGTCCCGGGCCGGCCGAGTGGCGCGATGGTTAAGAACTCGCTTGGGATGCCAGAGGGCCCTGGTTCAGATCCCACATATGAGGGCCAGTGACACTGCCCTCCACAGCTGAGATGCTGAACAACAGCTCAACCTGGAGCTGGGCTGCCATGAGTCGCCGGCGACGGCGTAGGCTGCAATCCCTGTGGCAGTGGGTTGCCGTGGGCTACCGTATGTAGCCAGCAGCCAGCGTGAGCGGCCAGCAGCCGCAGTGAGCGGCCGTCCAGAAGCCGGCGACTGACCTGCCTCGCCAGAGAAGAGCGCAATGATGGTGCCAACTTGGGCCAGTGAAGCAACGTCCTCCACAACTAGATTGAAGAACAAAACGACAGCAACTTGTCTGTTCCCCTTCCCCCAATTCCCCAGCACTGTTCCCAATTCCCCAATAAAAATCTTAAAAAAAAAAGAAAAAAAAAAAGAAAAAATAGAGTCCCAAAATAGGCCTAAACGTGTATGGACAATTGATTTGTAACAACTGTAATGGAGTGGAATGAAGAATAGTCTTTCCAAAAAAACGGTACCAGAATATTTATATATACATTTGCACAATCATAAACCTTGACCCTTACCTCAGACCATATACAAAGATTAACACAAAATGGATCATGTAAGAGCAAACTGTAGAAGTCTTGAAGAAAACATAGGAGAAAATATTTGTGATTTGAGATTAAGCAAAGATTTCTAAGATAAGGCACAAAAAGCAGATTACAAAAGAAAATAATTATAAACTGGACATCACCAAAACTAAAAACTTCTCTTTGAAAGATGCTAAGAAAATGAAAATCCAGACACTGGGAGAAGATCTGAAAATCAACTTGTATTCAGAAGATATAACTAATTCTTACTGTATAAGACATACATGCTAATTTGTATGCCAATTTTAAAAAAATGACAAAATATTCAGACACTTCACAAAAAAGGATATAAGGGTGTCAAATTATCACATTAAATGTGTTTACTTTTATTAGTCATTAGAAAAATTAAAACTGAAATGACATGAGATACCTCTACACTTATTATTGTGCTTTCATATGACATTGAACAATTAAGTTCACAAACTCATCCTAGAAAAATTGCTACATCCCTCATTGCTAAATATCACTACAGTCATCTTTGAAGTACTCTCCTTGAGAAGCTATGCACCAATGCCAGTGCCTAGTCCACCCTTCAGAGCAATTTTGGAACTCTTTTCCTGGACTGGCCATTAGAGCTGTTGCCCTATTACCCTTGATGTCCTGAATGTCATCAAAATGTCTTCTTTCAATATTCCCTTATCTTCAGGTAAAGAAAGTAGTCGTTGAGGGCCAGATCAGGTGAGTAGGGAGGTGTTCCAATACAGTTATTTGTTAATTGGCTTAAAACCTCTTCACAGACAGTGACCTGTGAGCTGGTGCATTGTTGTGATGCAAGAGTCAGGAATTATTGGTGAAAATTTCAAGTCATCTAACTTTTTCATGCAGACTTTTTAGCACTTCCAAATAGTAAACTTGGTTAACTGTTTGTCCAGTTGGCACAAATTTATAAGGAACAATCTCTCTGATATCACAAAAGGTTAGCAACATCATTTCAATAAGTTTGCAAATATTAATTGTCTGACTTAGTATCTTTTGTGAAGTGTCTTTTCAAGACTATCAATCTGTTAAGTGTCTTTTTATTGTTGGATTGTAGAACTTTCAATATAGTCTAGATAAAGTGTTTTGTTAGATAGATACATGACATTTTTTTCACAGTCTGTGTTATAACTATTTATTTCCATAATAACATTTTTAAAGCAAAATTTCTGTTGAAATCCAATTTATCTTATTTTTTCTTTAGTCCTCTTTGCTAACACCAAGACAATACATGTATTCTCCTATATTATCTCCTAAAAGCTTTATACTTTTATATTTTATATTTATATTTATAAATTATATTTCAATTTTGTATAAACTATGAGAAAGGGGTCAAGGTTACACACATACAAATTGTGTGAGTACCATATATTGTTCTGTTTTATTAATCTAGTTGTCTATCCCTATGCTAATATCATTCTGTATCAAATACTGTATTTTTATGAATTTTAAAGTTCCAAATGTGTGTAATGCAACATTATTTTTTAAAAGTTTGGCAATTCTATGCTTTTTTCATTATCATACACATTTTAGAATCAGTTTGTCAATTTTTTAAAATAAAGTTTGCTGGTATTTTGATGAACACTTCATTACCCTCTACATATTGATTTGTGAAGGACAACTTAAAATATTAAATATTCTAATCTCTGAGCATGATTTATCTTTTGACCTGTGTTTTCTTTTCAACTTTATCTTTCTTTTGAAAAAAAATATTGGAGTGACAATGCTCAAAAAACTACATAGGTTTCAAGTGTACAAGTCTATAATACATCATCTATATTTTGCATCATGTCTTCACAAAGAGTAAGCTCTTCCATATATTACTTTTGGCCTGCTTTACCTTTTTCTACCATTTCCCCTCCCTTACTACCCTCTGGTAATCACCAAACTGTTTTCTGTATCTACAAGGTTTTGTTTCTTTGTTTGTCTTATTCCTTTGTTGCCTTCAATTTTATATCCCACATATGACTCAAACACATATGGCTCTCGACTTTTGCTGTCTCACTTATTAAACTTAGCATAATAATTTCAAGATCCATCCATGTTGTCACAAATGGCATTATTTCATCTTTTCTTATGGCAGAATAACAGTTCATTGTATATACATACCACATCTTCTTTCTTTTTTTATTTTTATTTTTTTTAATTGGGGAATAGTGTATTTTTCCAGGATCCATCATCTCCAAGTCAAGTAGTGTTTTTTTTTCCAATCTAGTTGTGCAGGACACAACTCAGTGGCTTATGTAGGGATTGAACTGGCAACCTTGGCATTGTGAGCACTATGTTCTAACCAACTGAACTAACAGTCCACCCTTACATCTTCTTTATCCAATCACCTATCCAAGGAGACTTTGTTTGTTTCCATATCATGGCCACAGTAAATAAAGCTGCAATGAACATCAGAGCACATATATCTTTACAGATAAATGTTTTCAGATTTTTTGGGTAGATACCCAAGGGGAGAGATTGCTGGGTAATAGGTAATTCTATTCTAATTTTTGAGGAACCTCCATACGTTATTCCATAGTGGCTGTACCAGTTTACATTCCCACCAACAGTGTATGAGGGTTCTTTTTTTTCAACATCTCCAATACATGTTATTATTTGTCTTGTTCATGATAGCCATTCTAACATGAGGTATGAGCTGATATGTCATTGTGGTTTTTATTTGCATTTCTCTGATGATTAGTGATGTCGGGTATCTTTTCATATATCTGTTGGCCCTTTATATGTCTTTATGAAGATGTTTCTGTTCATGTACTCTGCCCATTTTTAAAAAAAGAGTTTTATTGGGGAATTGGGGGGATGGGAACAGTGCTGGGGAATTGGGGGAAGGGGAACAGACAAGTTGCTGTCATTTTGTTCTTCAGTCTAGTTGTGGAGGACGTTGCTTCACTGGCCCAAGTTGGCACCATCATTGCGCTCTTCCTGGGCGAGGCAGATCAGTCGCCAGCTTCTGGACAGTCGCTCACGGCGGCTGCTGGCTACACACGGTAGCCTATGGCAACCCACTGGAGCAGGGGCTGCAGCCTACGCGGTCCCCGGCCTGCAACTCACGGCAGCCTAGCTTCAGGTTGAGCTGTTGTTCAGCATCTTAGCTATGGAGGGCAGTGTCATGGAGGGCAGTGTCACTGGCCCTCATATGTTGGATCCGAACCGGGGCCCTCTGGCTTCCCAAGCCAGTTCTTAACCATCTTGCCACTTGGCCGGCCCTCCTCTGCCCATTTTTTAATTCGATGTTTTGTCTTTTTGTGGTTAAGTTGTATGAGCTCCTCATATATTTTGGATACTAGCCCCTTATGGAGGCGTTGTTTGCAAATACCTTCTCCAATTTGGTTGGTTGTTTCTTTGTTTTGTCAATGGTTTCTTCTGCTTTGCAGAAGCTTTTTAGTTTGATATATTCCCATTCTTTTATTTTAGCTTTTACTAACCTTGCCTTTGAGGTCAAATTCGTAAAATATTCTTTAAAAAGAAGGTCCATAAGTTTACTACCTATGCTTACTTCTCTGCAGTTTATTGTTTTAGTTTTTATGTTAAGGTCTTTGATCCACTTTCAATTAATTTTGGTACATGGTGACAGCAGTCTAGTTTTATTCTTTTGTACGTGGCTGTCCAATTTTTTCCAACATCATTTATTGAAATTGCTTTTTTTCTCCATTTAAGTTTTTGGCTTCTTTGTAAAAAATTATCTGTCCATATTTATGTGGATTTATTTCTGTGTTCTCAATTCTGTTCCATTGGGCTGTGTGTCTATTTTCCTGCCAATATCATACTGTTTTGATTATTGTTGCCCTGTGGTACAAGCTGAAATCAAGAAGTGTGATACCTTCAGCCTTGTTCTTTTTTCTTAGAATTGCTTTGGCTATTTGGGGCCTTTTCCATATATATCTGATGATTTTTTGTTTTATTTCTTTAGAAAAATTCCATTGGGATTTTTATTGGGATTCCATTAAATGTACATATTGCTTTGGATAATATGGCTTTTTAATTATGTTGATTTTTCCATTCCATGAACACAGAATGTCTTTCAAGTTCTTTGTGCATTCTTCAATTTCTTAAAAGGTTTTTATCAAAATATAGCTAACCAACAATATTATATTAGTTTCAGGTGTACACCATTGTTTTTCAATATTTGTATACCTAAAGCAGTGATCACCATTTGTCCAATAACCATCTGACACCATACCATGCTATCATAATATTATTGACTATATTCCCCCATCCTATACATAAAATACCCATTACTTATTTTATACCTAGAATTTTTTTTATTAGACATAAATTTTTTTAAAAGGGCCTTATAGTTTTCAGTGTATAAGTCCCTCAAAACCTTTGTTGAGTTTATTCCTAGGTATTTTATTTTTTTTGTTGCAATTGCAAAACAAATTCTATTGTTTTTATTCTTTTGCTAAAATTTCATTGTTAGTATAAAGGCATTGAATGGATTTTTGTACATTGATTTTGTTACCAGAAACTTCACTGTATTTATTTACTATTTCTAGTAGCTTTTTGGTGAAGTTTTTAGAGTTTTCTATATATAGCATCATGCCATCTGCTAAAAGTGACAATTTAACATCTTTATCCCCAATTCGGATGTATTTCATTATTTTCTCTTGTCTGATTGCTCTGACTAGTACTTCCAATACCATGTTGAATAACAGCGATGATAGGGGCCAACCCTGTCCTATTTCTGAATGTAGAGAAAAGGGCTTCAGTTTTTCACCATTAATGATATTAGCTGAGGGTATGTGATACGTGACCTTTAGTATGATAAGGTATTTTTTTCTTTACACATTTTATTAAGTGTTTTAATCATAAGTGAATATTGTAGCTTGTCAAATGCTTTTTCTGCATCTATTGATATACTCATATGATATTTATTTTTTATTTTGTTCTTGTGGTGTATCACATTGATTGATTTGTGTATGTTGAATCATCCTTGTGCCCTTTGGATGAACAACACTTGGTCCTGATGTATAATATTTTAATGCATTATTGTATTTGATTTGCTATAATTTTGTTTAGAATTTTTGCATCTGTATTCATCAGATATGTTGTTCTGTAAATTTTTTTGTGTGTGTTATCCTTACCAGATTTTGGTATCAGGGTAATGTTGACCTTATAAAATGAACTTCCTCTTCTTCAATTTTTTGGAATAGTGTGAAGAAGACAAATGTTAAATCTTCTATGAATGTTTGGTAGAATTCACTAGTAAAAGCATCTGGTACTCGATTTTTGGAAGGTTTTGGATGATTGATTCAATTTCCTAACTGTTGATCACTCTATGTAGATTTTGGAGGGCTTCATGATTCAGTCTAGAAAGGCTGTATGTTTCCAAGAACTGTCCAATTCCTCCAGGTTATTGAATTTGGTAGCATATAGACCTTCATAGTATTCTTGTATGATCTTTTGTATTTCTGTGGTATCTGTGGTAAATTCTCCTCTTTCCTTTCTGATTTTGTTTATTTGTTTCTTTTTTTATTGTTAGTTTCAGGTGTAGAGAATAATGCAATAGTTATCCTTTTCACCCTTCACACAGAAACAATCCTCCTCCCCCATCTACTGCCTTCCCATCCCCGATATCAAACTTATCTATTATGATTCCATTGACTCCAATTCCACACTCTACTCCACGTCCCCTGAATATATGTATATATAATTATAGTTGACATATTATTATTCAACATCAGCTTCAGAAATACAGTGCGGTGGTCAGGCCTCTATACCGTCTATGAAGTGGTCTCTCTAACAAGACATGAGTCCATCTGGCCCCCTAAAAAATATTTACAACATTGTTGATTCTATTCCCCAGAATGTCTTTTCTATCCCTGAGGCCATATTGTAGTTACCAATTTGTATTGTCTTGTCCCTTCCGCTTTTCCTTCATCCCCACCCCCTCCCAACTAGCAACCCACAGTTTCTCCTCTGTGTCTCTGAGACTATTTATGTTTACATTTATCATTTATTCAGTTTTTTAGAATCTACCTATAAGTGAGATCATATGGTATTTATCTTTCTCTGACTGACATATTTCACTCAGCATAATGTTCTCTAGTTTCATCCATATAGTTGCAAATGGTACTATTTCGTTCTTCTTTATAGCTGAGTAATATTACATTGTGTAAATGTACCATACTTTTTTAATCCAGTTGTCTACAGATGGGCATTTCAGTTGTTTCCAAGTCTTAGCTATTGTGAATAGCACCACAATGAACATAGGGGTGCATATATTTTTTTGAACTAATGTCTTGGGATTTTCTGGATAAATACCTATGAATTGAATTGCTCTGTTCCATTTCCAGTTTTTTGAGATACCTCCATGCTGATTTCCATAGTGGCTGCACCAGTGTGCAGGCCCACCAACAGTGCATCAGGGTTCCCTTTTCCCCACAACTTCACCAGAATTGTTGTTTGTTGACTTATTGATGAAAGCCATTCTGACCGGGGTGAGGTGGTATCTCATTGTGGTTTCTATTTGCATTTCCCTAATGCTTAGTGAGGTTGAACATTTTTTCATATGCCTGTTGGCCATCTGTATGTCCTCTTTAGAGAAATGTCTCTTCATATCCTCTGCCCATTTTTAA
>NW_017732271.1:204375-206840 GCF_001890085.2 Hipposideros armiger
CCCTTCCCCTTCTCCCTCATCCCCACCCCCTCCCAACTAACAGCCATCAGTTGTTCCTCTATATCTCTGACACTACTTCTGTTTACTTTCCTCGTTCATTCAGTTTTTTAGATTCCACATAAAAGTGAAATCATATGGTATTTGTCTTTCTCTAACTGACTTATTTCACTTAACATAATAGTCTCTAAGGCCACGCATATTGTCCCAAATGTTATGATTTCATTCTTCTTAATAGCAGAGTAATACTCCATTGTATAAATGTACCACAGTTTCTTATTCCAGTCGTCTACCGATGTGCATTTCGATTGTTTCCAAGTCTAGGCTATTGTGGATAGTACCACAATAAACACAGGGGTACATATATTTTTTCGAATTAGCGTCCTGCGTTTCTCTGGATAGATACCCAAGAGTGGAATTGCTGGGTCATACAGTAGTTCCATTTCCAGTTTTTTGAGATTTCTCCATACTGATTTCCATGATGGCTGCACCAATATGCAGTCCCACCAACAGTGCAGCAGGGTTCCCTTTTCTCCACAGCCTCACCAGCACTTGTTGTTTGTTGATTTATTGATGATAGCCGTTCTGACCGGAGTGAAGAGGTATCTCATTGTGGTTTTTATTTGCATTTCCCTAATGATTAGTGAGGTTGAACATTTTTTCATATGCCTGTTGTTGGCCATCTGTATGTCCTCTTTAGAGAAATGCCTCTTCATATCCTCTGCCCATTTTTTCATTGGGTTGTTTGCTTTTTGGTGTTGAGTTGAATGAGTGTTTTATGAATTGTGGATATTAACCCCTTATCAGATATATCATTGGCAAATATCTTCACCCAGTCAGTAGGCTGCCTTTTTGTTTTCTTGGTGATTTCCTTTGCTGTGAAAAAACTTTTAAGTTTGTTGTAATTCCATATGTTGGTTTGTTCTTTTATTTCCCTTGCCAGAGGGGATATCTCAGTAAAAATATTACAGAGGGTGATATCTGCAAATTCACTCCCAATTTTTCTTCTAGGAGTTTTATGGTTTCCAGTCTTACATTTAAGTCTTTAATCCATTTTGAATTTGTTCTCGAATATGGTGTAAGTAGGTGGTCCATTTTAATTTTTTTGCACATGTCAGTCCAGTTTTCCTAGCACCATTTATTAAATAGACTATCTTTACTCCAATATAAATTCTTGCTTCCAATGTCATAGATTAAATGACCGTATATGGATGGGTTTATTTCTGGGCTCTCTATTCTGTTCCATTGATCTATGTGTCTGTTTTTATGCGAGTACCATACTGTTTTCCTTACTATAGCCTTGTAGTGTGATTTGATGTCGGGTAGCGTGATACCTCCCACTTTGTCCTTATTTCTCAAGATTGCTGTGGCTATTCAGGGTCTTTTACGGCTCCATATAAATTTTCGGATTATCTGTTCTATTTCTGAGAAAAATGTTCTTGGTAGTTTGAAAGGAATTGCACTGAATCTATATATTGCCTAAAGTAGTATTGAAATTTTAACTATATTGATTCTTCCTATCCATGAACATGGTATGTATTTCCATTTATTTGTATCTTCTTTGATTTCTCTCTTCAACATCTTATAATTTTCTGAGTACAGGTCTCTTACTTCTTTGGTTAAATTTAGTCCTAGGCATTTTATTGTTTTTGAAGCAATTGTGAATGGGATTGATTTCCTGATTTCTTCTTCTGATAGTTTATTATTGGTGTATACAAACGCAACTGATTTCTGACTGTTAATTTTGTATCCTGCTACACTACTAAATTCATTTATGAGTTCTCACAGTTTTTTGGTGGAGTCTTTGGGATTCTCTCTATATAGTATCATCTCATCTGCATATAATGACAATTTTACTTCCTCCTTTCCAATTTGAATGTCTTTTATTTCATTTTCTTGTCTGATTGCTGTAGCCAGAACTTCCAGAACTATGTTGAATAGAAGTGGTGAAAGTGGGCAGCCTTGCCTTGTTCCTGATTTTAAGGGGAAAGCTTTTAGCCTTTCCCCAATGACTACGATGTTGGCTGTGGGCTTATCATATATGGCCTTTATTATGTTGAGATATGATCACACTATTCCCACTTGGCTAAGAGCTTTTATCGTAAGTGGTTGCTGGATTTTGTCAAATGCTTTTTTCTGCATTGATTGATCTGATCATATGATTTTTATTTTTCATTTTGTTAATGTGTTGTATTACATCAATTGATTTGTGGATATTGAACCAACCTTGCATACCAGGAATGAATCCCACTTGATCATGGTGTATGATATTTTTAATGTGATGCTAAACTCTGTTTGCTAGTATTTTGTTGAGGATTTTTGCATCTATGTTCATTAGGGATATTGGCCTGTAGGTTTCTTTTTTGTAATATCTTTGTCTGATTTTGGGATCAGAGTAATAGTGGCCTCATAAAATGTGCTTGGGAGCCTTCCCTCCTTCTGTAATTTTTGGAATAGTATGAGGAGAA
>NW_017732271.1:206943-299253 GCF_001890085.2 Hipposideros armiger
TGGTAGTAATCAGTCTGTTCAGAGTTTCTGTTTCTTCTTGGTTCACACTTGGTAGATTGTATGCTTCCAGAAATCACTGGCCCATGTTGTCATCACGATCACTGCGCTCTTCCTGGTGAGGGAGTTGGTCGCCAGCCACTGGACGGCTGCTCACAATGGCTCTCACGGGCTGCTGGCCGCTCATGCTGGCTGCCACTCACTCATGGTAGTTCACGGCAGCCCACTGCAGCCCACTACAGCCCACTGCATTGCTGGTCACGCAACTCAGCCCAGCTCCAGGTTCAGCCATCACTCACCATCTCAGCTGTAGAGGGCACAGCATCACTGGCCTATGTGGGAACAGTACCAGCAGCCCTGCTGCTCAGAGATCATGGTCCCAAGCCAGCCTTCAACCAACTGAGCCACTCGGCTAGCCCAGGGCTAAATCTCTACAAAGGAAGCATACATAACATTGAAAAATTTTGAGGTAAACTTCTGAAGTTGTCTTTTTCCAAGAAAATGAGACTTGAAACTTTTTTTGCAAGACTGGATGCCATGAACACCAACCTTTTCAATTGGGTTGGTTGTTAGGAAAATGTAATCCTGTGCAAATTCTCTATAGGTATGTCTTCCCCCACTGGCCCTTCTGAGCCCTGGGGAGGCAGGCTGAAAGAAATGTGGAGGAGCTCTCTATAGAAGTGCTTTAGGGCCCTCATCTGCGTGAAGTGGCCAATCCTTCTCCCAGCACACTATGACAGGTAGAAGACTGTGGCAGAGACCACGGGGTCGGGGGAGCAGCACCTGCCTGAATCCGCTGGTGGCTCGGCTGAGGGCGTCTTTGGCAGTACAGAAGCACATTGCGGGAAGGGGACGGTCACAGACAGGGGAACTGAGGAGGGAGCAGTTGGGAGCTCCACTGGTCCTGATGGGCTACTGGACAATTCTGGCCCTTGGTAGCCACCACTTCTGAGTTGTTCTGAACCACAGACACTGCCGCTCAGAGCGCTGGCTGCCCTGGCACTGAGCTTCCTGGAAACACAGCAGCCCATGACACTGCTGCTCCTGTTCTGAGCTGCCTACCTCTGCGCTTGCCCCTGCCACTGACATTGGGGCCCCAGGGACAGGAGGGTATCCGCTCTGTGAGGTCACAGGGGCCGCGCTGATGACACAGGCTTAGTATCATAAACAAGGGTGTGTCCTTTGGGGGTGGGGCGGGGAGAGGCGTGGGCTCAGGTGTAGGGTAGAGGGGTGAGGGGTGGAGGGGTTGGAGAGGGCAGTGAGGGGAACTGGAGGTGGGNAGAGGGGTGAGGGGTGGAGGGGTTGGAGAGGGCAGTGAGGGGAACTGGAGGTGGGGTCAGGGTAGAGAGGTGGCAGGGTATGGGGGAGGGAGGGTGGAGTGGATGGGAGGAGGGACCATGTTGGGGAACTGAATGCCCCAGAGGGCAGGAGGCAAGGAAGGGGGTGAAAGGGGCGGGGTGGGGGAGGTGGGAAAGAGCTCAGGTTTCCCAGCTCACTCAGGGTTCACCCTGTGGCCTGGCAGGGTGGGTCACAGGCACCACCCACAGCTGAGAGTTATAGGAATACATAAGAGCAGTTCAATGAATTCCCCACCAACCATCATTCACCCAGATTCACCTGCCTATACCATTTTACCCCATTGAACTTTTGGCCTTATATTAACTTCTCTTTCATTCTCCCTCTGGCGCTCTCTCTCTCTCTCTCTCTCTCTTTCTCCACACACACACACACAACATACACTTCAAAGTAAGGTACATGCATCATGGCCCTTTACTCCCAGATACTTCGGTGTGTACATCCTAAGAGAGACATTCTCTTACATAATCAACTTTAGTAAATTTAACATCTTTTTGTTGTTCCAAGTGGGTAATTTCTGCTATTTTGTCTACTAAATCACTGATCCGATCCTCTGCTTCATCTAATCTACTGGTGATTCCTTCAAGTGTGTTCTTCATTTCAGTCATTGTAGTCCTTAGCTCTACCTGTTTGTTTTTTATGATTTCTCTAGCCTTCTTTACATCCTCCTTAAGTTCCTGAAACATTCTTATCATCAGTGTTCTGAACTCTGTCTCTGAAAGTTTGGATACCTCTGTTTAATTTAGTTCCATTGCTTGAGGTTTCTTCTGATCTTTTACTTGGGAGATGTTTCTTTGTTTCTTCATTCTGGCTGTCACTCTGATTGCTTCAATGTATTAGATCACCTACAAAGAAAAAAAATGAAAGGAAAAAGAGAAAAATAAAAAAGAAAAAAGGGGGTGGGCTCTCTGCCCGCTTTAATCTGCAGACCACTTGCTCAGCAATAGAGAGATTCTGGGCGTCTCAGCACCAGCTGTTGGGGGCAAGGGCTCAGTGCATCATGCACCGACCTCCCTCTAGACTTGAAGTAAATTTCCCACAATTAGTTGCTGTGTGCTCTGGAACCATGCTCACTACCAAAAATCTTCACCAATTTTTGTGGGCTGTCTGCTGCTGCAAAAAAACACTCTGTGGCCTGCAGAGGTAGGAGCCAGGGACCAGGGGCTCAGGGTGCCCCTGGCAACACAGCTCTAGGTGGGCAGGGCAGGCCCCCAAGGTACCAACCACATGGTGTTGTCAGTGGCCCCCACCAAGTCAGAGCAGCATGCATTCCTGCATCAGCAGCCAACCCACAATATGTCGCCTGGAAAGCCCCGGCTGAATCACATAGGCTCACAACTCGCGGCCCTACACTCCCAAGGAAAACTCCCTGTCTCAGCCTGTCCCAATCAGCTGCTCAAAGATGAGGGCGAGCAGCCCAACAGCCAATTGCCACCAAGACAACTCTGCATGCACAGTGCAGAAATCAGGGACCTAAGGTGAATCGCACACTTCCGGGTCTCAATAAGCAGTCTGTTATAGTCCGAATGCACTTGCCCGGCGTTTCCCTGGCTATGCAGCACAAACAGTATGGAGGTGATCCAAGGCCGCATGTGCACGCATGCCCACACGCACTCCTGTGCCAATTCCAGCAGACCAATACAGTCCCAGACCTGAGCCTCTGTGGGACAGCCCAGCCCTGAAAAAATGGCGGCCTCCTGTGCACTACTCGTGTGCAAGCTCCACACCAGGGGAACAACGGTCCCAAAATCCTCCAGCTCCCGCACCAAAGGCACTCAGTTCAGTCCTTCCCGCAGGCTCCTGGGCCTGCTCACAAAGCTACTCCCTCCACCAGGAACCGGGTGAGTGCTCACCAGCGAGTGAGTCGGTTTGTGGGCTGCACTGTTTCTCCAGCCTCCCCAGCCTCACCGAGCAGAGCAAAGAGAGTCCTCCCTATTTTCTAATTTCAGCTGTCATAGAACTCCTCTTCCTGCAATGTAACTCTGGGCTGGTGAGCACGGTGTGGGGCCGGAGGGACTCGCCCCTAACCAGAGAAGCCTCCCGACCACTGAGGTGTCCCTCACGTGGTTCGCCCTCTCTCGTCTCCGCGCCTCCTACCAGACTCAATGTGGCCTCCTCTTTAAGTCCTTCGTTTAAAGGTTCTGTTCATCTAGTGTCCAGGGAACTTCCGAGGTTGAATACCTTATACATTATTTGTAATTTTGGTGTGATCCTGGGAGGTAGTTGGCATAGTGTCTGTCTATTCCACCATCTTATCAGAAGTCCTCAGTACCATACTGTTTTGATTAGTGTAGCCTTGTAGTACATTCTAATGTCTGGAAGCGTGATCCCCCGACTTTGTTCTTATTTCTCAGAGTTGCTGTGGCTATTCGGGGTCTTTTGTGGTTCCATACAAATTTTAGGAGTATGTTTTCTATTTCTGTGAAAAAAGCTCTAGGTAGTTTGATAGGAATTGCATTGAATCTATATATTGCTTTAGGCAATATGGACATTTTAACTATATTAATTCTTCCTATCTATGAGCATGGTAGGCTTTTCCGTTTATTTGTATATTCTTTTATTTCTTTCTTCAGTGTCTTACAGTTTTCAGAGTACAGGTGTTTTACTTCTTTGGTTAAATTTATTCCTAAATATTTTATAGTTCTTGAAGCGATTGTAAATGGAATTGTTTTCTTAATTTCTCCTTCCGATAGTTTATTATTGGTATATACAAATGCTAATCTTGGCTGAAATCCAGTCTGCCAAACTCTCCCCAGGTTTTCCTGTGCAATACACACACTCCTCTCTGTCTTGTGGGGGCAGAGCCAGCCGCATGGCACTTAGAGCGAGCCTGGTAATGCAGGTCTATTTTAGATGAGTGGAGTTATAAGGTGTGATTGGTAGATTTTTTACAAAGTCAGTGCTGTTTCTGCTCCCGCCTGCCCTGAGACACTCTGATTTCTGCACAGCCAGAGGGCTGGATGCTCTTTCCACTGGGTGCTCTTTCCACTGGGGGTTGTTGGGGGGTGGGGGTGGGGATTTCAGAGCTGCTGGTAGGCCTTCCCTGTCTTAGCAGCCAAATTTGTTCTGCTCCCTATGCTGCCTAGGAGAGGTGGGGGTGGGGACAGCAATTTAGTAGCCCACTAATGCAGCCTCTTCTCATGCAAAGTTTTTCACCCCAGGGAGTAGAAGAACCTTTGTTCTGACTTACTCCTCTCTTCAGAGGTCAGCCTCAGGCTCTGGCATTTTTCTTTAAATTACTTAAGGAACTCAAATAAGCAGTAATTCAATATGGTCCAAGATCACCTTATACCATTGGCCTTATTAAAGGCATTGCTGATGGAAATAGGTTAATACCGCTAGACTAGAATGCGATGGCTAAAACGTGCCTCTCATCTTCTCAATTTTTACAATTCAAAACATGGTGGATTGATGGTACAGAAATTCAGGACAGACATAATCAGGCTCATAATGTTGATATAACCAAACATCAGCTACTAGGATATGGTGATTTGACAGAAAAACAAAATCAATTAAGAATGGAAGATCAGGCTCTAGCCCAGATCAAAAGGATTTGTTTAATGGCCTTGGAGGAGATAGATGTGGAAGGTAAATTCCCATCCTCTTTTCAGAAAAATTTACAAGGTCCTCAGGAACCTTACTCTAAATTTATTGTCCGCTTACAAGATGCTATAAATAAACAGGTCACCAATTCTCAAGCTGCTGATATAATTCTACAAATTATGGCTTATGATAATGCCAATGAGGATTGTAAAAAGACAATAGGAGCTCAAAAAAAAAAGATGCCATGGGATCTTTGTTTGTGTCAAGGAGTAGGGACAGAACAATTTAAAGTTTCTATGCTGGCTCAGGCTATTACAGGATTAACAGTAGAAAAAAACAAGTTTCCTGGCACTTGCTACAATTGTCAAAAATCTGCTCATACTCAGAAGGAATGCCTAAAGAAAAACAGAAATAGCTCCTGCCTGCCTAATACTTCTGCTCCTACAGAACCTAAACAACCTGGGTTATGTCCTAGGTGCCAAAAAGAAAATCACTGGACATCTGAATGTAGATAAGTTTTTCATAAGGATGGAACTCTCCTTCAGGGAAATGGAAAAAGGGGCCAGCTCCAGGCCCTGACAACAACCGGGACATATGTGACACCGGCTGCTCCTCAGAACTACCAAACTGTGCCTCCCCCAGACTTTCAGTACAACAATTAAGTCCCGCTACTGAGGGAAGTGCCACAGTAGACATTTGTACAGCACAAGATATTTTATTACTTCTTGGAGAGTACCCTCTCTGTGTAACTACAGAAATTTTTGTGCCGATTCCCCCAAATACTGTTGGACTCCTCCTTGGCCATTCTAGTTTAACTTCCAAAGGAGTTACAGTCCATACAGGTATAATTGATTCAGATTATAAAGGAGAAATTCAAATTATAATGTTGTCATCAGTTCCCTGGTCTGCAGAAAAGGGAGAACGGGTAGCACAATTACTCCTGCCTCCATATACCGTCCCCTAAAAAAGGGGGACACAAAAAAGACGAACTGGAAGTTTTGGAAATACAGGACAGGCAGGTATTTTTCAGGCAGAAATTATCTAAAAAATTCATCCTGTTTGTCAAATTGAAATCCAATACAAACTTTTAAAGGTCTTTTAGGCACTGGAACTGATTATGTTTCCATAATCAGTTCTCAAGAATAGCCAAAAGGCTGGAAGGTACAGGAGCCTGAAATTCACATTGTTGGAGTAGGCAGAGTCTCAGGCTTATGCCAAAGTGTTTGCATTCTTCCTTGCATTGGGCCAGAAGGTCAACGAGGATTTTTTACAGCCTTACATTGCTGATGTTTCAGTCAATTTGTGGGGTCGAGATTTACTTACACAATTGGAGGTAGAAATTTGGATTCCCCCTGGACAGTATAGCCCACAAAGTCAAAAGATGAGTCAAATGGGATTCCAGCCAGGAAAAGGGTTAGGAAGATTTAATCAGAAAATTACTCAACCTATTCAGCCCTCACTTCAACAGGAAAGAGAAGGACTAGGTTATAATTCAGACCATCAGAAACCTTTTTTATAGGGTCCACTGTTGTGGAGCTATGAGCTCATGTACCTCTTAAATGGACTAATAGTAAGCCTCTCTGGGTAGAATAGTGGCCCCTCTCCCAGGAAAAATTAACAGAATTAGTACAGATTCTGTTAGAACAAGAGTATATAGAACTTTCTACTAGTCCCTGGAACTCTCCAGTATTTGTCATTAAGAAAAAATTAGAAAAATTGCGAATGCTCACTGATCTCAAACTGTTAATACTGTCATTGAGCACATGGGTGCATTATAGCCTGTATTCCCACAACCTTCTATGATTCCAAAAAATTGGCCTTTAATAGTTATTGATTTACAAGATTGTTTTTATACAATCCCTTTACATCCTCAAGATTGCCCTCGATTTGCATTTTCAAGTCCCTCAACTAACAATAAAAAACCTATGAGGAGCTATCAGTGGAAGGTACTTCCACAGAGAATGCTTAATAGTCCAACCATTTGTCAGCTTTTTGTAGCTCGAGCTCTTATACCAGTAAGAACTGAGTTTTCTGATTGTTATATCATTCGTTATATGGATGACATTCTCTGTGCTGTGTCCTCAGTGGAGCAGCTGGCTACATGTTTTGAATTATTAAAAAACAGCTCTATTCAGCAGGACTTTACGTTGTTCCCAATAAGATTCAAACCACTGTGCCAGTACAATATCTAAAAGTGGTGGTTGATAGTCTATCCGACCTCAAAAAGTTCAAATCAGAAGAGACAAGATTTCTACTTTAAATGATTTACAAAGATTATTAGGAGATGTTAACTATGTCCTACTCTAGGTATTCCTACCTATGCTCTCAGTAATTTGTTTGACCTTTTATGAGGACCTCCACAGCTCAATAGCCATCACAAATTAACCCCTCAAGCTAATCAGAAATTAAAATTTGTTGAGCAAAAAATACAAAAAGCTCAAATACAACATGTGGATCCCTCTCAACCTTTACAGGTTTTAATTTTCTCTACATCACATTCGCCTACAGAGGTTATTGTACAACAAGGTAATCTGGTTGAGTGGCTTTTTCTACCTAACAATTTTGTTAAATCTCTTCCCACCTATGTAGAATTAATTTCTGAACTCATATCGAGAGTTTGTATCCGAGATCTCCATCTCAATGGAAGGGAGCCTGATCAAATAGATGTTCTCTTCAAGAAACAACAGATGTCTCACTTGAATATTCATACTGAGTCTTGGCAGGTTGCTATTCGTGATTTCTATAGAATTATTGATAACCATTATCTTAGAAACAAATTGTTTCAGTTTTTGCAAAAACTAATTAGATTCTACCCGAAAAGCTCTGGCAGGAGCCCATTCCTCAGGGTATTGCAGTTTTTACTGATGGATTTAACAATGACAAGGCAGTGATCATCTGTGAAAAAGGGCACCAACTTCTACAAACTAACTGCATATCTGCACAAAGAGCTGAACTTATGGCTGTCCTAACTGCCTTACAAGATTTTTCTGGTCCTCTGAATATTGTTTTTAATTTGGCTTATGTAGTTCATACAATACAGAACATTGAGACGGCGTCTGTATCTTACAATTTAAATCCATCTCTTCAAATTTTATTTAGTCAACTCCAGCAGGTTATAAATAACTGCCAACATTCATTTTTTATCACCCACATCTGCGCTTACACCACGCTACCAGGTCCAATGACATGCGGTAATATTATTGCAGATTCTTTGGTAGGGAACGCTCAGGTTGCTAAGGCAACACACTTTCATTCTTTAACTCATACAAATGCTGGTGGTCTCTGCTCACAGTTTTCCATTACTAACAAATAGGCTAGACACATTGTTCAAACCTGTCAGATCCTTAACGCACCTCAGGAATGCCCTGAAGGAGTAAATCCTCGAGGTCTCATTCCTAGGGATATCTGACAAATGGACGTTACTCACGTCCCAGCCTTTAAAATATCATTTGTACGAGTTACAATCGATACTGCCTCTGGCTTTCTTGTGGCTACAGCTCAGACCGGTGAAACAGTGGCCCACTCTTCCCATCATTTATTAACCTGATTTTCTATTATGGCCTTCCCTAAAAACACTAAAACAGACAATGGACCTGCTTACACCAGTTCTAAGTTTGCAAGCTTTTGTGCCACTTGGCGTATTACTCATACCACAGACATCCCTTACAACCCACAGGGTCAAGCCATCATTGAACATGATAATTCAACCTTGAAAAAACAGTTACAGAAACAGAAAGGGAAAGACATAAGATAAACCCCACAGGTGCAACTGGCAAAAGCTCTGTTTACTTTAAATTTTTAAAATTCATCTGGTTCAAGCACTGAACCACACCTTAGGCAGACTGCTGCTGAAAGACATTTTCATAACAGCGCAAGGTCACTGGAAAATGTGCCCATTTGGTAGAAAGACATTCAGACTAATCAATGGCACTTAGGAACTTTATTGACATGGGGACAAAGCTTTGCTTGTATTTCTCCAGGTCCAGAAGTATGTCCTTTGTGGGTAACTGGCCGATGTGTCAAACCATATGATGAGCAACACATCAAAGAAAAGGAAGCCAATATGGCTAAATGTCGCAAGATATGATAGGCCTCCTAATTGGCCCATGGTGGAGGATACTCGACCCCTAGAACCTCCGATGATTGAGATGTCTAATCTCTCATTTCAACCAGTCTGCCCAAAGCCAATGACATCCTCTGCATTTCGCATGATTACCCTGCAAACGAGGAGTACTTCCCTCCCTACTTGGGGCCAATTGAAAAGGCTAGCCCAAGGAGCTGAACATGGCCTGTCGGAGGAAAATATTCTTTTTTTTTCTTTTGATTATTTTTTATTATGAAACACACATTTTTTAGAATTAGTTTCAGCTGTACAACACACTGCAATTGTTATACTTTTTACCCCTCGAAGGGACAACCCCCTCCCCCAATCCACCGCCCTACTTGTCCCTCAATATCATACAGATCTATTACAATTCCCTTGACTCCACTCCCACACTATTCTCCATGTCCCAGCTTGTTGATTACTGACTCAATTTCTTTGGTAGTAATCAGTCTGTTCCGAGTTTCTGATTCTTTTTGGTTCATACTTGGTAGATTGCAAGCTTCTAGACATTTATCCATTTCTTCCAGATTGTCAAATTTGTGGGCATGTAGTTGCTCCTAGTATTTTCTTACAGTTTCCTGTATTTCTGTGGCATCTGTTGTCACTTCCCCTCTTTCAATTCTGATTTTATTAATTTGGGTCGTCTCTCTCTTTTTCTTGGTGAGTCTTCTAAGGGTTTTTCGATTTTGTTTATCTTTAAAAAAAAACAGCTCTTGGTTTCATTGATTTTTGGTATTGTTTTTTTGGTTTCTATTTCATTTATTTCTGCTCTGGTCTTTATTATTTCCTTCCTTGTACACCCTTTGGGCTTGTTTTGCTGTGCTTTCTCCAGTTCTCTTAGGTGTAAAGATAGTCTGTTGATATGAGATTGTTTTTCTTTCTTTAGATAGGCCTGCAATGCTATGAATTTTCCTCTTAGGACAGCCTTCGCTACATCCCATAGATTTTGAGTTGTTGTATTTTCATTGTCGTTTGTCTTGAGATAGCTTTTGCTTTCTTCCTTAATCTCAGTTTTGACCCAGTCGCTATTTAGTAGCATGTTATTCAACCACCATGTATTTGTGTGTTTTCCAGATTTCTTTTTATAATTGAATTCTAGTTTTATAGCATTGTCGTCAGAGAAGTTTCTTGATATCATTTCAATCTTCTTAAATTTATTGACACCGGTTTTGTGTCCTAACATGTGGTCTATCTTGGAAAATGTCCCATGTGCACTTGAGAAGAATGTATATTCTGTTGCTTTGGGGTGAAATGCTCTAAAAATATCAATTAAATCCAGCTGGTCTAAAGTGTCATTTAAGGCCATTGTTTCCATGTTGATTTTCTGTCTGGAGGATCTGTCCATTGGTGACAGCAGTGTGTTGAACTCCCCTACTACGAAAGTGTTGCTGTTGATGTGTGTCAAAATCTGTTTTATATATTTAGGAGCTCCTATGTTGGGTGCATAGATGTTTACTAGGGTTATGTTCTCTTGTCGAATTGATCCTTTTATTATTATGTAGTGTCCTTCTTTGTCTTTTATTGTAGTCTTCATTTTAAAATCTATTTTGTCTGAAATAAGTATTGCTACTCCCGCTTTTTTCTAATTTCCCATTGTGTGAAATATCTTATTCCATCCCTTTACTTTCAGTCTGTGTGTGTCTTTTGATGTGAGATGATTCTCTTGTAAACAGAATATGCATGGGTCCTGTTTTCTTATCCACTCAGCACTCTACGTCTTTTGATTGGAGAATTTAATCCATTCACATTTAAAGTGATTATTGATAGGTGTATATTTATTGCCATTTTGTTATTTGTATTTCTGATCTTCCTGGGTTAGCTTGTTTTTCCCCTTTCTTCTGTTTAAAAAAGCCCATTTAGCATTTCCCGCAATGCTGGCTTGGTGGTAATGAATTCCTTAAGTTAATTATTTTCTGAGAAGCTCTTTATCTCTCCTTCAATTTATCTCTCCTTCACGTGATAGCCATGCTGGGTAGAGCAATCTTGGTTGTAGGCCTTTATTTTGAATCACTTTGATTATTTCCTGCCACTCCCTTCTGGCCTGCAGAGTTTGCATACAAAAGTCAGCTGTTAGTCTTATAGGAGTTCCTTTGTATGTAACCTGCTGACTTTCTCTTGCTGCTTTCAGGATCCTGTCTTTGTCTTTAACCTTTGCCATTTTTACTATGATGTGTCTTGGTGTGGTCCTGTTTGGGTTCAGCTTGTTTGGAACTCTCTGCACTTTCTGGGCTTGTATGTCGATTTCCCTCACCAGGGTAGGGAAGTTCTCAGTCATTATTTCTTCAAATACATTCTTGACCCCTTGCTCCTACTCTTCTCCTTCTGGTATTCCTATGATGCAAATGTTGTTGCGCTTGATGTTGTCCCACAGGTCTCTTAAACTATTTTCATTGTTTTTTATTCTTTTTTCTTTTTTGTTGTTCAAAGTGGGTGATTTAGGCTATTTTGTCTTCTAAATCACTGATCTGATCCTCTGCTTCATCTACTCTACTGGTGATTCCTTTGAGTGTGTTCTTCATTTCAGTTATTGCATTCTTTAATTCCACCTGGTTGTTTTTTTATTATTTCTGTATCCTTCTTTATGTCCTCCTTAAGTTCCTGAAACATTCTTATCATCAGTGTTCTAAACTCTGTCTCTGAAAAGTTGGATAACTCTATTTCATTTAGTTGCATTTCTTGAGGTTTCTTCTGATCTTTTACTTGGGACATGTTTCTTTGTTTCTTCATTCTGGCTGTCACTCTGATTGCTTCGATGTATTAGATCACCTACAAAGAAAAAAATGAAAGAAAAAAGAGGAAAAAAGGAAAAACAAAAAAAAAGAAAAAAGAAAGAAATGGGGAGCTCTCTGCCTGCTTTAATCGGCAAACCACTTGCTCAGCAATAGAGATATTTTGGGCGACTCAGCACCAGCTGTTGGGGAGAAGGTCTCAGTGTATCATGCACTGACCTCCCTCTAGACTTGAAGTAAATTTCCCACAATTAGTTGCTGTGTGCTCTGTAACTGTGCTCACTACCAAAAATCCTCACCGATTGTTGAGGGCTGTCTGCTTCTGCACAAAACCCTCTGTCACCTCCAGAGGTAGGGGCCAGGCACCAGGCACTCAGGGTGCCCCTGGAAACACAGAACTAGGTGGGCAGGCCGACCCCCAAGGCACCACATGGTGTGGTCAATGATCCCCACCAAGTCAGAGCAGCATGCACTCCTGTATCGGCAGGTAACCCACACAAACTCGCCTGGAAAGCCCTGGCTGAATCATGCAGGCTCACAGCTCGTGGCCCTACACATCCAGGAAAACTCCCTGTCCTAGCCTGTCCCAATCAGCCGCTCAGAGATGAGGCTGAGCAGCCCAACATCCAATTGCCACCCAGACAACTCTGCATGCGCAGTGCGGAAATTGGGGACCTAAGGCAAGTCATGCCTTTCCGGGTCACAATAAGCAGTCTGTAGCCAGAGCGCACTTGCCCGGCATTTCCCTGGCTATGCAGCACAAACAATTTGGAGGGTGGGGATCCAAGGCCGCATGCGTTTGCACGCACGCATGCACTCATGCACTCCTGCGCTAATTGCAGCAGACCAATGCAGTCCCAGACCTGAGCCTCTGTGTGAGGGCCCAGCCCTGAAAAAATGGCGGCCTCCTGTGCACTACTCGTGTGCAAGCTCCACACCAGGGGAACCATGGTCCCAAAAACCTCCAGCTCCTGTGCCAAAGGCACTCAGTTCAGTCCTTCCCGGAGGCTCCTGGGCCCCGCTCACAAAGCTACTCCCTCCACCAGGAACCAGGTGAGTGCTCACCAGCAAGCGAGTCAGTTTGCCGGTTCCACTGGTTCTCTAGCTGCCCTCAACATCACCGAGTTGAGCAAAGAGTGTCCTCACTATTTTCTACTTCCAGCTATTGTACAACTCTTCTTCCCGGCAAAGTAACTCTGGGGTGGTGAGCGCGTTGTGGGGCCGGAGTGCCTTGTCCCCAACCGGAGAAGCCTCCCCACTGCTGAGGTGTCCCTCCCAGGGTTCGCCCTCTCTCGTCTCCGCCCCGCCTACCAGACTTGACGTGGCCTCCTCTTTAAATCTTTCGTTTAGAGGTTCTGCTCATCTAGGGTCCAGGGAACTTCCGAGGTTGAATATCTTATACATTATTTGTAATCTTGGTGTGATCCTGGGAGGTAGTCGGCACAGCGTCTGTCTATTCCATCATCTTACCGGAAGTCCAGGCGAAAATATTCTTAAAATAGAAACCAACATTGCTAGTATCCAAGATAGCAGTCCTTGCTTTTGTAAGTTATCTTCCACTTATTTGTGTTGGTTCTATTCTTCCATGTCGTCCTCTTTCCAATCAAGCCTGGGCTATACCCAGTGGAAAGGAGAATGACCTTTACAGGAACTTGTTTATGATCAGTAAGAATAAAATGTGTTACCCAACAAGTTAGCACTCATAATTTCCCTCCCCTGGTCCCTACCTGTCCTCTAAAAAATCACTGGGATAAAAATCAATCTCGAATCCATTGGGAGGAATGTCAGGGAAACCTGGATAGGGTAGAAGTTAACACTTCTTATGAAACCATTGTTGATGTTCTTTCCTTTGTGGGACCACATTGGGGCCGAGTAAGTAACTACAGTCAGCCCCCGCCACTTCCACCCTGCTATGACACTATTATAAATACCAACAAATATATACAATGGAGTAACTGTAGACAGGCTGTGGCAACCAAATATCAGCTATATAATATTCCTTCTTATATCTATGATTGGTCTGTCAGATATTCAGATACTGATACAAGAGTACAGATCCCAGGGGTATTCAATGCCCCTGTGCTTATCACAAAATCTCAAGCTTTACAAAAGAAAATTTGGAGGCTATGGGCAGCCTCAGACTACATAAATCATTCTAGTTTTGATTTCCCCTATAATCCAAACAGTATAGACTCATATGCCATCATGGGTGCAGGCCCCAGAGATCTGATTAGTGATTTCAAATTAGGCTAGTTCAATCTTTTTATGATATTTCTTGTCAAAATTGCTATCTCACCAGTTGTGTAGATCCTCAAGATGTAGGGCGAGGTATATTAGTCCTTCACCAGCTTCCATATGTTGTAATTCCCACTTCTATAAAAGGACCTTTGTATGATGACCCCAAATTGCAAGCCCTCAAGGTAATAGACAAGTAACTACATCCAAACCAACGGTCTACAAAAATCATTATAACAGGTATTGCGGCATTTATTTCCCTCTTGGCTACTATAGTCACAGCCGCTGTTTCCCTGTCCAATTCTGTTCAGACAGCAGATTATATTAAACAACTTGCTCATAATAGTACTTTGGCTTTAACAAGTCTAAAAGATATAGATGTAAAGCTTGAATTGAAATTAAATGCTTCTCAAAAAACCATTGTAGACAAAGATAATGAGGTCAAAGCCATAGTTCAGCTTAGCCTCAGATGTCATATTCAGTATCAAAATGTGTGTGTGACTTGATATCGTTTCAATAAAATACGCTGAAATTGGAAAAATATAAGCAATCACCTTCAAGGTGTTTGGGACAGCAATGACTTAAGCATTGATCTTAACCATCTTCACAAAACAGTTATTGTTGTGCAAGACAGTAAATTCAAGTCTATTAATCCATCAGACATAAAAACTTCTACAACCAACAATATTACATTCATAATTGTCCACGTTATTGCTTGGACCTTGGTAGGGATTATGGTTTTGTAGCTTCTAATATTATTCTTTATAAGAGCTCGATCAGAGCCCAGGATATGGAAACCCTTTACATAACCATACAAGGAGGTGACAGAGAGACTCTTCACTTTCGTGTTTCGTGGCAGGAGGAGATGGGCCCTCCTCTACTGCCACGACCTCCATGGCGCAACCCACCAGCCTACCAGCCAGACAATCCCTACATTTAAGGCTTTTCCTTTATATTAGTAATACCCTCCTCCTAAACCTAATATAGTTACTTGCTTTCAGCTTAATAAAGAAGATGTGGGCTGGAGATGGGCACAGGGGCATTAGAGACAAAATCAAAACTGTTTCTTATGACCCTTGTTCTCAGTCTCAGTTCTCACACACCATGGACTCTTTTAAATCATTACTAATCATCCTGTTTTAAGTTAATAATTTCACATATATATCTCATTCCATAACACCTTTAAGGCGATCCCTCATAACCCTAATGGGGTAGAGGCTTTGTTTATGTTTCCAAAAGCTGCAGCAGTCCAACACGAGAACCAGAGGGACCAGACGGATGGGGTCCAGGAGACCACTCGTCAATTCAAGCGCCTACAACTGACCAGACGTCAAAGGACCCGTCATCCCAAACAGATGAAAAAAGCTGCTCCTCCAACCTGGGATCAGATACTAACCTTGACAACAAAGTCTATGGAGATACTGCAGTCCCAAAACCAGCCACAGACTCCTCATGATATGTTTCTAGCCATGTTAGCCATTGTCCATCACCAGCCAACTAAACGCTCCAAAAGAAAATCTTCCTAATATTTACAAATTTCAACTGCGGGGACTAAGATACATCCGAAGTGAAGCATAGGTTGACGGTATGGCTCCCACTCTTGAGAGGTTGATGGCATGCCTCCCTCTCTATAAAGGAGAGGTAAATGCTATGGTGCTCTCTCTGGTTGAGTCCTTGGCCAACATCAGCACCGCAGCCACCACAGAGGAAGGCAGTCTCTGTCATCCATAGATAATAAAATATATTGGGCACTCTACTAAATATAAGGTTCTTTAAAACAAATTAAAAAGAGGGAGATGTTGGGATCAGAGTACTGAGACCTTAGGTTGACTTCAGGTGGAGAATGACAGGTGGCTAAAGACCCCCAAGTTTTGTGTGCTGAGAAAAAGACTGTAAAGCTGCTTGTTAGTTGAAGAGCAAAAGAGGGAACTGCTAAAATCAGTAACCCAACAACGCCCAGCTCATCTCTTGTGCTTTGGAAAAGCAAAAGCTCCTAAACCACAACCATCAGGCCCTCAGATGTTATTGTCTATGGACTTATGAACTTCGAGACTTCCTACCATGGATTTATGAACTCCTGTGATTTTTCCATCATGGACTTGCTGACAGTTGCTATTTGCCTTAAGTTTCATTTTGCTTAAAATATATTATTAGGAACATTGGTTCCTCCTTCCCCCAAACCCCCCTAACAAAGCCCCTATGCTCAGATAAGATGTATTCCCAGTAAAAGAGGAACTTGCTCTCTATATAAGCACTATGTATTTTAATAAAATTTGTCCTGTCTGCCATCCGCAGTCAGTGACCCTCCTAATCCCAACTTTGGTGTCTATGCCATTTCTTTCATTTCTCATTTCCTCATGCGAATCAGTCCTGCTCAGGGACCATTTAGTGGGTTCCTGGCCTGATCATCAGGGCCACGGCTGTCGAGCTGGCTCTCAGCAACTCCCCACATGTCCCTGATGCCTTCTGAGTCACCAACTCTCCACTGGAGCCCAGGGTGAATGCCTGGATGTGAGCGAGTTCGGTCACAAGCTCTTTAAGAGGATGTCTGGGTTTCCTGCAGCCTTCCTTCTAACCTGGATAGTCAGAATCCTCACTGTTTTTAACAGCCAGATGTTGTGGGGGTTCCTCTCCTCAGCATCAGTACTCCAGGCTGGGGAGCACAGTGTGGGGCTGGGCTCCTTAGCTCCTCTGGGGTGAACCTCCATGGCCAAGTGTCACGTCCCATGTGGCAAAGGCAGTGGAGAGTGATAAAGGTGGTAAATGGTTAAAGAAACACGAGAGTCAAGTATAAAGTCAAAGTGGGGCCAAGAGGTTGGACCCCATTGCTTGGTAAGGCTGAAGTGGAACCCGATTCAAGTTTTCTGGAATAGGCTGCTTATTGATATCATAAAGTGATCGGCATTCTTTGGTCCAATGTTGTCCTAGCCGACATATTGGACAGGTTCCAGGACTTTTGGGAAACTGAGCTGCTTTAGATTCTCCTAGGCGTGTTCTGAAAGCACACTCCCTAATGGAGTGGCCAAGCAGACCACAATGATGGCAAGTTTTTTCCTTTTGATTTCTCTTTATTTCTTTGATTGCCCTTTTTTGGAGGTGAAAAAGGTTGAAAAACGCTTCCTCTGGATGGTTAATTGAGAAGGAACCTGCTGCCTGATTGTTAAGGTGTCCTACTGGACCAGTTATGTAGTGTTGGGCTGCAAAATTAGCTTTGTGAAGTAAAAAGTTATTCCCATTTTTGGCTGAGGTTGTTAACATGAACCAATCATAAGGTGTAAGTGGTGTGTTGGAGATAGTCTCAAGCAACGCCATTGTTCTTGGAGCAGTTAGCCCATACTGAGAAACTGTTGCCTCTAATTTTCCAAGCATTGTAAAAAAGAGGGTGGTTAACTTTTTAACCTTCCCCGAGCTGGAAGCTTCCTGTGGATACTGGAAATCATGCCAAGTGACAAGATCTGGTGCCACATCTATTGGAGCCAGCCCTCCTTCACTGTCCTCATTATAGGAATTCTCTTGAACAGAACTTTGATCTAGCCTACTTTCTCTGTCCTTTATATTTTTATTGGAGGAACCTTCCATATTCTGGTCTTCCACTAATGCCTGTTACAGTCTTTTTCTCAGCACACAGAACTTGGGGATCTTTAGCCACCTGTCATTCTCCACCTGCAGTCAACCTAGGTCTCAGTACTCTGAGATGGCTCCCAACAGAGAGAGACTGAGTTGTGTGGCTTTGGGACAAAGACTGGAGGGACAGTCACCATTTTTCCTGTATAGAATGCTCCTTCTTTGAAGCCAGGATATGGGTGCCACTTTTCCTCTGTTGAGTCTTCCCTCACACAGTGGAATCTGAATCTGAGTTGGCCTGGTGAGCTCTGCTTGCTCCAGCCTGGTGACTCCCTGAGAGCCTGCCCCATCCAACTCATGAAACACTGGAAGCAATTTTTTGACAAGTAGCCAGCCCCAAATGTGTAGTACTCTTTCTTGGACAACTATGGGAGTCTGCAGACCCCAGGCAGTAAGTGAGTGGCCTCAGTGTGCCCTGAGACTTTTGCTGAGTAGCCTCAGGATCATCATTGACACCAAACCAGAATGTACTTTAATGAACAACACTTGTCCACTCTGGTGACAACCTGAGACCCTGCCTCACTCAACTCACATACTGCATAAAGCTTTTTCAGTTGCTGAGCCTTATGGGAGCTGGAAGGCAGCAGCAGGCATCATGGTGTCCTGGGCTTTTGGTGGAATTACCCCAGGCTTGGTGCTGATGGCAGCCATCCTAGGTTCACAGCATGGTCTCTCCCATGTGCCTAATTATCTAGCAGAAGCAGCAAATAATAGTGGATCACTTTGTAGCTTCTACCAGGTAGTCCCTGGCCACGCACAGGTAGAGGCTGACTGGGCTTGCACCAAAGCCCCTCCCAAGAGGCTCCTCAGCCAGCATACCTAGAGATCAGTTTCATAACACAGGAGAGTACCACCCAATTAGCCATAAAAATAGCATGCCCAAAGGGTGGTCTCAATAGACACCTGAGCCCATTGGGGCAAATCCCACTCTGCAACCTATGTCCCACACATAGTAACTTGGAAACTGTACATGTGGCCAAACCTCACAAGCAGTCAGCCTGAGGTTCAGTCCCACCCACAGACATACCAATAACAATCAAAGTTCAACTATAAAAGGAAGACACAAATAACCCAAACAATGGACGCTCCTGGAGCACCTGGTGCAAATGACCAGGAAGTCTGTCCCAGGGCCCCACACAGTACCTACAACGTAAGTGCACCTGGCCATGACTGGGAGATATAGATCTACCTAGTACATAGAAATAAACACAGATACACAGTCAAAATGAGGAAAAAAATAAATACATCACAAATAAAAAAAAAACAGGAGAAAATTTCAGAGAAAGAGTTAAATAAAATGGAGGCAAGAAACCTACCAGACACAGAGTTCAAAACAATGGTTGCAGGGATGCTCAGTGGACTTAGAAGAGTAATAGATGAACTCAGTGAGAACTTCAACTGAGACAGTAAGCAAAGAAAGGGACATAGAAAACATAAAAAAGAACCAGTGGGAAGAATACAATAACCGAAGTGAAGAATGCACTAGAAGGATTCACTAGCAGACAAGATAAAACAGAGGATTAAGGGCCAGCCGAGTGGTGCATTGGTTAAAAACTGGCTTGGGACACCAGACGGCCCTGGTTTGGATCCCACATATGAAGGCCGGTGACACTTCCCTCTATAGATAAGACGCTGAACAACAGCTCAACCTGGAGCTGGACTGCCGTGAGTTGCCAGCAGCGGCATAGGCTGCAGCCACTGCTGCAGTGGGTTGCCATGGGCTACCATGTGTAGCCAGCAGCCAGCGTGAGCGGCCCTCAAGCCACCTTGAGTGGCCATCCAGAAACCGGTGACTGATCTGCCTTGCCCAGGAAGAGTGCAATGATGGTGCCAAATTGGGCCAGTGAAGCAAAGTCCTCCACAACTAGACTGAAGAACAAAAAGACAGCAACTTGCCTGTTCCCCTTCCCCCAATTCCCCAGCACTGTTCCCATCCCCCAGTTCCCCAATAAAAATCTTCAAAAAAACCAGAGGATTAAATCAGCAATTTGTATGAGAAGGTAGCAGAAAAGACTCAATCAAAGCAGCAGCAAGTAAAAGAAAAGAATTTTTAAAATGAGAAGAGTTTAAAAACCTCTGGGACAATATTAAACATAACAGCATTTGCATCATAGGGGTACCAGAAGGAGAAGACAGAAAAGCAAGGGATTAAAACCTATTTGAAGGAATAATGACAGTGCCAGCTTGGTGGCACAGTTGGTTAAGAGCACAAGCTCTGAGCAACGGGGTTGCCAGTTCTGTTCCCAAAAGGGCAAGTGAGCTGCACCCTAGCTGAACTGCTGCTGAGCTATCAACTGGCAGCTGGATGACTCAGCTGGTGAGAGCGTGTGCTCTTAACAACAAGGTTGCTGGTTCAACTCCCGCATGGGATGGTGGGCTGTGCCCTCTCTACAACTAGATTGAAAGTGGTGACTGGACTTGGAACTGAGCTTCCATCCTCCACAACTATGATTGAAGAACAGCAACTTGCCTTGGAGCTGATGGGACCTGGAAAAACACAATGTTCCCCTTCCCCAATTTCCCAACACTGTTCCCTTTCCCAATTCCCTAATAAAATTAAAAGAAAAAAGAATGACAGAAAACTTTACTAATCTGGCAAAGGAAATACACATACAAGTTCAGGAAATGCAGAGAGTCCCAAACAAGATAAACCAAACAGGCCAACACCAAGACACATTATAATTAAAAAGGCAAAATTTCAAGACAAAGAGAATCCTCAAACCAGCAAGAGAATGGCAATTAATTACTTACAAGGGAGCTTCCACAAGATTATCAGCTGATTTCTCAACAAAAACTTTGCAGGCCAGAAGGGACTGGCACAAAATATTCAAAGTGATGAACAGCAAAGACATACAACAATGATTACTCTACGCAGCAAAGCTATCATTTAAAATTGAAAGACTGATGAAGAACTTCCCATCCAAGAAAAAGGTAAAGGATTTTATCATGACCAAACCAAGACATGTAAACAACGAAAGTGTCCTTTGAGAGACCATTGGATAAAGAAGATGTGGTATACGAATGGAATACTACCCTGCCATGAGAAAAGATGAAATACTGCCATCTGCGACAACATGGATGGATCTCAAGATTATTATGTTAATCAAAATAAGTCAGAAAGAAAAGGTAAAGAACCATATGACTTCGCTCATATGTGGGATATAAAACTGAAAGCAACAAAGTAACAAGACAAACAAGCAAAGAAACAAAAACTCATAGACACAGACAACAGTTTAATGTTAACAGAAGGCAAAGGGGAGGGGCAATGGTAGAAGAAGGTAAAGGGAGTCAAATATACGGTGATGGAAGGAGAACTGACTCTGGGTGGTAAACACACAATATGATATATAGATGATGTATTCTAGAAAAGTACTCTGGAAACCTATGTAATTTTACTAAAAATTGTCATCCCAATAAATTTAATTTAAAAAAATGTTAAAGGGACTTCTTTAAAAAGAAGAGGATACATAAATATGAATAATAAAATGGCAATTACTATGTATCTATCAATAATTACTTTAAATGTAAATGAATTAAATGCTCTAATCAAAATACTTAGTGTAGCTGGACTGATAAGAAAACAAGACCCACACATATTATGTCTTCAAGTAACTGACTTCAGATGGACAGACACACACAGACTGCAAGTAAAGGTATGGGTTAACAATCCTTATAGCAGACAAAATAGACTTTAAAACAAAGGCTATAAGAGACAATGAGGGGGCTGGCCTAGTGGCGTGTTGGTTTAGAGCTGGCTTGGGATGCCAGCTCTGAGCAGCAGGGCCCCGGTTCAGATCCCACATGAGGGCCAGTGACACTGCCCTCTACAGCTAAGATGGTGAACAACAGCTTGACCTGGAGCTGGGCTGCCCTGAGTTGCCGGCGATGGCGTAGGCTGCAACCCCGCTGCAGTGGGCTGCCATAAGCTACTGTATGTGCCCGGCAGCCAGCATGAGTGGCCAGCAGCCGGTGTGAGCTGCCAAGAGCCGCCTTGAGCGGCTGTCCAGAGGCCGGCGACTGATCTGCCTCACCTGGGAAGGGCTAATGATGGTGCTAACATGGGCCAGTGAAGCAACATCCTCCACAACTAGACTGAAGAACAGAAGGACAGCAACTTCTCTGTTCCCCTTCCCCTGATTCCCCAGCACTGTTCCCCTTCCCTAATTCCCCAATAAAATCTTAAAAAAAGAGAGACAATGAGGGACATTACAACATAACAGGATCAATTGAACAAGAATATATAACTGTTGTAAACATTTATGCATCCCACATAGGAGCACCTAAATATATAAAGCAAATATTGACCAACAAAAAGGGAGAGATCAACAGTAATACAATCATAATAGGAGACTTTAACACCACATTGACACCAACATACAGGTCTTCCATGCAGAAAATCAACAAGGAAACAGCTGCCTTAAATGACACACTACATACTTTACTTAATGGGAGAAGATATTTGCCAATGATATCTCTGATAGTGGGTTAATATCCAAAATTCATAAAGAACGCATACAATTTAACACCAAAATGCAAGCAATTCCATTAAAAAATGGGAGGAGGATCTGAATAGATATTTATCCAAACAAGACATAGATATCACCAATAGACATATGAAAAGAAGCTCAACATCACTAATCATTAGACAAATGCAAATTCCAAGGCCAATAATTTTTCTACTTACTGTGAGCCAGGTAATATTCTGATTTGCTTGTTTGTTTGTTTGTGTTTGTTTTTGTTTTGTTTTCCCTGTAGTGACTCATTTAATTCTCATTAAAACCTTATGAGGTAGATACTATCATTAGCAACCCTTTACATATGGGTAAACTGAGGCACAGAGTGGTCAAATAGCTTGCCCAGAGACTAAAGTCTAGTAATTTGTAGTGATGGAATTTAAAACTTATGAAGGCTATATGGGTTTGATTCTGTGGATTCTGGATCTAACTACTGCAAAATATATTCTAAGAAAACTTAAATGGGCAAAAGATATGAACAGCTAACTCTCAGAACTATATTAAAGGTATATAGAGCGTAACTGTAAGAAAACATATTCAATTTTTCTAGTAATCAAATAATTGCAAATTAAAATAGCAATTATATACCATTTTCCCCTAATTATCATGGATTCATAATAGTAATAATATTAGTGGAAATTAGCACTCTCATATGTTACTTATAAAAGTAGAAATTATTATAATCTTTCTGAAAATCATTTTTAGCACATTTCTACCACTCAAATACATGTACAAGTTGATACATTAATTATTTTTCTAGAAATCTCACCTACTTTTTAAAAATAGGAAAACATTTATATATAAAGTATTAATGGAAGCACATTGTTAATAACTGAAATAATTCAAATTACAAAAATACCATCCATTCAGTTATTCATGAATAATTTCAATCACAGTTATTTGTTCAGCAACCACAACATGGCAAACATTGTTTCAAACCCTGGGAATATAGTAGTAATTAGATACATAAAACCACTTTTCCCAAAGAGTTTATGTTCAATTGGAGGGAGACGGGCAATAAACAAAAACAAAAATATCAAGTATTGATAAGTACTATAATAAAAAAAAACACATAACGAATTGATGGCGAGAAACTAGGTACTATTTTAGATAGTTAGGTGATTTGTATTTAAAGTGAGATCCAGGGGAAGAGTTTCCTAGGTTGAACTAAAACTCCAAGATAGAAAAATACTTAGCATGTCTGACTGATAGAAAGATGGCTAGTTCTCTGCAATCAACTAGAGAAGGAAAAAGGTTTACATAGGACCTTATAGGGTCTGTAATAAATTTAAATTTTGTTCTAAATGCGATGAGAAACTATTGAAAGTCGTGAGAAGAATCAGAATAGGAAAGAAAAGAACTATTTTGAAAGCTATTACAAGTGATCTAGGTGAAAGTTAATGTGGTTTTAGACTAAAGCAGTAGTGCAGACCAAGGGAAGTGGACAGATTCCAGATTTATTTTGGAGGTAGAAGTCGGAAAATGAGTTGTAAACTTTGTTGAATAGTGCTTATAGGTTGAGAAAGTTGAGGCAGAGCAGTGACTACTGAATATGGCAACACAGAAGTCACTTGGTGATCCTGAAAACTAAAGTTTTAGTAGCTTGGTAGGGGTGAAACCCTAGTTGAGAAAAAAAAATGCTAGATAAGAGAGAATAATGGTTAAGTGCATTGTGGTATATTATAGGCTGCAGATAGTTAACCCGGTAAATATTTTCAAATACTGTTTAACAGGGTGAATATTTTCAGAGTATTTCATATATTCTGATCATGCTTAAAATAAAATTTTAAGAAAAATGCAAGATTCAAAATTGAAACGAGAAGTTAATCTTATTTTTTAAACAAACAAACAAGCAAACATAATGGACCTATGATATTTCTGGAAAATACAAAAAGAAACACTTTATCATTGTTCCATAAAATCGACAGGTGATTATTAATAGGTGACATCATACCTATATTGGGATAAAAATACTGGCTTTTGGCTAAATTAAACTATAGATAAAATAAATTTTGTGCTGCAACCAATTGTATGCAATGGATATTCAAGACTGCTTGAAAATACTTCAAATAATGACTGTAAAATTTGTGAATGCCAAAAGTATACATTATGTATCTAAATTTTTCAAATCTTCTTCTGTGTCTTTTAGGTTATTTTTCTTCAAAAAATTTTTTCCATAATTCTTCTTGGTACACAAGGTCTGCCAATTAAGTTTGTGAACTCAACCTAGAAAAAGTACTACAGACCTCATTGTTGAATATCACTATGGTCACCTTCAAAGCACTACCCTTGAGAAGCTATGCACTGGCACTAGTGCCTAGTCCACCCTTCAGAGCAATTTTAGAACTCCTTCTGGAATGGCCATCAGATATGTTGTCATATTATCCTTGATGTCTTGAATGTCATCAAAATGTCTTCCTTTCAATAATTATTTTATTTTCAGGTAAAGAAAGAAGCCATTGGGGGCCACATCAGGTGACTAGGGAGTGTGTTCCAATACACTTATTTGTTTATTGGCTAAAAACTCCTCCATAGACAGTGCACTGCAAGCCGGTGCATTGTCATGATGCAAGAACCATGAATTGTTGGTGAAAAGTTCAGGTCATCTAACTTTTTCATGCAGCCTTTTCAGCACTTCCAAATTGTAAACTAGGTTAACTGTCTAGTTGGTACAAATTCTTAATGAATAATCCCTCTAATATCAAAAGAAGGTAAGCAACATTATTGCAACAATTTCCTGAACTTAATTGCCTGACCCCATATGCACTTTATATTTTTGTTACTGCTATGAATAAGACAATTTTGGTTACATTATTTAATTGGCCATTACGTGCAAATTGTAAAGCTACTGATAATTTTATCCAGCCACCTTGCTAATGTATCTTATTAATTGTAAAGGTTTCCAGATGATTCTTACGTTTGCTAGGTGCATAATCATCTCATCTCAAAATGTTCAATTTCTTCTTTTCATTCTATACATATTATTTGTTTTCTTTTTTCTATTATATTATCTCATTTCTAGTCTATAAGTCACACTTTTTCTGTAATAGTATCTTATCTCCTGCATTGATTTTCTTGTCTTATTAATATTTTATAATAAACTTTATTTTATAGAGCAGTTTTAATTTTACAGTAAAAAATAGCAGAGGTAAAGAGATTTCCCATATACCCTTTGCCACACACACACATAGCCTTCTCCATTATCAGCATCCCTGACTGGAGTGGTACATTTATTAAAATTGATGAACCTACATCGATAATCCTTATCACCCAAAGTCCATAGTTTATATTAGGGCTCACTCCTCGTTATATGATGTATGCATTTGTAAAGATTTGTAATCACATGTATCCACCATTACAGCATAATATACAGTACTGTCACTGCCCTAAGAATCCCTTATACTTCATCTATTTATTTCTTCTCCCTCCTAACCCCTGGAACCCACTAACTTTTTTACTTTGTTCATAGTTTTTCCTTTTTGAGAATGTCGTAGTTGGAATTATACAATATATAGCCTTTTCAGATTGGCTTTGTTCACTCAGTAATAAGCATTTAAGTTTTGTCTATGTGTTTTCATGGCTTGTAATCCACCATGTTGGAAATAATGACTCCCTAGTTTTCTTCGTTGCAGTGAAGACATGAATGCTAATTGTCTGCCTGGAGATATGTAAACTAAACAAAAACTCACATACTCTATCTTCTACCCATGGTTCCAGCCTCGACTATTTATTATTATTATTATTAGTTTCAGGTGTACAAAACTATGTAATAGCTAGACATTTACACCCCTCACAAAGTGATAACCACCCTCTTCCAATTTACTACCCCTCTAACATTGTTTATAGCTGTTACAATTCCAATGACTCTATTCCCTATGCTGTACTCCCCTTCCCGTGACCATATATATATATATATATATATATATATATATATATATATATATATATATATATATANTATATATATATATATATTTGACTATAGTTGACATTCAATATTATTCATTTTCAGCTTCAGGTGTACAGTACAGTGGTCAGGCATCTACACCATCCATGAAGTGGTCTCCCTTATAAGACAAGTTCTCATCTGGCACCCTAAAAAGTCTTTACAACATTCTTGATTATATTCCCCAAACTGTCTGCCATATCTTCCAATGTTTTTTATTGATTGGTCACTGCACCTATTATTCAGTTCATGCACAGACAATAAAATATGTAGTTGTGTTGCCTCTGGTCTCCTAATGATAAACTCATGTAATATTTCATAAAAATGGATAATCAAAAGAAGGAATTGGCCAACAGTGGTGCAAGTACAGCAAAAAACCAAAAGTGATAAAACTGGAAGTAAAAATAAATGTGATTAGAAAATTTGAAAATGGTGACAGTAAAGACAAGAAGGAAGACATGCTGGCAGGAAGAAAAAGCAAGTAATAGGCATGCAGTTTCACAGAAACTACTCTTTTATTCCACATAATAGTCATAGGGATTTTTCATATATTCTTATTTTTTACAGAAACAAAAAAATGTAGAATACATGGTAGATGTTTAGCTCAATAAATAGTAATGTAAACATTATGCGCTGTTGCAAAAATTTTTCTCACTGATCCTGTCTACTGAATTCACACATTCTTTTAGAGTTTCATTCAACTTTCTACAAATATTTATTAATCTTTTCCTGTGCCAAGCACCATTGTAGGAATTATGTTATCCCTAAAGATTGAAAAAAACATCCTTTCCTTGACGGAGCTCATATTGTAGTGGGAATACACAAACAGTAAATGAAATAAATAAGTAAATGATGTAGTATAACATATGGTGCTAAGTTCCCTGGGGAAAACTGTAAGAAGGAAGAACAACAGTGTTGAAGGTGAAGGATGGGGTGAAATTTCAAATGGAATTGTTAAGGTTCCTATTATTGAAGTGACCTTTAGAGGAGATGAAAGAAAAAGTCATGCAGATATCAGGGAGAACATTTCTGGCAAAAGAAACAGCAACTGGAAAGGCTCTGAGATGGAAATGTGTGTGGCATATTCGAGGAACAGCATGGAAGCCAATGTATCTGGTGCACAGAAAATAGGTGGTGGGGGACAGTTACCAGTTAGATCAGAGAACTAAAAGAGATTCAGATTGTTTATGCCAGTGCAGATCATTGTAAGAACTTTGACTTTTATGCTGAATGAAATGGGAAGTCAGTGGTTACATTTGAGCAAAAGAGTAACATGACCTGAAAAAACATTTTAACCTGATTGCTCTGGCTTTTAAGTTGAGAACAAATCTGGTGGGGGATGCAAAGTAGAAGCAAAGGGTTCAAGTTAATAGGCTATTGTAATAATCCAAGTAATGATGGTGACTTGGAAGCAGTGAAAGTGTGTGAGAGGTGTTCAGACTGTGGGTACAATTTTAAGATAGAACTGAGGATTTCATGACAGGATGTGGGTCATGAGAGAAAATGTGATACAAACATAACTTCAAGGATTTTAACCTTTTTAGCTGAAAGGATAGAGTTACATGAGATAGGGAAAAATTGTACAGAACAAATCTGGAGTGGGGAAAGATCAAGGGCTCAGTGTTGGCATCTTTATGAACCACAGATCTAATCACATAACTTCACAGCAAAAATCCTTTCTTGATTCTAGAATAATATTCAAACACCTCCAGATAGTATTCAAAGTTCTGAATGATGTGAATCTAGTGTACATTTTTAGGATTTATCATTCACTATTAACTTAATAATTTGCAACTTCCCCAGAGACATAGTGTTTTAAACATTATTTGCTCTCATTGGAGTAGACTTTCTCTTCTTTTCTCATTAACTTCACAGACATTCTTTAAGATGTATTAGAAAAAATATAATACCCTTTGTGAATCCTTCCCCATTTCCCTCAGGCAAACATAATCAATTTCTCCTCCCTGCCTTTATCACACTGTGATCCTATGTCTGTCTTTCTATGTTTCATTATTTGAATCTCTCATTAAACTGTGAGCTCCACAAGAACAGATCTATGAGTTATTCACATCTGTATCCTCCAGCTCTTAGCACAAAATTTAAAATATCTGTCCCCAAAATATTTACTTAATGTTGAATGAGGATATAAATGAATGACCAAGTACTCATAAAGTACTTGAGCTTGGCACAAAAAATTTTATATGCTATAGAGTCAGGCATGAAATGTAGTTTACATAGAATATTAATCCAGAATTTAACAACGCATTTTAAAGTTATGTGGAAAAAATGATTAAGATGAGCTTTCAGTAGCATGTCTTTCTTGGAAAATTTCTTACATGTTTGGAGTACAACTTGTACCTATTAAGGACAACATTGCAAAAGAACAGTTTTCATGTTCTTCAAAGACAGATTTCTCCCAAAAATTTCCAAAATTATGAATCAAAGTGTTGATCAACTAAAGAATAAATATAATTGTGTCTTCAGCTTTCCACAAGATGTTTACAAATTAGTCCACATTTTCTTTAAGTGAATGAATTGTTCCATGAAATCTAAAGGTCTGTGTGTTTGGATTTATGCCAGAGACATTCCGCAAGCTGACGGCTCATTGTAACAGAGATGCTAACATTTGTTGATGCCAGATATAGTCAAGCTAAGATGCTTAAATGTGGGAAGGCTTGAATCTGTGTGTCACATTTAGTGACAGTATAAATTCCTATGTGTGCTTCTTGTAGTTAATTTAAGAAATTTTAAGGGCAGAATTTTGTCCCCTCTGTATTCATATGTGATGACCTAATTCCCAGTACCTCAAAATGTGACAGTATTTGGAGACAGGGCTATTAAAGAGGTATTTTACATTAAATGAGGTAATTAGGGTGGGCCCTAATTTATCATAATTGGTCTCCTTATAAGAAGAGGAGATTAGGACACAGACATACACAAAGGGAATACCAGATGATGACCAAGAGAAAAGATGGCCATCTGCAAATCAAGAGAGGTCTCGAGATAGAACCAACACTGCTGACACTTCGATCTTGGAATTTAGCCTCCAGAATTATAAGAAAATAAATTTTTATTGTTTAAGATAGCCGGTTTGTGGTACTTTTTATGGCAGCTCGAGCAAACTAATATAGATATGTTGATTCTAACTCAAGTCTAAATTGGAGATAGTTGAATGTTTCATTAAATTTTAAAGCAGAGAGACATTTTGGAGACATGGTCGTAACTGATATATCTGCTCTTTGGGAGGATCAAACTTCATAACTGGTTTTTGCTGCTTCAGTTCCCAATTACACACATTCATGATAATTAAATGGAACTGAGTACTTGAGATAATGAATGGCAAAGTTTAATGTACATCAGAATCATCTGGAGAAATATTAAAACTATAAATTCTAGGACACACTTTTAAAAAACACTATATTTTTAATTAATTGCAAGTGTACAAAACAATGTAATAGTTAGATATTACACCCCTCACAAAGTGATAACCCCCCCAATTTGCTACCTCTCTGACATTGTATATAGCTGTTACAATTTCATTGACTCAATTCTCTATGCTGTACTCCACATCCCGTGACTATACATATATGAGGAAGGACAATTATATTTGCAAGTCCATCCTAGAAAGAGTGCTACATAACTCATTGTTAACTATCACTACAGTCACCTTCAAAGTACTCTCCGTGGGAAGCTATGCACCGACACCAACACCTATTCCACCCTTCAAAGCAATTTTGGAACTCTGTCTGGAATGGCCATCATAGCTGTCATCATATTACCCTGGATGTCCTGAATGTTATCAAAATGTCTTTCTTTCAATATTTCTTTTATATGAGTAAAAACATAAGTCATTGGGGGCCATATCAGGTGAATAGGGAGAGTATTTCAATACAATTATTTGTTTACTGGCTAAAAACTCCCTCACAGACAGTGCAGTGTGAGCTGGTATATTGTCGTGATGCAATAGCCATGAATTGTTGGCAAAAAGTTCAGGTCATCTAACTTTTCCATGCAGCCTTTTTACCACTTGCAAATAGTAGACTAGATTAATTGTCTAGCTGGTACAAATTTATAATGAATAAACCCTCTAATACTAGAAAAAGTTTAGCAACATCATTGCAAAAAATTTGCAAACTTAATTACTTGTCAGGTCTCGTGTGTGTGTGTGTGTGTGTGTGTGTGTGTGTGTGTGTGTGTGTGTGTTTGACGTTCAATACTATTCTACTTCAGCCTCAGGTATATAGTGCCAGGGTAAGGCATCACCCAATCTATGAAGTAATCCTCCTGATAAGTCCAGGGCCCATCTTGCACCCAACATAATCTTTACAACATTATTGATTATATTTCCCATATTGTATTTTACATCCCTGTGACTATATTGTGGTTACTAATTTATACTTCGAATGCCTTCCCCTGCTCCCCAGTCCCCACCCCCTCCCATTTAGTAATCATCAGTTGTTTTTTCCTACATCTCTGAGTCTATTTTTGTTTTGTTTGTTCATTTATTCTGTTCTTTAGATTCCACATTTACATTAGATCATATGGTATTTGTTTTTCTCAGTGTGACTTATTTTACATAGCATAATATTCTCTAGGTCCATCCATGTTGTTGCAAATGGCAATATTTCATTTTTTGTATGGCCATGTAATACCCCATTGTATAAATGTACCACAGTTTCTTTATCCAATCATCTGTGATGGGTATTTCAGTTGTTTCCACATCTTGGCTATTGTGAATAGTGCTGCAATAAACAGAGGGGTGCATATGTTTTTTTAATTAGTGTTTTAGATTTCTATAGATAGATTTCTTTCCAGGAGTGGAATTGCTGGGTCATAAAGTAGTTCCATTTTCAATTTTTTGAGATATCTCTATACTGTTTTCTATACTGGCTGCACCAGTCTGCAATCCCACCAACAGTGCATGAGGGTTCCTCTTTCTCCACATCCTTGCCAACACTTGCTGTTTTTTAATTTATTGGTGTTAGCCATTCTGACTGGATTGTGGTGGTATCTCATTGTGGTTTTTGTTTTTCCCAGCACCACTTATTAAATAGACTATCTTTATGTCAATGTAAATTCTTGCTTTCATTGTCATAGATTAAATGACCATATAGGCATGGATTTATTTCTGGGTTCTCTATTTTATTCCATTGATCTATGTGTCTGTTTTCATGCCAATACCATGCTGTTTTGATTACTACAGCATTGTAGTATGATTTGATGTCAGGTAGCGTGATACCTCCCAATTTGTTCTTATTTCTCAAGATTGTTGTGGGTATTAGGGGTCTTTTATGGTTCCATATACATGTTAGGATTATTCTAGTTCTGTGAAAAACATCATGATATGGATTGCATTGAATCTATATATTGCCTTAGGTTGTATGGACATTTTAACTGTATTCATTCTTTCTGCCCATGAGCATGGTATATGTTTCTATTTACTTGTATCTTCTTTAATTTCTCTCTTCAGTGTTTTATACCGTATTTCCCCATGTATAAGAGGCTCCCATGCATAAGACGCACCTTAATTTTGGGCCCCAAAATTTGAAAAAAAATTATTACATAAAGTTATTGAACTCAACTTTTATTCGTCATAAAATTTATACAACTCCTCATCACTGTCAAAACTGTCAACCATTAGCTTGTCCTCATCTGTGTCTGATGACGAATCACTGTCTTCATATATTGCCTCCTCCTCAGTGGGAAATGCAAGTAAAAAAATCTACAACCACTGTATAAAATGCCCCCAGTTTTTAGACGCCAAATTTTTCGAAAAAGGGTGTGTCTTATACATAGGGAAATATGGTAATTTTCTGAGTCACACTTTTAATTTGGGGATAGGACCCAGAATTCAACATTTAACAAACTTCCCAGTTAGATGATGGTGGTCTAAGGATCATAATAAGAGAAACACTGAGGTAATATTTTACTGAAATAAAAAGGATAAACAAGTGGAAAAACATGTCATAATTGATGAGGTTGTCTCAAAGTAACCAGGAAATATGGGGTCTGCTCACAGAGAGATCCAATTTTCAGTGATGTCACACTGGTATATTAAAATTGGCCATAGTGAATACATTTATACAATAGATATAGAAAAGTGCTACAGCTCATGCCTGCTTTTTTCTTCACAGAACTGGTTACCCAGTGCAATATGGGAAATAGACAGCATCTGCCTTTTTGAGACACTGTTCCCTGGTTTTGTATCTAACCTCTGTGTGCCCAAAGCTCTTGAAATTATTTGGCCTCCTCTCTGAAATAATAGAGGGTATTGAGAATGCAGTGGGTCTCTTGCAAAAGAGTAGTGCATAAATTATTGCTATGCATTTTGTGAGGACATGGAGAGAAGTATTGGGGTCACCTGGTTAGTAGCAGTAAGGTACATAGCCAGAGTTCAATTTATCTAATGGAAGAAAAAGAAAAAATAATAAGTCAGTGTTCTAAACCAATAAAGCTGGTAGAGGAATCTTTTAAGACAGAGGAAATCTAGAAATCAGTGCTGATTCCATGAAATGAAGCACATGATGCTGATGAAGATTTTTATCTGGCAGCAAAAGGAATGACCCAAAGAAGTGTAAACAATAATTACTTATGCTACTTATGTACTTAGTAATTATAGTACCCCACCTGAGAGCTATCCATGGAAATATTACAGGGTTGAGACATTTCTTTAGTTGTGGAAAGATGTACTTACTGAAAACATGGTTATCTTCTGAGTGCCAGTGGATGATGATTTTAATAAAAACAAAACACCAACCACAAAACAAAACAAAAATTACTAGCACACATTCATGGTAGAGAACCTGCTCCTTTTCCTAAGAAATATATTTGTCTACAGGAAGTTTTTAAGATGATACGCTAATAGTGAAAATTCTAGGCACCATAAGATCATGGAAGAGGGACATATTTTAGTGACATTGCCTATTTCAAGGATTAAGCAATATAATCTGATTGGACATTTAACACTTTTAAAAAGAACTTGCAAAAATATTTGAGAAAAATACTAATTTACTATGTCCAATAATGGAAAACTATCTACATGAAAATTGCCAGCTATAAAAGCTTCAAACTATGTTTTACTTAAATAAATTTTAATTTTTTTCTAATTACAAAAGTAACTGATTATCATAGAAAAATTGGAAATATATCAAAGCACACAGAAAAAAATTATAATTCCTTGTAATTCCACAGTCTAGAGATAATTGACATACGCATTTTGGTGTTTAGCTTTCTAGTCTTTTTTTTCTATGTAAACTAACAAGTATATGTATGTAAATGCACACAACAGAAGTAATTTTGTGTATGTTACAAAACTAAAATCATACAATGAAAACTATGACATGTTTTTCCCACTTATCACATAAATATTTCCCCATGTTTTTGCTAAATATCATTTTATAAAATAATTTTGGATGTTATTCCATCATATTGATAAGCCATACTTAATCATTTATTTAATTATTTATCAACTTGAATCTCATGTTATCACTTTGTATCATTCCTTGCCCTTTATTGTTTGTGTCATCTATCAATTACTGGATCACCTCCCACACACACACACAGACACCAAATTTCTCCAGCCTTGCTGTCACTACTTCCAATAATATATTTGCTATAAATTTGGTAAATTCATTATACAACACGTTCCTTCCATCCAGTTTCTTAGTTTTTTAATCTTTCACTCTCTATCAGACACTCACTGTGATGATCATATCATAGATTTCTCATTATCAAGAATTATAACTTCTCCATAAGCTTCAATTTAATGAATTTAATACATTGACCACCATATCCTAAATTTCCAAATTTTTTTTCTTACTCCAGCAAGACTTTGACATTTCAGGACCTACAACTCTCCTATTACTTTTTCTCTTTTCACTCATTACCCAGATTAAATTCCATATTCACTTATTACCAGCACTTCTTTTTAAATACAATTTAGATAATTTTGCTTAAATAATCTATGACCAAGTAAATTAAAATCGCTACTTATTCTATGCTCATACTTTTGTCTTTGAACATGGCTGAAGGAAAACATATAATGGATAGACTACAAATCTCAACTGGGCCTTCAAAGCTGTCCAACAATCATACTATATTTTCCAAGTTCAGTGGTCCTGAGATATTTTGGTATTAGAAATCCCTTTATAGTCTAAAAAATTAAAGACCCCAAAGCAGTTTGGCTTATGTGGATTATGTGTACTGATGTTTAAATACTAGAAATTAATATTGAGAAATATTCATAATATCAATTTATTAATTTTATGATAACATTACATGTTAACATAAGTAATACATTTTATTTAAAATGAATATATTTCCAAAACAAAAAAAAACAGTGAGAAAAGTGCATTGTTTTAAATTTTTATAACCTGTACACTACCTTGCTTATGAGAAGATAGCTGGACTTATGCCTTTTCTTACATTCAATATATTGTGATTTATTTTCCAGTTGTTGAACTATATAAAAGAAATCTGTCCTTACATAAGTATGTAATTGAAAAATGGGGGAGAACTTTACATGCCTTTTCAGATAATTACAGATATTATTATGTGATGTTATACTGAAATTCAACAAGTAATAATTTCTTAAAGGTTAGTTGCAATGTAAAATCAGACTTCAAACCAGTGAACTTTTTGTATTATGTTACATTAAAATCCATTGACCCATCTTGCACTTTGAATAAGTTATTTACTCATGCATGATGTTATGACATCATTTGTAAAATATTGATTATACAGATCTTTTAAATGTTGATACATTTCATTATACAACATCAATAAAGTCACATCAGTTAATATTATCTCAGAATTTATATTGTGAAGCTGTCAATTTCAGAGTTATAGATTCACTTTCCAAAATTATAATTTTCTCTTAAAATTTCAAATTTTATCATTGGTAACAAATTCTGTATTATTTTCCATGAGATAACTGTGTTTACAGTTCCCTGCTAAGATTACTATAAAAGCACACATTGAAATTCGGCTATTGTCGACCTGGATTTCAGAGTGACCATCATGAGTACAGCTTCCCTGCCAACCTTCAATGGACAAGTAATGTAAAACAGAATCAAGCAATGTTTCTTTTTTAAATTTTGGTAAGAATACACACTACATAAAAATTTGCAATTAATTATGTCTAGTACATTTGTAATGTTGTACAATCCTCACCAATATCTAGCTGCAAAATGTTTTTATTAACCCTAAGGAAAACCCTATACCCATAAACAGTTACTCCCCGCTATCCCCATTTTCAAGCCTCTGGAAACCACCAATCTCCTTTCTGTCTCAGTGGATTTGCTTACTCTAGATAGTTTATATAAATGAATCATACAATAATTGGCCTTTTCTGTCTAGCTTATTTCACTTAACGTAATGATTTTAAGGTTCATTTATACTGTAGCACATATCAGTACTTCAGTCCTTTGTAGGTTTAACAATATTCCATTGTGGAGGCTGGTTGAGTGGCTCAGTTGGTTAAGAGTTAGCTTAAGAGTGCAAGCTCTGAGCAACAGGGCCGCCGGTTCAATTCCCACATAGGCCAGTGAAGCTGTGCCCGAGCTGAGCCACCACTGAGCTGCCAGTAGGTGGCAGGATGGCTCAGCTGGTGAGAACATGTGCTCCTAACAACAAGACTGCCTGTTCAATGGTGGCCTATGCCCACCCGCAACTAAGACTGAACTCATCACCTTGAGCTGAGCTGCCACACGGATGGCTCAGTTGATAAAGTGTACACTCTTATCAACAAGGCTACTGGTTTGACTCCTGCATGGGATGGTGACTACACCCAACCTCATCTAAGATTGAACACAGCACCTTGATCTTAGAGGCCATGAGCTGCCAACAGGCAACCAGATGGCAACTGGCACCCTCCACAACTAAGATTGAAGAACAACTTGTCTGGTCTGCTTCCCAAATTCCCCAACATTGTTCCCCTCTCCCCAATTCCTCAATTAGAAAAAAATTCCATTGTATGTATAAATTACATTTATTCATTCATCAGTTGAATATTTGAGTTATTTTCACCTTTTAGCTATTAAAAATAGAGTTGCTATGAACATTCGTGTGCAAGTATTTGAACATGTTTTCAGTTCTTTTGGATATATACACAGGAGTAGAATTGCTGTGTTAAATGATATTTCTATATTTAACTTTTTGTGGAACCTCCAAACCTTTCCACAATGGTACATTACTTTACATTACTGGAAATGTATGAATGTTCCAATTTCTCCACATTTTCTCCGACACATATTAATTTCCATTTTCAATTTATTGTTACAGCCAACCTATTGGATGTGAAGTAGGATCTTATTGTGTTTTTGATTTGTTTTTCTCAATGGCTAATGGCATTGAGCATATTTCACATGTTTGCTGGATACACCTATCATGCTATGTACCATCTAGTAGGTTTAGGACTGAATTCTTAATAGAAAGGAAAGGAAGGAAAGGAAGTGAAGGGAAGGGAAAAAGAAGAAAGAAGACACCCATTATAATCTAATGAGTTGGTAACTGAAATTTTGATTTACATTTTGATCCAAAAATTATTTATTTTACCAAATGGGTTGTTTTTGCTTTTTTAAAAGATTTTTATTGGGGAATTGGGGAATGGGAACAGCGCTGGGGAATTGGGGGAAGGGGAACAGACAAGTTGCTGTCCTTTTGTTCTTCTGTCTAGTTGTGGAGGACGTTGCTTCACTGGCTCAAGTTGGCACCATCATTGCGCTTTTCCCGGGCAAGGCAGATCAGTCGTAGGCTTCTGGGCAGCCGCTCATGGCAGCTTGAGGGCTGCTCACGCTGGCTGCTGGCTACACATGGTAACCATGGCAATCAACTGCAGCGGGGCTGCAGCCTATGCCATCGCCTGCCACTCACGGCAACCCAGCTCCATGTTGAGCTGTTGTTCAGCATCTTAGCTGTAGAGGGCAGCATCACTAGCCCTCATATGTGGGATCTGAACAGGGGCCCTCTGGTGTCCCAAGCCAGCTCTTAACCAACGCACCACTCAGCCGGCCCCAAACGGGTTGATTTTCTTTTAGACTTGGAGTCACACAGATGGAAGGTGACTGTACAATTTCTGCTTTTTATATTTATTATTCATATATTAATGTTCCTTATATACTTGAAAACATGGTTATTCTCTTGGACAAACATTTATGTATACAATGTTAATAATTATATTTTTCAACACCTCTGTATTTTCTATTCTTAATATTATATTTTAATTTTAAGCTGTGTATGTAAAGCATTTTCTATTATAGCTTTTTTGCCACTTTATCTCTCGATTTTTTAAGCAGTGTTTCAGTATACATATTTTTATCCCTCATTAATAACAGTGACCTTCTATCTTATTTAATGCTTCTTATAATAAACTCTACTATCTATGACATTAATATTATAATGCCCTGGTTCTACTTTGTTTAGTTCTTTTAAACTTTAATGACTCTGAATCAAAAGACATTCCGTGTTCAAGGATTGGATGAGTCTATATTTTAACAGGAAGTTTCAACTATTTATAATCTCTGTCATGAATTATATTTGCAAATTTACATCTAGCCATTTTGTTTTTGAATTTAGTTAAATATATTTTCTGCTCTTTTGTTTTTTCTGCAGTATGCTGAGAATTTGTTGATTTTCTCATTGCATGGTTAATTATGTGAAAAATTTATATTCTGCTTTAATTGAGTATAGCGTGCTTGAATTCAATTATTCTCTTTGTCCTTTTAAAAGAAATACAAGTTCAAGTAAGTTTTCAAAACCTTAATTATGAACATCAAGAATAAATCATCACTTATACACTTCTATTTCATAGGACAGGATAATTAGCATTTATTTATCTTCTTTCCCCTTTTTTCATCTATTATTGTTAAATTATTTTTACAATGTCTATCAAGAATTTTGTTCATGTGAATTAGTTTATTAATCATACTTACAGCCTTTGTTTTGACACAATTCTTCAGCTTTGCATTTTTCTTACTGTTAAACTTTTCATAATGATTCTTTTTGTTTCTAGCTTTATCAAGATATAATTGACAGATAATATTGTATAAATTTAAGGTTGCACAATGTGATTATTTGATACACAAAATGTTTACCACAATAAAATTTATTAACACATCCTTCAATTCACATATAAAGCTCTACTGTTATAGCAAATTTCAAATATACAATACATTATTATTAACCACAGTCACCATACTGTATATCAAATCTCTGGACCTTATACATCATATAACTTAAAGTTCGTACTTTTATACCAACATCTCCCAATTTTACCCACCCCTCAGTCCCTGGCAACCATCATTCTGATCTCTGTTTCTATGAATTTGATGTTTTTGTATTCCACATATAAGTAAGATTATACATATTTGTCTTTCTCTGTCTGATATATTTCACGTAAAATAATGCCCTCAGGGTGGTTGGTTAGCTCAGTTGGTTAGAACTGGTGCTAATAACACCAATGTTGGCAGTTCGATCCCTGCATGGTCACTGTGTGCCATCCTTAAAAAAAATTCCCTGAAGATCCTTTCACATTTGTTCCAAAATAAGATTTACTTCTTTATTATGGCTGAATAATAGTCTACATATATATATACAGAGGGTGCCAAAAAACATAACACATTTTAAGAAAGGAAAACTGATTTAAATTGTAACACTCAATATATGCTGATAACTAAAAATGAATAAAAGTCACATTTGACTTCTGCAACTACAAGAGGTGCTCAAAGTGGTTACCATCAGCATCCGGGACACTTCTGATTATGGCAAACTACTGCTTGAGAAATGTTGATCTAAGTGTCCACTTGTATACAATTTTTGGCACCTCGTGTGTGTGTGTGTGTGTGTGTGTGTGTGTAACATTTTCTTTATCTTTTGATAGACACTCAAATTGTTTCCATGTTTTAGCTGTAATGAATAATGCTGCAATGAACATGGAAGTGCAGATATCTTTTTTAGATAGTAATTTCATCTTCTTCAGATATATACCCATAAGCGGGATGGTAGTTATATAGTAATTCTATTTTTAAGTTTTTCTGAAGAACCTCCATACTGTTTTCCATAATGGCTGTACTAATTTAAACTCCCATCAATGGTACTTCACATCCTTGCCAGCATTTGTTGTCTCTTGTCATTTAGATAATAGCCATCCTAAAAAGTGTGAGCTGATATCTTGTACTTTTGATTAGCATTTCCCTCATGATTATTGATATTAAGCACAATTTCATGTACTTATTAGCCATTTCTATGTCTTTGGAAAAATATTCAATTCCTCTGCTCATTTTTAAATAAAATTTTTTGCTATTAAGTTGAATATATTTCTTATATATTATATTTTAGATATTAACTCTTTATTTGATATATGGTTTGCAAATGTGTTCTCTCATTTTATAGCATATTATAGGTTGCCTTTTCATTTTGCCTTTTCATTTTTTTTTTTTTACAGAAGCTTTTTAGTTTGATGTAACCACACTTGTTGATTTTTGCTTTTGTTGCTTTTGGTGTGATATCCAAAAATCATGGCCAAAACTGAAGTTTGTTTTCTTCTATGAGTTTTAAGGTTTACATTTAAATCCTTAATCTGAGTTTATTTTTGTGAGTGATGTAAGATTGGAGGCCAATTTTATTATTTTTTTTCATATGGATAGTGAGTTTTCCCAGTGCCACTTATTGAAGAGACTATCCTTTTTCTACCTGTATTCTTGGCTCCCTTGTTAAATATTAGTTTACCATATATGTGGTGGGTTATTTCTGGGCTCCCAATTATGTTTCATTTCTCTACGATATGTCTGTTTTTATGCCAGTACCATACTGTTTTGATTTGTAATACCAGTTTGAAATCAGAAAGTGTAATGCCTCTAGTTTTTTGTTTGGTTTTTTTTTTGAGGGGGGGTCATTAGGATTTTCTATATACAAAATAATGTCATCAGAAAATAGAGACAGATTTACTTCTTTGTTTCCAATCTGGATGCTTTTTATACCTTTTTGTTTGTTTAGTTAGGGTGAGAGCTTTTTTAATTAACATTTATTGGCGCAACAATGGTTAGCAAAATTACATGTTTCAAGTGTACAATTCTGTAGTACATCATCTATATATCACATTGTTTGTTCACCACCCAGAGTCAGTTCTTTTTCCATGGCCATGTATTTGAACTCCTTTACACTCTTCTACTGTCCACCCTCTCCCCTCACCCTTTGGTAGCCACTAAACTACTTTCTGTGTCTATGAGTTTTTGTTACCTTGTTTGTTTGTTTCTTGCCCAATTACTCTGACTAAGATTTCCAGTACTATCTTGAATAAGAGTGATGAGAGTGAACACCTTTTTCTTGTTCCTGATCTTAAGGGGAAATATTTTGACATTTGACTATTGAGTATGATGTTAGCTGTTGCTTTCCCATAAATGGCCTTTATTATGTTGAGGTTTATTCCTTCTATGCCCAATTTGTTGATTTTTTATCAAGAACGGATGTTGAATCTTGTTAAATAATTTGTTTTATACATCTCATGGTCCCAAAGGCATAAATTGTTTTTTAGGGAAGGATAAGTTAAAGAGCATACTCCATGTATGAAAGTAATGAAAATTGCAACTGCTTTCACTTGATGGGGTATGCAATCCTTATATTCTCATAACTCTGCCTCTTACTTCATTATATTATTGCATTAATATCTCCAAAAATGTTTGAGAGAAACCTAACTTTAATCATTGAAAGTAATTTGAATTCTCCCTTGCTTGAATATTTCTATTTTTTCCACCTAAAAACTTTTACATATTTACAGGTGTGCATCATTATTATTTTTGCTTGGTGTTTAATGAATTCTGTCAATTTATAGTGGTAGATATTTTTTTCAAAACAGTGTCATTTTTTAAGCTTTTTATCTTCTATAATACTAATTTTATTTATTATTTACATAATATTTATTTATTGTTTGGTTCTCTTACTCACTTTTTCCTTATTTTCTTTATTTTTATAATTAAAGTTTATTAGGGTGACAATTGTTAGTAAAGTTACATAGATTTCAGGTGTACAATTCTGTAGTACATCATTTTCTTTGTGATTTTAAAAATAACTTGTATCATTTTTCCTCATCTTCTATATTTGCAGTTCTTTTTGTTAGTATTTTCATTTATTTTCCTATCTTTGAATTCTAAGAGGCTCATATTAGTCTTCTATCTCAATGGATTTGTTCTTCTGTAATATTGATACTACTTACCAATTTGAATACCATTTGGAATTCTACTACGGCATTACACTAACACTTTGGATTGTGAGTTACTTGTTCTGTGAGTATTTTGCAAGACAAGCAAACATTTCTAATAAATTTTAACTTGATAAACAAGCGATGTCTTGCAATACGAGTAGTACATGATGCCGAAAGTCACATGATCACAACTAAGCCAGTGGTTCTTCTCTCTCTCTCTCACTGCGGGATTGTGAGTGATCATCTCCCATGCTTGAATGCTCGGTCTCAGGTTGCAGTGTTTAGCAGATATCAGTGATTTTTCAGAACGTTGAAAGGTACCCACAACTGGCACTAGTGTATTTTTTTGTCACTTCAAAGCATCTATGGACAGTCCTTTGCTTTTCCATATAAGAGTAAGCTTAGGAATGCTTTGCTTCATTCTAGGTCATGCTGCCTGCTGATATAGACATTTTCCTCTGTTGCCTTATTGCCAGTTACATTAAATACAGTATATGACATTTTTTTGATGTTATATCTTAAAAGTCATTAAAAACTCAAGATCATCGAAATTTATTTTCTAGGAATTTCATAATTTTAAGTTTTACATTTAGGTATATAATCCATTTTGACTTTGTATTTGTGAAAGGTTAAAGGTCTATGTCCAGATTCATTTTTTTATATGTTGATATGCAGTTGTTTCAATTCCATTTATTGAAAAACAAAACTATCTTTGCTCCATTGTATGGGTTTTGCTCCTTTGCTAAATATTAGTTGACTATATTGATGTGGATCTATTTCTGGCCTCTCTGTTCTATTTGTGATCTATTTGTCTATTCTCTCACCAATACTACACTGTCTTGAATATTGTAGTTTTATAGTAAATATTGAAGTCAGGTAGTGTCAGTCTTCCAACTTTGCTCTTCTCTTTCAATATTGTGTCAATTATTTTGAACATTTGCCTCTACATATAAATTCTGGAATCAGTTTGTCAATATCCACAAAATAAATTTCTGGGACTTTGATTGGGATTATTTTGAATCCATATATCAAATTAGTCAAAACTGACATATTGACAATATTGAGTTTTCCTACCTATTAACCTGGAATAGCTTTCCATTTATTTTGTTCTGTGATTTCTTTTCATAAGAATTTTGCTGTTTTCTTCATATACTTATTGTACATGTTTTGTTGGATTTACACCTGAGTATTTCAATTTCTTGGCGATGGTGTAGATAGTACTGTGTTTTAAATTTTAAATTCCACTTGTTCATTGATACGTAGGAAATAATCTTAAGGTCTGTTAGGGCTGTTATAACAAGATACCATAGGCTTGGTGGCTTATAAAAAACAGGAATTTATTTCTCACAGTTCTTCATATTGGAAATCTGACATCAGAGTGTCAGCATAGCTAAGTGAGGGTCTTCTGAGTTGCAGTCTTCTCATTATACCCTTATATGTCAGAAGGGACAAGCAAGCTCTCTGGACCCTGATTTTCAAAGCACTAATCCCTTCCATGAGGGTTTTGTTTTTATGAACTAATCACCTCCAGAAGGTGCCACCTCCTAATACCGTATATAACCTTAGGGGTTATAATTTGAATATGTGACTTTTGGAAGCACAAAAACATTTAGACAATAGCAGAAAGAAATTGACTTTTGTATATTAGCTCTATATTCTGCAACCTTGCTATAATTGCTGATTTCTTGTAGAATTATTTTTTGTCAATTCTTATCATTTTCCACATAACCAATCATGTCACCTGCAAAGACAGTATTATTTGTTCCTTCCCAATTTGTATACCTTTTATTCCCTCTTCTTGTTTTATTGCACTAGCTAGGACTCTCATTATGATACTGCAAAGAATTTTGGGATGAGACATTCTTTCCTTTTTCCTGATCTTGATGGACAAGAAAATGGAGTTTTGTATCATTGTGTTCTGAAAGCAAACACTATTATTTCTATTGTTTTAAATTTGTTAAGGTGTGTTTTATGGCCCAGGATGTGTTCTATCTTGGTGAATGTACCATTGAGCTTGAGAAAAACATGTATTCTGCTATTGTTATAAAGTAGTCTGTAGATGTCAGTTACATTCAGTTGATTGATGGTGCTGTTGAGTTCAACTATGTCCTCACTGATTTTCTGACTGTCAGAATCTGTTCATTTCTGATAGATAGGTGTTGAATTGTCCAACCATAATGGTGGATTAATTTATTTCTCTTTGTAATTCTATCAGTATTTACCTCCTATATTTTTATCTGCTTTTTCAAGTGCATTTATGTTAAAAATTGTTCATGTCTTCTTGGTGAATTGATCACTGTACTATTATGAAAAGCCTCTATCTCTGATAGTTTTCATTATTCTGAAGTCTGCTCTGTATGAAATTAATATAGCTACTTCTGCTTTCTGTTTGTTAGTGTCATTATGGTATATCTTTTCCCATCTACTTAATTTTAATACATATGTATTTGTATTTAAAATGGCTTTCCTTAGACATCATATAATTAGGCCTTGTTATTAATTTTTTATATACTCTAACAGTCTCTTTGATTTCAGTGTTTTATTTAGACCATTGATGTTAAAAGTGATTATTTCTATATTTGGATTAATATCTACTATAATTGTTAATGTTCTTCATTTATTGACTTTGTTCTATGTTCCTATTTTTGTCTTTCTTGGGATTTTGATTGAGATTGGCATTAACTTTTTTTATTAGTTTCAGGTGTACAAAATAATATAGTGATTAGACATTTATGTACCTCACAAAGTGATAACCCTAATAAGTTTATTCCCCATATGACACTGTACACAGTTATTATAATATTATTGACTATATTCCCTATGGTATACTATATATCACTGTGACAATTTTTTATATTATAGTTGACATTCAATATTATTTTATATTAGTTTCAGGTGTACAGTGTAATGATTAGACATTCATATAATTTATGAAGTGATTCCCCCAGATAAGTCTAGTACACATCTGACACTATACATAATTTTTACAATATTATTGACTATATTCCCCATACTGTACTTTACATCCCTGTGACTCTTTGTAACTATCAATTTGTACTCTTAATCTCTTCACCTTTCTTTGGTATTATTTGCTTTCCAATCTATATGGTAAATCACTCAATTTATTTAGGTTTTTCTTAATGTTGTTCAATATTTTTTTCTAAATTAATAAAAATTATCACATAGCCTTTAGGAGGTTTATTTCTAGGTATTTGATGTTTTGATGCTACTATAAATTTTATCTTTTAACATTTTCATTTTCTGATGACTTTGCTGGATTATATAAAACAATTGATTTTTTTTAACTGAGCCATGCCATCCTGCTACCTGTTGGCAGCTCAGTGGCTGCTCAGCTTGGGCTGGACTCGAACCTCTGTTGCTCAGAGCTCAAATTATTGAGTGAGCTCTTAACCAACTGAGCCACTCGGCCGGCCCCAAAACGATTGATTTTTAAATATTGATTTTAAATCAATAAATCTTACTAAACCCTCTTATTAACTCGAGTATTTTATCTCTAGATTCTTTTATAGTTTCTGTATAAGCAATTATAAATTGAAAAACATCACAGTTTCACTTATTTATCAAAATCTATCATTTAAATTTTTTTTTTGCCTTATTCTGTTGGCTAGGACTAACAGTGAAACACAGAATAGAACATTACCATCACCACAGAAAGCTCCCTCATACCACTTTATTGTCAATCTTTGTCCCTACTCCTCTTCCCAGAGATAACCACTATTTTAATTTTTTTCACTACAGATTAGTTCTCCATCGTTATAGGGGTTTGGATACACAGGTATACATTTGTAAAATATCAGAAAATGTACACCAAAGATTTTACATTTTATTGTATATAAATTTTACATCAAAATAATGAAGTAAATATTGAACTGAAGTTTTTATGTAGAAATTGGTTGATTCCTACAATTTACTTTTAAAGGCATGAAAGAAGTAAGATGGATTAATGGAGGAGTGATGTATAGATATGTGATTTCAGCCAGGCTAGTAAAATATTAATGGTAGAGTCTACAACTATGCCATGGGTTTATAGGTGTTCACTGTAAAATTCTTTCAACTTTGTGTGTATTAGAAAACACTCATAATAAAGTGCTTGAGGTGTGAAACACAGAATAGAACGGTGATTACTTGGATTTTATAGAAATATATCTAAAATATAAAAAAGTTGTTTTTTTTATTAAAGTTTATTGGGATAACCGTTGTTAGTAAAGTTACATAGGTTTCAGTTGTATAATTCTGTAATACACTACCTATATATCACATCGTGTGTCCACCACCCAAGTCAGTTCTCCTTCCGTCACCATATATTTCATCCCTTTGACCCTCATCTACCACCTTACCTTCCTCCCCCGTTACCCTTTGGTAAACACGAAACTATTGTCTGTGTTTATAAGGTTTTGTTTCATTTGTCTTGTTTCCTTGTTGTTTTCAGGTTTATGTGCCATATATCAGTGAAATCATATGGTTTTTTACTTTTTCCATCTGACTTATTTCGCTTAGGCAAAATATATATAGGAATATATATTTCTGCTTAGCAAACTTAGTTTCATGTGACAGCTGTTATTTTCTGACCAGTGACAATAAATTCTGTTATATATTACTTTTTCTGCCATATATTTTTGGCTTTTTTGGATGTGTTAAGGAAGGAGAAAACAGCTTTACAAGAGGACATATGTTCACTAAACTGTGGCCAATCAATATGGATAATCTCTAGTGTGAATTTTCAACGTAGGCTGACACGTTTTCTACTATTAAGCAACCTCTGCTTTCTATAGAAATAATCCAGCAGGCTCAGAGTTCACTGAAGTCTAGTAGACATTTCTAATTTTTAAGTAATACAAGGTTAGTTGTTTTTTTTGTCTGTTTGTTTGTTTTGTTTTTATGATCAATACTGCACATAAGTGAAACTACATGTTGTAAAGAGGTTAAATTACAAAATTTAACTACTAAACTATTTCCCTTCTGAAGGACAAAAATAGTTTTGTTTTTTTGAATTAGTTTATATTTTAAACTGATTTTTTAAAGTATGGTAAATTAGTTCAGATGAAGTAGTTGGAAAGAAGCATTTTTAAGTTTGATGAGGATATGGGAAATTTTTATCCTTTTAAATTGTCTGTTTTATTACTTCTCATTGCCTTCTCTGTTTGATTGTTCCTTTATTTCTTTAAAAGTTCCCCTCTTTCCCTAACAAGGGAACTTTAAAGTGGGAACATGTTTATTATTGCAGGGATGGCAAATTACCTGCACAGTAAAGTTTGCTATCCCCTCTTGTACCATTGTCAATTACAAATTGATCATAATATCCTTACCTCATAAACAATGACATAGCTGAAGTTTATTTTTCAGTTCAGCATGCTAGGTGGTCAATCAATCTAAACAGGCATTGTAGATGGAACCTATGTATGATTGGCCATAAGAGAAGGACTTGCTGTTTGTTCCATACAGGTTTAACCTGTTGTCTCTAGACCATTATGCCTAAAAAAAATACAGCATATAAATTTTGAACCAGTATAATCTCAAGATCAATAAATTAAAGTTGTAGTAATGATCATGTACACTCAATTGCATTACTATATGTGTAATGGAAAATGCGAAATACAAAAGCTTTCTAAATCTTGAAGGAGGAGTTAATGTAATTCTGGTGTGTATTGGTTTTGAATCTACTTTTTAAAGGTTGTTCAACAATTTCCAGTGAACGATTTCTAGTGTATATCAGAATAAAAGGTGTCCTGTGTTCATCTTCCATATAGCTGGAAGCAGATGTCTTACTATCTGATTCAATGTTAAGTGGGGCAAGGAGAGGAATTGGGAAAAAATAAAAACACATTTAGTTCTTGGGTCTCAAAGAAATTTCTACTGCCTGTAATGAGTAATATAGAAACCCATAATTATTTCTGAATACTTTGCCTTTAAGATGATGTTTTGGTAAATAATTAGCTTGAAATGGCCTTGATAATTTCTGACATCTGTTACCTCAAATGTGCTGATTTTACTTTTAGAAATAGCAAATAATATTCTTGAAACATCACAAAATTTAATGCAGAGATATTCCAAGTATTTACTTAGAAAAATACTTGGTATAACTTTCCTTGGATTTTAAAATGCAATGATCTATCATATCAGAAAAAGGAACCAAACTGGACTATGTAAAGGTTACCAATTATGTATAAAATATTTTTTGTTATTGTATTTCATACTTGAGCAAACATGCATAACATGGTGCCTGCCAGGGATTGTGGAAAGAAATGTTATTACATCAGAGAGTTTCTCTGTTCTAAGAATTTAGCCACCAAGTTAATGTGTGTAACTAATAAATACACCCATACTTTTCATCCATAGGTTGAAACATGAATTTTTAAAAAATACAGAGTCTTGAAAGATAGGTTTTAAATTTATAAAAATCCAATACATGCCTATTAATATCTCTGATCAGTGAGGAAGAAGACAGGATATGGCACATTTAAACAAAATTTAACGGATCCCTGTCTTTGGAAATTAGAGCGACAGCTTCTCTAAAGAAATTTTTTTAACCACACTTCACTGAGTAGAGCTTAAGAGTAAAACCTATATAAGAAGTATCATGAAGTTTAGAGACTGATTACATACAGTTCTGAAAGCAAGCTTTTTCTAAAGATTTGGTGTTATGCATTTTTTTCTTCTTAAATTATATTTGTGAATTCAGAAAAATAATTTCTACAAAATAAAACAACAAAATATTTCAACAGAATAGGGCAAACTGTATTTGTTTGCAGTAGTATTTGGTTTTTAAGCAAGTTCTAAAATAATCACACACATTCAACCTACCAGTTCTCTTATACATAATTAACTGATGAATACTTTATCTTTAATTAAGTATTTATTCTGAAATTCACATCTCAATTATATAAACTAACCAATAGTAATGATTTTAATTAGACCCTGCTTAAAATGTTAAAATTTTTGGAATAATGGAAAAGGACCTCCAACAATTTTTGTTTTCAAATAAAATTCTGACTGAACAGAATCTTGGCATTTTAACTATTAACAATTTTATTGCACACAATGGTTTTTCAATAACTTGTGCATGTATCTTAAAAGAACTAAATGGAATGAAAGTCATTCTTTGAGAATGTCATAAGAAAGCTTTTACAAATCATAGCTTTGAAATATTCTAAGTTTTATCATATACCTATCAAAAATTATAGGTACCATTAGGATTAAATGTGCAATTTACATTAGTTAATACTTTGAAAACATTATTTTTGCACCTCCAGGGTTGCACTTGTCCTGATAAATTAAGGTTATTTTGCATCAAACATATAAGAATACATTACCTTAAAACCAATAAGGTTTTGATTTTTGTGAAGAAAATTTTAATATCAATAATCACAACACCGAAAATAATTATAACAACTACAAACAGACTCACCAGTGTTTGAACTTTCGTGTGCAAAACTGTATGGTCATTGTGGTTAATGTTTGCAACTTGTAGGAGAAAACAAATGTTATCTTTACTTAACAGATAAAAATAGAGACCCACTTCTCACAACACATAGGTGGAGAGATTGGATTTGGACCTTGGTATGTCTGTCTACAAAGTACTTGCTCTTATAAACTCCACATTATATAATAATTTTGAAACATACTGGAGACTTCTTAACTGTTTTTTCCAAAATTGAATTTGGGGTTGGACTAACCATCATTTTACTCTAAATTACCACTGTTTTTTAAACTTTTTTTTAGTGGCTTCTTTTTATTTATTTATTTATTATTTTTTTAAATTAGTTTCAGGTGTACAACAAAGTTGAATAGTTATACTTTTTACCCCTCAATGTGATAAAACTCCCACCCCCAATCTGCTGCCACACTCCATTCCGCCTCTGATATCATACATATCTAGTACAATTCCATTGACTCCACTCCCACACTGAACTCCAAATCCCATGACTATATATATATATATATATATATATATATATATATATATATATATATATTCAATTATAGTTGACATACAACATTATACAACATCAGCTTCAGGTGTAGAGTGAAGTGATCAAGCCTCTACCCCATCCATGAAGTGGTCTCCCTAACAAGACATGTGACCATCTGACACCTTACAAAATATTCAGAACATTATTAATTCTATTTCCCAAACTGTCTTTCATATGCCTGTGGCAATATTGAAGTTACGTATTTATGCTGTCTAATTCCTTCCCCTTCTCCCTCATCCCCACCCCCTCCCAACTAACAGCGATCAGTTGTTCCTCTATATCTCTGAGACCACTTCTCTTTACTTTCCTCATTCATTCAGGTTTTTAGATTCCACGTATAAGTGAGATCATATGGTATTAGTCTTTCTCCAACTGACTTATTTCACTGAACATAATGTTCTCTTGGTCCATCCATATTGTTGCAAATGGTAAGATTTAATTCTTCTTTATAGCAGAGTAATACTCCATTGTATAAATGTACCACAGTTTCTTAATCTAGTCATCTACCAATGGGCACTTCGGTTGTTTCTGAGTCTTGGCTATTGTGAATAGTGCTGCAATAAACATAGGGGTACATATATTTTTTCGAATTAGCATCTTGGGTTTCTCTGGATAGATATCCAAGAGCGCAATTGCTGGTTCATACAGTAGTTCCATTTCCAGTTTTTTGAGATACCTCCATACTGATTTCTATAATGGCTGCACCAATCTGCAGTTCCACCAACAGTGCACCATGGTTCCCTTTGCTCTTCAACCTCGCCAGCACTTGTTGTTTGTTGATTTATTGATGATAGCCATTCTGACCAGAATGAGGTGGTATCTCATTGTCATTTTTATTTGCATTTCTCTGATGATTAGTGAGGTTGAATATTTTTTCAGATGCCTGTTGGCCATCTGTATGTCCTCTTTAGAGAAATGCCTTAATATCCTCTGCCCATGTCTTAATTGGGTTGTTTGTTTTTTGGTGTTGAGTTGAATGGGTGTTTTATAAATTGTGGATATTAGCCCCTTGTCAGATATATCGTTGGCAAATATCTTGCCCCATTCAGTAGGCTGCCTTTTTGTTTTATTGATGATTTCCTTTGCTGTGAACAAACTTTTAAGTGTGATATAATCCCATATGTTAATTTGTTCTTTTATTCCTCTTGCCCCAGGGGATATCTCAGGAAAAATATTACTGAGGGTAATGTCTGCAACTTACTCCCTACGTTTTCTTCTTGGAGTTTTACGGTTTCAGGTCTTACATTTAAGTCTTTAATCCAGTTTGAATTTGTTCTCATATATGGTGTAAGTAGGTCGTTAATTTTCATTTTTTTGCACATGTCAGTCCAATTTTCCCAGCACCATTTATTAAATAGACTGTCTTTACTTTAGTGTAAATGCTTGCTTCCATTTTCGTAGATTAAATGACCATATATGGATGGGTTTAGTTCTGGGCTTTCTATTCTCTTCCATTGTTCTATGTGTCTATTTTTATGCCAGTACCATACTGTTTTGATTACTATAGCTTTGTAGTATAATTTGATGTCAGGTAGTGTGATACCTCCCACTTTGGTTTTATTTCTAAAGATTGTCATGACTATTTGGGGTCTTTTATGACTCTATATAAATTTTAGGATTATATTTTCTATTTCTGAGAAAAATGTTTTTGGTAGTTTGATAAGAATTGCATTGAATATATATATTGCCTTCAGTAGTATTGACATTTTAACTATATTAATTCTTCCTATCCATCAACATGATATACATTTCCATTTATTTATAGCTTCTTTGATTTCTGTCTTTAATATCTTATAATTTTTCTGAGTACAGGTCTTTTTCTTCTTTGGTTAAATTTATTCCTAGATATTTTATTGTTTTTGAAAGAATTGTAAATAGGATACATTTTCTGATTTATTCTTCTGATAGTTTATTATTGGTGTATACAAATGCAACTGATTTCTAAATATTAATTTTGTATCCTGCTACCTTACTAAATTCATTTATCAGTTCTAACAGTTTTTGGTGGAGTCTTTGGGATTCTCTATGTATAGTATCATGCCATCTGCATATAATGACAATTTTACTTCCTCTTTTGCAATTTGAATGCCTTATGTTTCATTTTTTTATCTGAATGCTGTGGCTAGAACTTCTAGAACTATGTTGAATAGAAGTGGTGAAAGTGGGCAGCCTTGTCTTGTTTCTGATCTTAAGGGGAAAATTTGTAGCCTTTCCCCATTGAGTATGATGTCTGTTGTGGGCTTATCATAATGGCCTTTATTATGTTGAGATGTGATCCCTCTATTTCCCCTTTTCTAAGAGTTTTTATCATAAATGGCTGCTGGATTTTGTCAAATGCTTTTTCTGCATCTATTGGTATGATCATATGATTTTTATTTTTCATTTTGTTAATGTGATGTATTATGTTAATTGATTTGCTGATATTGAATCAACCTTGCATACCAGATGCTGAATTCAGATTGCTAATATTTTCTTGAGGAATTTGCACCTATGTTCATTAGGGATATCAGCCTGTAGTTTCCTTTTTTTGGTAATATCTTTGTCTGAGTTTAGGATCAGAGTAATATTGGCATCATAAAATGTTCTTGGGAGCCTTCCTTCCTTCTGTATTTTTTGGAATAGTTTGAGAATAGGTATTTATTCATTTTTGAATGTTTTATAAAATTCACCTGTGAAGCCGTCTTGTCCAGGACTTTTGTTTGTTGGAAGCTTGTTGATTATTGATTCAATTGCTTTGGTAGTAATCAGAGTGTTCGAAATTCCTATTTCTTCTCAGTTCAGACTTGGTAGATTGTATGTTTCTAGAAATTTATCCAATTTTTCCAGATTGTTGAATTTGTTGGCATATAGTTGCTCATAGTATTTTCTTAAAATTTTCTGCATTTCTGTGGTATCTGTTGTCACTTCTCCTCTTTCATTTCTGATTTTATTAATTTGGGTCATCTCTCTCTTTTTCTTGGTGAGTCTGGCTAAGGGTTTGTTGATTTTGTTTATCTTTTCAGAAAACAAGCTCTTGGTTTCATTGATTGTTTGTATTGTTTTTTTGCTTTCTATTTCATTCATTTCTGCTTTGGTCCTTTATTTCCTTCCTTCTATTTCCTTTTGGCTCAATTTGCTGTTCTTTCTCCAGTTCCCTTAGGTGTAAAGAGAAACCAATAACTTATAAGACAGTATGATTGCCAACAGCAAATGAATTCCAAATTCACAAAGGTAATTACATGAATGTTTGGGATGCTAAATGAATTGGATCAATCAAATACATCAGGTTTATGGAAAGCTTTCAATAAATGACAGGGTTGTAATAACATAAAAAGATAGTGGACTAAGATATCTGCCCTGATAACTGGGTTCAGTCTTATTGTATGCTGATCACCCAGGCAAGAATACTTGAGGCTGCAGAAACTACCAGATTGATCAAAAATTACAGTGAATATTTTAATAAAAATGTATTACAGTAAAAGACACATTGCCACGAATTCCCATCATAGTATTCCCCCTAAATTTGAACATACTTACCCCATCATTATTTCCACTTTCTAAAGCAGCTCTGGAAATTTTGTTTCATGAACATCATTAGTTGTGCTGTCATGGCTGTCTCGATATCCTGAATCATTTCAAAATTTTACATTTCAAAGTCATTTTGACATTGGGGAACAGCCAGAAGTCGCGCAGTGCCAGATTTAGTGAATAAGGTGGATGAGGACACACTGTAAAATTTGTATTTGACAGAAATTGCCATACCAAAATCCCTGTGTGACATGAAAACTTAATATTGTGGTTGAAAAATACAATGAGTGTTGCTGGTGAGAGCCATCCAGTGGAAAGACAGAGATCTTCAATACAGGAAGTGGCATGTTGAATCTCAGTACCAGTGTGTGGCAAGTTTCAACTTGTTTAGTGCAGTCAGGTGAGAACAACGGTTGCGTGAAGCTGTGCTTTCAAGTGTGCTGTAAATCATTCTCCATCATGATAATGCTCCATGTCACACGTAATTTCTGTTATGCAGCAATTTCTGTCAAATAAAAGAACTATGGAAGATTATGTCACAGAAATGGCAGTGTGATGAGAGCCTCTTGAAATCTCCCCTAAAATTTACAACAAATTGAAAAATTATAATGCGAAAGAAGACATCCGGCATGGTAGACAGGCAATCCCAAAACACACTCAATTGAAATCACCTAAAGGTTGGCAAATTGAGTAAATGAGGGTGGAAGGAATGGTGAAGTGAAGATACACAAGCCTTGGGTGCAGAATGCAGACCAGAGCTTGGAGCTCCCTGCAATTTGGAGGTAGTGCAGTCATGGGCGAGAGAAAAATTTGGACTGGTAGCACTCCCATTATGTCCCACAGCGCTATATGAGGAATCCACGTATAACATGGCGAACCCAACATTCACGGCAAAGACCTCAAAGCAAAGACTGAGGGAAAAAGGGTACGGACAATGGTTTAAGCTCTCACTGCCAAACAGAAGATGGAAGACATAGGCACAGAACCAAGCCAACCCCTCCTTACCCTCCCAGAGCTTGGCCCACCCCCACCCTCCAAGTTCTAGAAGAGGAATAATAGCAGTGTCAGATTAAAGAACAGAATATTTTCTACACTTACTATATAACCCTACAGTGCAACTAACCCACAGCGCAATTAATTCCAGTGAAAGGGAAGAAACTTTAAGGGATAGATAACTGTGTTAGTAGTCTCCGTCATTGTTCAGAGCTATCGCTCACAACGCACCCTGTGCCCTCCCCCACCTATCTGGGCAGATCTCAGCAGGGGTAAACAGAGCTTCAGAAACTCCCAGGATCTGAATCTGGTTGCAGGAAGAGATTTGGGACTTTAGGAGGTCTCCATGTACACCATCTCCCTTCCCGTGGTGATGTCTAGAAGCCAGGATACCTGCTCACAGAGAAGAACTCACTTTCCAGGGAACACCCACCCACTCTCGTGTGAGAAGATTGAACAGTGGAAGAAAAAACATAATGCTACAACATGAGAGAGAATAAAATGCTGCAGTGGGAGAGAAAATAAAATGTTTCACCAACACCTACTGGAAAGCAAAAAAAAAAGGTCTTTTCCTATCAACCTTTTGCAGAACTCACACCTACGAAGGGAAATAATAATTCGTTAATTGCCATGAATAACCAAGGTAACAAGGCAGCTGACAAAGAAAATAAAAACTCTCCAGAAAATAAACTTGAAGACAAAGAAATATGTGACTTGAATGACAGAGCATTCAAGATTGCAGTTTTGCAAAAACTAAACAAGATGCAAGAAAACAGATAGGCATTTGAATAAACTCAGAAATACAAGCAAAGAGCAAAATCAACATTTTACTAACAGACTGAAATAAAAAAGAGATTTTCTGGAGATTAAGAATGGGATTAAAGAAATGAAGAATGAAATAGCCTGATGAGGTAATAGAGTTGACCAGATGGAGAAAATAATCAGTGACATCGAAGACAGAAATCTGGAAATGACACAGGTCGAAGAAGAAAGAGACTTGAGATTTAAAAGAAATGAAAGAATGCTACAAGAACTTTCTGACTCCATCAGAAAGACCCACATAAAAATAATGGGCATACAAGAAGAAAAAAAACGGGAGATGAGAACAGAGATTATATTCAAACAATAGCTAATAAGAATGTCTCAAACGTGTGAAAAGGAATGGATCCTCAAATCCAAAAAGCAAATATAACACCTAATTAAATCAATTCCAACAGGCCTTATCCAAGTCACATTGTATTAAAGCTGTCATGAATTAATGACAAAAAAAGAATCTCAAGGCAACCAGGGAAAAGAAGACAGTAATCTACAAAGGAAAGCCCATTAGATTATCATAAGATTTTTCAACAGAAACCCTACAAGCCACAAGGGAGTGGAATGAAATATTCAAACTATAGAAATAAAAAAATTATGAGCCAAGATTAATATATCCAGCAAAGATATCCTTTAGATATGGAGGAATAATAAAAAACTTTCCAGACATACACGACCTTTTTCTAATACACGACCTGCACTACAAGAAATACCAAAGAAGGCTATTCGACCTAAAAAAAAAGTCAGTAATACAAAACCATGGGTAGTATTACGAACAGAGACAGAAACAGGAAATGGCAAACCGTACACTAAAGAGGACATTATACAGTTAAACATAACATACAGGGTCAAGAAGGAAAAAATAAATCTGAAAAAAAACACCTAAAAAGACAACTTCATACTACAGCATAGAAATCAACACACAGCATACATACAGATCATTTGTGACAACAAAAATGTAAAAGGGGAGAGAGTAAATGTCTTTACTGGCAAAGGGGAATGAAGAAAGTAAGTATGCTGAAGAAAATGGAATACTCTACATATGAAACTTTGTTTTACATAAATGTAATGGTAACCACTCAAAAAATCAGAAATAAAATATATAACATAAAAAAGAAGAAACAGAGTGCAAAATCAGAGAATACAACCACATTGAAATAACAAGCAACAACAGAAAGGCAAAGAAACAATAGAGACACTGTCCTAACAGAAAACCAAAGATAAAATTATAGGAAATCCTCATATATCAATAATCACTCCAAATGTAAATGTAATGAACTCACCAATAAAAAGGCACAGAGTGGTTGATTGGATAAAAAAAAAAAACTAAACCTAACCATATACTGCCTTCAACAGACACAATTTAGCTGCAATGACAAACATACACTCAAAATGAAAGGGTTGAAGTTGACACTCCAAGCAAATGGTACACAGAGAAAAGCAGGTATAGTCATGCTTACATCAGAAAAAACAGACTTCAGGATAAAATAAGTAACAAGAGAAAAAGATGGACAATTCATAATGATAAAGGGGACTATACAACAATAAGAAGTAACAGTCATCAACATTTATGCCCCCAAGCAGGGAAAACCAAAGTATACAACAACTACTAACAAAATTAAAGGGAGAAAGTAACCAAAACATAATTATAGTAGGGAACCTGAATACATCATTGAAAGCTATAGACAGATCATCCAAACAGAAAATAAATAAAGAAATATCAGCAGTAAATGACACATTAGATGAAATGGGCATAATTGACATTTGTAGAGCACTTCATCCCAGAACATCAGACTAGCCATTCTTTTTCAGTGTACAAGAAATATTCTCAAGGATAGATCATACATTGGGATATAAATCTAGCCTCAGCAAATTTAAAAAGATTGAAATCATACCAAGCATATTCTCTGATCACAAGGCTTTGAAATTGGATATCAACTGCAAAAAGAAAGCCGGAAAAACCACAAATATATGGAGATTAAACAATATACTTTTAGAGAATGACTGGGTCACAGAAAAAATAAGGGAGAGATCAAAAGATACATAGAAACATATGAGAATGAAAATAAACCCTACCAAAATGTTGGGGATGCAGCAAAAGCAGTAACAAGAGGGAAATTAAATAATTACAAACCTATCTCAACAAAGAATTCCAGATAAATAACCTCATGTTACACCTTAAAGAACTAGGAAAAGAAGAACAAATGAAGCCCAAAGTCAACAGAAAGAAGGAAATAATGAAAATTGGAGCAGAATTAAATGAAATAAAGAATAAAAAGACAACAGCAAAAAAGAGCTGTTTTTTTGAAAACATTAATAAAATTGACAATCCATTGGCTAGACTCACTAAAATAAAAAGAGAAAGGACACAAATAAACAAACTCAGAAAGGAAACTCGGGAAGTTACCACTGAAGCCACAGGAAAAAAAGGATCAACAGAGAATATTATGAAGGTCGATATGCCATCAAATTCAATAACCTATAAGAACTGGACAAGTTCTTAGAAACATATAGCTTTCAACAGTAAGGATATTGGACCAGTCATCCAAGGGCTTCCCAAAACAAAAGTTGAAGACCATCTGTCTTCACTAGTGAATTCTATGAAATATTCAAAGAGTATCTAATATTTGTCCTACTCAAACTCTTCCAAAAAATTGAAGAAGAGACAATTCTCCCTAACTCATTTTCTGAGGTCAATATTACTCTAATACCAAAAAAATGGTGAGGATACACACACACACACACACACACACACACACACAATTATAGAAAAATCACTCTCATGAATACAGTACAAAAATCCTAATCAATATTCTAGCAAATCGAATATAACAATGCATTAAAATGATTATACATCACCACCAAGTGAGGTTCATCACAGGGGCCCAAGCATAGTTCTACATATGCAAATTGATTCATGTGGAACACCATATAAAAGACAAAAATCATATGATTATATCAGTAGATGCAGAAAAAGTTTTTTACAAGATACAACATCCATTTATGATTAAAACACTTAATAAAATGGGTATAAAAGAAAAACACCTTAGCTTAATAAAGGCAATATGTGACAAACCATCAGCTGATATCATAATTAATGGGGAAACACCGAAACCCTTCACTACATTCAGGAATACGACAGGGTCGTTCCCTAACACCTCTGCTTTTCAACATAGTAATGGAAGTCCTAGCTACAGTAATCAGGCAAGAGAAAGCAATAAAAGTCATCCAACTAAGGAATGAAGAAGTTAAATTCTCACTTTTTGCAGATGACATGATACTATATGTAGAAAACCCTAAAGACTTCACCAAAAAGCTTAGAAACAATAAAAAAAACACAGTAAATTTGCTGGCTACAAAATCAATGTACAAAAGTCCATTGCATGCCTATTTATTAACAATGAGATCTCAGAAAAAGAAATAAAATAAAATAAAACAACTCATTTTGCAATTGCAATAAAACCCAATAAACTATTGAGGAATGAACTTACCAAGGATGTGAAAGATCTATACACTGAAAACGTTTAGATATTTTAAAAGAACTTGAAGAAGACACAAAGAAGTGGGAAGACATTCCATGCTCTTGGATTGGAAGAATCAACATAGTTTAAATGGCCATATTACCAAAGCAATATGCAAATTGAATGCAATCCTTATCAAAATACAAATGGCATTTTTTAAAGAAACAAAACAAAAAAATCATCAGATTTATATGGAACCACACAAGATCCAGAATACCAAAGCAATCCTAAGAAAAAAGAACAATGCTAAAGGTATCACACTCCCTAACTTCAACTTTAACTACAGGGCAACAATAATCAAAACAGTATGGAATTGGCAGAAAAATAAACACACAGACCAATAGAATAGAATTGAGAACCCAAAAATAAACCCACATACAGATATTTTTTTTTACCAAGAAGCTAAAAACATACAATGGAGAAAAGACAGCCTCTCCAATAAATGGTGATGGGAGAATTAGAATACCACATGGAAAAGACTGAAACTCGACTGCTATGTTTCACTGTGTACCAAAATTAACTCAAAATGGATCAAAGACCTAAACAGTAGACCTGAGACAATAAACTGCATAGAAGAAATCATAGGTACTAAACTTATAGACTTTGGGTTCAAAGAGGATTTTATGAATTTGACTTCAAGGGCAAAGGAAGTTAAAGCTAAAATAAATGCATGGGACTATATCAAACTCGAAAACTTCTGCAAAGCAAAAGAAACCATCGACCATGTGAAGAGACAACCAAGAGAATGGGAGAAGGTATTGGCAAACAATGCCTCCAATAAGGGGTTAATATCCAAAATATATAAGGAATGCATACAACTCACCAACAACAAAAAACACAAACAATCCAATTAAGAAATGAGCAGAGGACCTGAATAGACATTTCTCCAATTAGGACATGCAAGTGGCCAATAGAAATATGAAAAGATGGTCAACATCACTAATCATCAGAGAAATGTAAATAAAAACCACAGTAAGATATCACCTCACGCCAATTTGAATGGCAAGCATCAACAAGACAAATAATAACAAGTATTAAAGAGGCTGTGGAGAAAAAGAAACCCTTATGCACTGTTGGTGGAAACACGGATTGGTACAGCCAGTACAGGAGACAGTGTGGAAGTTCCTTAAAAAATTAAGAATATAATTACCATATGACCCAGCAATTCCTCTCCTGGTTATCTATGCCAAAAATCTGAAAACATTTATCCGTAAAGAAATATGTGCTCCAATGTTCATTGCAGCTTTAACTGTGGTGGCCAAGACATGAAAACAACCAAAGTATCCTTTGATAGATGATTCAATAACAAAGATATGGTATATATACACAATGGGATACTATTCTGCCATCAGAAAAGATGAAATAGTACCATTTGAGACAACATGGATGGATCTTGAGATTATTATGCTAAGCAAAATTAATCAGACAGGAAAAATTGACAACCCTATGATTTCACTGATATATGGTATATGAAACTGAAAACAACAGAGGAACAAGCATACATGGAGAAACAAAGATTCATAGACACAGACAATACTTCAGTTGTTACCAGAGGGTAAGGGGGGAGTGGGGTGGTAGATGAGGGTAAAGGGGATTAAATTTATTGTGATGGAAAGAGAACTGACTCTTGGTGGTGAACACACAATTTAATATATAGATAATGTATTACAGAATTGTATACCTGAAACCTATGTAACTTTACTAACAATTGTCACTCCAATGAACTTTAATTTAAAAAAAAGTAAGAAAGAAATAGAAAGACATTTGGTGTTCATGGATTGAAAGAATTAATATAGCTAAAATAGCCATATTACCCAAAAGAGTATACAGATTTAATGCAAACCTCATCAAAACCTCAATGGTATTTCAAAAGAAATTGAGTAAAAATCATGATATTCATGTAGAATTACAAAAGACCCTGCATAGCCAAAGCATTCCCATAAAAGAAGAAGTCCTGAGATATCACACTCTCTGACATCAAATTATGTTGGCAGCCATTTAGAGTAGTGAGACTACAAGCTGACTGAAAGTTGAGAATGGCAGGTAGCTACAGACCCCCATGTTCTGTGTGCTGAGAAAAAGGCTGCAAAACTTCATGTTGGGTGAACAGCAGAAGGGGAACTGTTGGCAAAACATGTAACCCAGCAACTCCCAGTTCATCTCCTGTGCCATGGAAAAGAAGTTCCCTGAACGGAAACCACCTGACCCTCAAATGTCACTGTCTAATTATGGACTCATGTACTTTTGGACTTTCCACCATGGACTTGCTGACAGTTGCTACTTGCCTTAGTTTAACCTTACTTAAAATATATCATTAGTCTATGCTGTGTAATCATGTAACTTGTTGCCAAGAGGTTATCTCACTTCCAAACCATTATGTCAGGGGCATTGGTTTCTCATTCCCCAAAACCCCCTACCAAAATCCCCTATGCTTAGCTAAGAAAATCATTCCCAGCAAAAGAAGATATTGCTGTCTATATAAACAGTACACATTTAATAAACGATGTCACTCTCTGCCATCAGCAGTTAGTGAAACTCCTAATCCCAACTTTGGTGTCTGTACCATCTCTTTCTTTTCTCAATTCCTCTCATCGACCAATCCTGCTCAGGGTCCATTTGGTGGGTTCCTGGCCTGATCACCCTGGTGCCTTGGTTGTCGAGCTGGCTCTTGGCAAAATTATACTACAAAGTGACAATAATCAAAACAGCATGGTATTGGCAGAACTATGCACACACAGACAAATAGAACACAAGTGAGAACCTAGAAATAAACTCTCATGAATATGGACAGACTATCTTTGACAAAGAAGCCAAAAACATACAATGGAGAAAAGACAGCCTTTTCAATAAATGGTGCTGGGGAAATTGGAAGCCATTTGTAAAATAATGAAACTAGATTGCTATCTGTTGCCATATAACAAAAAATTAACTCAACATGGATCAAAGACCTACATATAAGACCTGAAACAATAAATTGCATGTAAGTAAACATGGATACTAAATCTTGGGTTCAAAGAAAACTTTGCAAATTTGATCTTAAAGGCAAGGGAAATAAAAGCAAAAACAAATGAATAGGACTGTACCAAACTATAAAGCTTCTGCACAGCAAAATAAGCCATCAACAAAAATAAGAGGCAACCAAACAAATAGGAGAAGATACTTGCAAAGAATATCTCCAAAAAAGGCCTAATATCCAAAATATGTAGAGGAGTCCTGAAACGCAAGACAAAAACAACCATTTAATTAAAAAATGGGCAGAAAACCTGAATAGACATTTCTCCAAAGAGAACATACAAATGGCCAATAGACATATGAATATATGATCAACATCACTAATCATCAGAGAAATGCAAATAAAAACCATAATGAGACATCACCTCACACCAGTTAAAATGGTTATTATCAACAAGTCAAATAATAAATGTTGGAGAGACTGTAGAGAAAAAGGAACTCTCATATACTCTTGGTGGGAATACAAATTGGTGCAGCTGCTAAGGAAAACAGTATGGAGCTTCCTCAAAAAATGAAGACTAGAGTTTCCATATGACCCAGTGGCCCCTTTTGTGGGTACATACCTAAAAAATCTGAAAACTTTCATCTGTAAAAATTTATGTTCACTGTGGCATTATTCACAGTGGTCAAGACATAGAATTAACCAAAGTGTCCTCTGCTGGATGATTGGTTAAAGAAGATATGGCACATATATAAAATGGAAAATTACTCAGCCATAAGAAAAGATGATGTGTTGCCATTTGTTACAACATAGATGGATCTTGTGTGTATCATGCAAAGTGAAATATGTCAGATATCAAAAGTCGAGAACCATATGACTGTTCTCATGTGTGAGATATAAAACTGAAAGCAACAAATGAACAAGACAAACAAACAAAACTCATAGACACAGACAACAGTTTAGTGGTTGCCAGGGGTAGAAGGGGGAGGAGTTTCATATAAGTGGTTAAAGGGCATGAACAGATTTTTTTGATGGAACCTAAAGTTTTTGTATATTTTCATTTCAGCAAATGTTCACATTCCAATTTCAACTGAGATATTTTTAAAGGATTTTCTCCATTGTCTTACATCATAAATGATATTTGTGTTCAATTTAATAATTAGCATGTACTTGTAATAATATCAGAGAAGTCATGAAAAGCTCACGTAATTTTTATTCAGTATATTAATTCCAGTTATAATATGGTCCCTTTACGTTAAGTGCCTTGAGAATATGTTAGATATGTTTGATCTAGCTTGTTTCCCTTGAGCCATTATCATGTGAGTTTGAACTTTCCAGCAATGTTCATTAAAAAAAGTAGACCATATCATGGATGGGGAGAAGGCTTGATCACTGCACTGTACACCTGAAGCTGATGATGTATAATATTGTATGTCAACTATAAGTGAATATATATATATATCTATATATAGATATAGATATATATATATATATATATAGTCATGGGACGTGGAGTATAGTGTGGGAGTGGAGTCAAGGGAATTGTAATAGATATGTATGATATTGGAGGGGGTAAGTGGGGCAGTGGATTGGGGGAGGGTGGTTGTCACCTCAAGGGGTAAAAAGTATGACTATTGCACTGTGTTGTACAGCTGAAACTAATTCTAAAAAATGTGTATTTCACAATAAAAAATACTAATTAAAAAAAGTAGAGCATAGCCCATAGCAACACAGTGGGTGACCAATTCATTAAGGTTAATTACATTACATGTCATAAGAATGACTTGAGAGAAGTAAGCTGTATTTGCTTTGACTTCAATGCCCACAGAAACCCGCTGACAACTATTACAGTAACTACAGTATAGAATTCTCCATGTGATGGAAAGAGAACTGACTCTTAGTGGTGAGCGCACAATGTGATATATAGATGATATATTATAAAATTTTACACTTAAAACTTATGTAATTTTACTATTGTCACCCTCAATAAATTTAATTAACAGAAATAATTATCCAGAAATTTCCAGAGAGCTCTTCCATGTTGCATTAATCCTTCTTCCCCAGCCTATAACATCACGTAAAGACTTATTACCGTTTGAGAAATTAGTCCTCTGTCTGTTAGCTCCTGTCTTTATTTCAAATATTTCACCCAGATTAATGGGCATGTGACAGGCTTGTTCCTTATGCTTAACATCTCATGAGCAGGATATTCTGCACCGTATTATTACTGTACAAAATAAATGAAATCATCTTTTTCTGATATTCGTTCTATAATTATTCATTGCTGCATATGTACATACTCTGAAGAGATATACATAGCTTCAACCATGCAATATAGTAAGAACCCACACAAGAGATGGGTTATCTTTAGAATATATACATAGTCACACACACACACACACACACACACACACACACACACACACTGTCTGGCAAATAAGTTTGCGAACTCATCCTAGAAAAAGTGCTACATACCTCATTTCTGAATATCACTATGGTCACCTTAGAAGTAACCCCTTAGGAAGCTACAAATCAATGCCAGTACCTAGTCCACCCTTCAAACCAATTTTGGAACTTTTCTCCTGGAATGGCCATCAGAGATGTAATCTTATTACCCTTGATGTCCTGAATGTCACCAAAATGTCTACCTTTCAATATTTCATTTATCTTCTGGTAAAGAAAGAAAGAAGTCTTTGGGGGCCAGATCAGGTGAGTAAGGAGGGAATTCAAATACATTTATTTGTTTACTAGCTAAAAACTCCCTCACAGACAGTGCACTGTGAGCTGGTGCATTTTCATGCTGCAAGAGCCATGAATTGTTGCCAAAAGGTTCAGGTCATCTAACTTTTTCATGCATCCTTTTCAGCACTTATAAATAGTAAACTAGATTAACTGTTTGTTCAGTTGGTACAAATTCATAATGAATAATCCTTCTGATATAAAAAAGGTTAGCAACATCATTGCAACAAAGTTCACAAACTTAATTTTCAGACCTCATGTGTGTGTGTGTGTGTGTGTGTGTGTGTATTCTCTTCTTCCTATCCTTTTCTACATATTGATTTAAGTTTTAAGTTGATACTACTTCCCTGTGTACCACTTTCTCAAGATCACCAGTTTTGATAACTTGCTTGAGAACATTGACAATTAATATGGACCTTTGAGAGAAATTAACATTTATCTTAAAACTTCCACCAAATACAGATTATGCAATCAAATTCAACATTTCAATCTTTGGAACTATGAAACCATATTTAGGAAGACTCTATTCTATTCACCAAAAAAATATCATGATGCATATATAACCAGTTGGTGCAAATTCATAATGAATAATCCCTCTGATATAAAAAAAGCTAGCAACATCGTTGCAACAAGTTTGTGAACTCAATTGTCAGACCTCATATTTCCTTTTGTTAATGGTTCAATGTTTCTTCACTTTTCTAGCATCTACATTTGATTGCACAGACTCACTGGCTAGTATCTCTTTGATATTTACTCCTCCATTTACTCATTTACTAACTGACAGTTATGACTTTTTTTTTGGTAAAGTGATTCATTAAAATGACCTTTTCACAACTTAGAAGATTACTGACAATTTCAAGTATAAGAGTGGGAATACTTTAGATAGTATCAATCTATTTTGAGTTATCTTTTTAATTTATTTGCCTAAGAAATGTAGCTAAAATAATTTTGTTTATTCATTTAGGCTAAGAACAGTAAAGTAATAGAGTAGCTGAATGTGAACTATTTGAATATTCTTTTAGAAAACTTAGAGAAAAATGGTAAACTATGCAATTTCAAGCTTTTTTCCTCCATTTAAATAACAACAACAAATAATCAGAAATGTGTTGGATTAACCTGAAGGATCTCTGCAACCAAGCAAATGACCAATTAAGAAAAAGTTACATTCAAAATGATAGGAAATTTTATGGCATTCTAAATTTCTTTTGTTTCACCTCTTTCTTCACACAGGTGGTCTTGGTCCGGAGAAGCAACAATCCAGTTCCAAATTTCCTCCCTTCCAGACATTATTTGCAATGTTCTAAACTGTCTGGAATCTGCCTGAAGGACTTGTTTCTGTTTTTCCTAAATCATATTCTAGGCCAGGAAAAGTGGTGACCACTACTCATAAAAATGACAAGGCAACTAAAGAACCACAGAGAGTCTGGGACAAGAGTTTACTGTGGAGACATAAATAAACTTCAAAGATTCTGATGAGGAACCAGAGTGAAATTTTTGGTAACCATTCATTTTTAATGTATTCATTCAAAAGCATCCAAGTGTACAGGAGAACTGAGAAAGCCAAACGGAGGCCATACACAATACTTGAGAAGACCTTAAGCTTTTACATCAGGGTTATCCCTAGCCTCAGAGTAAGCTCAGCTAATCACTGAAGATCTGCTTCACGACAGAGCTTACTACAAAGACTAAAAATGTTGGCTGTTTTTCCAAATACCCAAATTTTCAACAAAACAAAACAAAAATCACCAGGCATACAAAATAACAAGAAATCATGGTCCATTCAAAAGGAAAAATAATAAATTGGCAGAAGCTGTATCTGAGGAATCTGACATCAGACTTAACAAAGAAATTAAATTACCTCTATTAAATATGCTCAAAGAACTAAAGTAAAGAAAGGAAATATAATTAAAATAAATCAGGAAAATAATATATGAGAGTATATAAAACATGAGAATATATATAAAGTCATAAGTATTATAAAGGTAAACCAAACAGAAATTATAAAGGTAAAAATACAATAATTGAATTGATAATTTTAATAGAGGGCATTAACAGATGATTTTAATGAACAGAGCACAGAATAAGTGAACTTGAACACAGAACAAGTAAAAGGATCATGTCTGAGCCGAAGAATGACAAAGAGTGAAGAAAAATGACAGAACCTAAGAGACAGTTAGAATATCACCTAGAGGACCAATACATGCATTAAGGAAGTCCAAAAAGGAGAAGAGAAAGAAAAAGGAATAAAGATTATTTCAAGAAACATTGGCCAAAAAAAATCTCAAATTTGATGAAAGATATGAATCCACAAATCCAAGGAGCTCAATGATGTATAAGTAGGATGAATTCAAAGAGACTCACACCAATTTTATACATTATAATGAAACTGTCAAAAGCCAAAGACAGAAAGAGAATCTTGAAAGCAGAAGAAATGATTTCTCACAAACAAATAATCCTCAGTGAGATTATGTGCTGATTTGTCAGCAGGAACCTTGGAGGCCAGAAGGCAGAAGGAGAATATATTTAAATTGCTGAAAGAAAAAAAGAAACTCAATAGAGAATTGCACATATGTCAAAACTACCCTTCAAAAATGACAGAGAAATTAAGATATTTCTAGATAAACATAAGCCAAGGGGACTGATTACCACTATACTTGCCCTACAAGAAGTGCTTGAGGGAGCCCTTCAAGTTTAATGAAAGGGCACTGGACAGTAACACAAACCCATATGGAAATATAAATATCTCTGATAAAGCTAAATACATGGGCAAATCTAAAAAACAAACTAGTATTACTATACTTTAATTTGTTTCTTCACTTTTGATTTTTCTACAGGATAAGAGACAGAGTTGTAAAAATAATTATAAATCTATAATAATAAATATGCAATGTATAACAATGTAATTTGTGACATCAATAACATAAAGTGATGAGAGCCATATATTGAGTTTTTGTATGCAATTGAAGTTAATATTAATTCAAATTAGTTTGTTATAACTTTAAGTTGTTATATGTAATCCCTATAGTAACCATATAAATTATCTATAGAATACACACATTCAAAATTCTCAAATCTAGCTGTCTCACTAGAAAATCAATAAACAGAGGGGCCGGCCGAGTGGATCAGTTGGTTAAGAACTTGCTCAAGAGTTTGAGCTCTGAGCAACAGCGGTTCGATTCCCAGCCCGAGCTGAGCAGCTGCTGAGCTGCCAACAGGTAGCAGGATGGCTCAGCTTATAAATAAATAAATAAATAAATAAATAAATAAATAAATAAATAAATAAATAAAATAAACACACACAAAGGGGGTAATACAGGAAGTCAGTTGCAAAAGTAACATAAGATATATAGAAAACGAAGAAACAAAATGGTAAAGTATTCTTATAAGTATTTACTTTAAATATAAGTGGATTAAGTGTAAATCCCCCAATCAAAAGACACAGATTGGTAATGGCTAAAAGGATTGAAAAAGACATCTCATGCAAATAGTAGTCAAAAGAGGGCATTGATGGGTATGCTAATGTTAAAAAAAATACACTGCAGAGGATGTCATAGAAATGGCTGCAGTGAATAGGACCCCCTAAGTTTTCCCCTGGAAATTACCACAAATGAACAGCTATAACTCATAAGAAGAACCTCTTCTCATCACATAGAACAGCTAAGGGACTCGCACGATGATTACTAGAAGGTGGGCAAACTGGGCAAATGGGGTAAGAGGGAAGGGACACGTGTACAGACGCAGCCTGCATCCGCGGCTGTGAAGACACGGGACCCATGAAGCAGATCATAGAGTATTACCGCAGAAAGACAACGGGCTCACTCCCTACACCCCACAGTCCAGCCAAGTGTTCAGCAAGAGCACATTGGTGTGCAGTGTCTGAGGCAGAAGCCTCAGCTCAAAACTCCAGCAAAGCTCTCTCAGACTGAAAATAAAAACAGCTCCAAATATCAGACGCCACTCCCACCCTCCTGCAGAAACCCTAACTCCACCATTCCAGAGTCTTAAGCTGATCCCTGAATGGAGGAATAGTGTCAGATTGCAGAACTGTGGCAGCCCCCAGGAAATGAAAGTCTAGGAAAGAGGTTGCAAAGACTTACCCAGCCCACCCTTCCTGCGCTGCTTCAGGCCAGGCAACTTCAGCTGCTGAGTCACTCACAGGACCACAGAAGGGGGTTCTGGCTGTGGACCTCTCAGTGTGCCTCTGGGCAGGCAAGAGCAGAGACAGCACTGACTTTGTAGAAACTACCAACACCACCCCATAGCCACACTCATCTAGAATTGAATTGCCAGGGTCACTTTGTGCGCCAGGTGGCCTGCTCTGCCCCCACAAGATGCAGAGGCATTTTTGTATAGCAGAGGACAATCTGGAGAGAGCTTGGTGGACTTTAGCCAAGACTGGCACTGGGGTTTTGTCGCATCCCACACGACATGAGCAGTGGGAGAATGAGAGGGGGCAGCAAAAGGTTAAGAAATAAAAGAAACAGCAGTCAAGAGTTAGATGACTGTGGGGCCAAGGGGCTCCAGCTTCATGAACTAAGAGCCCTGAATCGGGCCGACACACCGCTTTTATTTCTCCACCTACCCAGAAGTAGCATTGTGCTCTCCACAGTCTGTGAGTCTCATTCCTGAGAACTTGCTCAAGGCAGATTACCCATGCCTGCAAGCTGCTATTACCGAGAGTCTGCCTGCAGCGATAAGACAGATGCTCTGTCTTCACACACCCTATATGCATACGACCCCAGGAAGATAAGATTATTGTGCTGAGGACAGATACTATCACATCATCAGGTCACTTCCCAAGCAGGTTGAGGGAAGGAATGTAGCTACAGAGGTAGAAAACCTCCAGTCTTTTTTGGGGGTGAGTGAGGGCTCATGCCCACCTCCATCAGCCTCAAGATTTCTCCAAATGGCCTCCACCCGACCGTGCCTGTCTTAGGTTGTTCCTCCCATGAGGAATCTTACCCGTTATTGACTAACCGACCATCTTTTGGAGCCAAACAGGGAGACACAAGGTATATGAGCAATGTCCTCAAAAAGGTCAGTTTAAGGTTAAGTGCGGGGGGACAGATTGCTGGACAGCTGCGTGGCAACAAGGTTTGGTTTTTTGGGTGTTTTTTTTCTTTTTTTGTCTTTTGGGGTTTTTTTTCTATTTCATTATGACCATTTTTCCTTTTTTATATATGTATATATGTGTATATATTTGTTCATATATATAGGTGTGTAGCTATATATATACACACACATATACTCTCTCTCCTTTTTTTTTCTCCTTTCTTTTCCTTGCTCTACTTTACGTCCTTCTTTCCATTTTACTGCATTTTTTTTTTGGAGCAGCTATTTTGTTTGTTGTGTTTCTTTTGTTTATTTTTTGTATTCTTGATATTTTTGTGTATGTTGAGCATTGGTTGTTGGTTGTTTTTACATGTGACAGTATCTGGTTTCCTTTGGTGGCTGTTGTGGTTATGCTTGTTTATCTGGTTTGTTCTACAATTGCTTTGCAGCAGGGCCCAGCCAAAGAGGCACAAGCATTATCACACCCAGAGGCCAACTTTAGACCAAACAAGAGCATTACTGGGTTTCACCTACAGGAGTCACACCCAAAGGGAAATCTCTACAGGCACAAGAACCCATAGGGGCCAAGCCTCCTCAGAGAGGTCAACCCTCACACAGCAGCTCATACACTGTAGACATAGCTAATCCTCACAGCTACTCAGCCTGAGAGTCAATCCCACCTACTGGCAAGCCAAAAGCAATCAAATCTCAATTTCAACAGCAGAAGCCACACAACACAAGGAACGCCCCTGGTACACATGCACAGGAGAATAGGGAGACTGAGCAATTCAAATATAAAAGACACAGACCACATAGTTTCACCCAGCAAAGACTGATAAACCTAGGGGATCTACCTAATACATTGAAGTAAGCACAAAGAGCCAGCCAGAAGAGGAAAACAAAGAAACATGTCCCAAATAAAATAACAGAATAAACCTCCAGAATCAGTGAAACTAGATGAAATAGAGGCAACCAACTTATCAGAGGCAGAGTTTAGAACACTGATGATAAAAATGTTTAAGGAACTTAGTGAGAACTTAAAGAAGAGTAGAGAAATCATGAAAAACAACTGGTTAGAGCTAAATAATACAATTACTGAAATAAATAACAAACTCGAAGGAATTACCAGCAGATTAGATAAAGCAGAGGATCGAATCAGCAACATAAAAGACAACATAGCAGAGATCACCCAAGCAGAACATCAAAAAGAAAAAAGAATAAAAAAACATCAAAAATAGTTTAAGAGAGCTGGGTGATAACATCAAACACAACAAAATGCACATTATAAGAATACCAGAAGGAGAAGAGAGGGAGCAAGGGATTCAGAACATATTTGAAATAATAATGACTAAAAACTTTGCTAACCTGGCAAAGGAAATCGACATACAAGCCCAGGCAGTGCAGACAGTTCCAACCAAGACGAACCCAAACAGACCCCCACCAAGACACGTTGTAGTGAAAATGGCAAGGGTTAAAAACAAAGGCAGAATCCTAAAAGCATCAAGGAACAGGAAACAAGTTACTTACAAGGACATCCTAATAAGAAAATCAGCTGACTTTTCTACAGAAACTCTGCAGGCCAGAAGGGAGTGGTAGGAGGTTTTCAAAGTAATGAAAATCAAAGGACTACCACATAGATTGCTTTCATCAGCAGGGCTATCATTTAAAATTCAAAGAGAGATAAAGAGCTTCACATAAAATAATAGGCTAAAGAAATTCATTGAGTCGCCGGCGACGGCATAGGCTGCAGCCCCTGCTGCAGTGGGCTGCCATAAGCTACTGTGTGTAGCCGGCAGCCAGCGTGAGCGGCCAGCAGCTGCTGTGAGCAGCCGTCTAGAGGCTGGCAACTGATCTGCCTCACCCGGGAAGAGCACAATGATGGTGCCAGCTTGGGCCAGTGAAGCAACATCCTCCACAATTAGAGTGAAGAACAAAATAACAGCAACTTTTCTGTTCCCCTTCCCCGATTCCCCAATGCTGTTCCCCTCCCCTAATTCCTCAATAAAGTCTTTAAAAAAAAAAAGAAATTCATTGCCACCAAGCCAGCATTACAGGAAATGTCAATAGGGCTTCCTTAATCAGAAGAAAGATGCAAACAACCTAACTAATGAAGACCAGAAACACAAACAACAAAATGGCAATAACTATGCACCTATCAATAATCACATTAAAGTAAATGGATTAAATGCTCCAAGCAAAAGACATATGTTGGCTGAATGGATAAGAAAGCGAGACCCCTGCATTTGCTGTGTATAAGAGGCTCACCTCAGATCAAAAGATACATACAGGCTGAAAGGAAAGGAATGGAGTAAAATAGTTCATGTAAATGGAAATGAGAAAAAAGCGGGAGTAGCAATACGCTAAGTCCCCGACTTATAAACCAGTTCTGTTCTGGGAGAAAATTCATAAGTCGGATTTGTTTGTAAGTCCGACAAAGTGAGTCATACACCTTTGACATAAATATGCAATGTAAAGCATAAAAAATCTAAGTAAACACACAATAATACTGTAAATAAATTACTTTTACTTTTACAGTTCCCTTAAAATGGTAGTAGAGTACAGTACAACAACTGGCATATAAAGGATTGCATGGAGTGACCTGACAAGAGCAAACCTGTGAGCTACTTCCACAGTTTGTTCACATCTATGAATGTTCAGAATGTGAGGTCCGTTCATATCTGTGAAAGTTTGCAATCAAATGTTTGTAAGCCAGGGACTTACTGTACTTATATCAGACAAAATATACTTTAAATTGAATATAATAGAAGACAAAGAAAGGCATGGCATAATAATAAAGGGATCAATACAGCAAGAGGACGTAACCCTAGTAAACATCTATGCACCTAACAGAGGAGCTCCTACATGTATAACACAGATATTGACAGGCATAAAGACAGAGATAAACAGTAACACTATCATATTATGGGACTTCAAAACCCTGTTGTTACCAATGGACAGATCCTCCAGACAGAAAATCAATATGGAAACATCGGCCTTAAATGACACATTTCACCAGCTGGATTTAATAGATATTTTCAGAACATTTCACCACAAAGCCACAGAATACACATTCTTCTTAAGCACACATGGAACATGTTCCAAGATAGAGCAAAAGTTAGGCCACAAAATAAATCTCAATAAATTTAAGAAAATTGAAACCATATCAAGTGTTCTCTGACTACAGTGTTATGAAATTAGAAACCAACTACAAAAAAACCTGGAAAACACAGAAATACATGGAGCCTGATAACACATTACTAAATAGCGAGTAGGTAAAAAATGAGGTCAAGTAGGAAATCAAAAGATATCTCAAGACAAACATGAATGAAAACACAAAGACCCAAAATCTTTGGGATGCAGCAAAAGCAGTCCTAAGGGGAAAGTTCATAGCAGTGCAGACCTACCTAAAAAAGCAAGAAAATCTCAAATCAACAGGTTATCCTTACACATCTGGGAACTGGAAAAAGAACAGCAAAATAAGTCCAAAGGGAGTACAGGGAAGGAGGTAATAAAGACCAGGTGGACATAAACAAAATAGATACCAGAAAAACAGTACAAAAGATCAATGAAACCAAAAGCTGTTTTTTTGAGAAGATAAACAAATCAACAAACCTCTAGCCAAACTCATCAAAGAGAGAGAGAGAGAGAGAGAGAGAGAGAGAGAGAGAGAGAGAGAGAGAGAGAAGACTCAAATCAGTAAAATCAGTCATGAAAGAAAACAAATGAAAACAGACACCACAGAAATACAAAAAAAATTTAAGAAAATACTACGAGCAACTATATGTCAACAAATTTGACAATCTGGAAGAAATGGATAATTTTCTAGAAGCATACAACCTTCTGAAGTTAACTCAAGAAGAAATGGAAAATCTGAACAGACTGATTACTACCAAGGAAACTGAATCAGTAAACAACAAGCTCCCACAAAACAAAAGCCCTGGACCAGATGGCTTCAAAAGTGAATTTTACCAAACATTCAAAAAAGAATTATCACCTATTCTTCTCAAACTATTCCAAAATATCTAGTAGGAGGGAAGACTCCCAAACTCTTTCTATGATGCCAGTATCACCTTCATCCCCAAAACAGACAAAGACATTACAAAAAAAGAAAACTACAGGCTGCTATCACTGATGAAGATAGATGAAAAAATCCTCAACAAAATATTAGCAAACAGAAATCACCATTATACTAAGAGCATACACCATGACTGAGTGAGGTTCATCCCTAGTAAGCAAGGTTAGTTTAATATCCACAAATCAATTAATGTGATACAACACATCAACAAAATGTCATATAGTCATATCAATAGATGCAGAAAAAGGATTGGACAAAATCCAGCAGACATTTATGATAAAAAGTCTTAGCAAAGTGGGACTAGAGGGATCATATTTCAACATAATGAAGGCCATATATGATAAGCCCACAGCTAACATCATATACATGGGGAAAAGCTAAAACCATTCCCCTTAAGATCAAGAACAAGACAAGGCTGTCCGCTTTTTTCACTTTTATTCAGCATAGTTCTGGAAGTTTTAGGCACAGGAGTCAGACAAGAAAAAAAAATAAAAGACATCCAAATTGGTAAGGAGAAAGTAAAATTGTCATTCTGTGTAAATGACATGATACTTTACATAGAGAACCACAAAGACTCCACCAAAAACTATTGGAACTGATAAATGAATTCAGAAAGGTAGCAGGATACAAAATCAATATTCAGAAATGAGTTGCATTGTATACACCAATAACAAATACTCAGAAGAAGGAATTAAGGAAAAAGTCACATTTACCATTGCTTCAAGAACTATAGAATACTTAGGAATAAACTTAACCATAGAAGTAAAGGACCTGTACTCAGAAAATTATAAGACACTGAAGAGAGTAATTACAGAAGATACAAATAAATGGAAACACATATACCATGCTCATGGATAGGAAGAATTAATATAGTTAAAATGTCCATATTGCCTAAAGCAATATATAGATTCAATGCAATTCCTATTAAACTACAAAGGGCATTTTTCCCAGAAGTAGAAAACATAATCCTAAAATTTATATGGAACCAAAAAAGACCATGAATAGATATGGCAATTCTGGGAAATAAAAACAAAGTCAATGGTATCACGCTACCCAACATCAAATCATACTACAAGGCTACAGTAATCAAAACAGTATGGCACTGGCATAAAAACTGGCATATAATCAATGGAACAGAATAGAGAGCCTAGAAATAAATCCATTCATGTATGGTCATTTAATCTATGACAATGGAACCAAGAATTTACAGTGAGGTAAAGATAGTCTTTTTAATAAATGGTGCTAGGAAAATTGTACTGATGCATGCAGAAAAATGCAACTGGACTACCGCCTTATGCCATATATAAGAACAAATTCAAAATGGATTAAAGAGTTAAATGTAAGACCTGAAAACATTAAACTCCAACAAGAATCTAGGGAATACATTTGCAGACATTACCCTGAGAAATATTTTTACTGATATATCTCTGTGGGCAAGGGTAGTGAAAGAAAAAATAAATATATGGGATTACATCAAACTTAAACATTTTTTTCACAGCAAAGGAAACCATCAATAAAACAAAAAGGAAGCCTACTGAATGGGAGAAGATATTTGTGAATGATATATTTGATAAGTTGTTAATATCCAAAATTTATAAACCACTCATGCAACTCATCAACAAAGAAACAAACAATCCAATTTAAAAATGGGCATTTCTCTAAAAAGGATATACAGATGGCCAACAGGCATATGAAAAAATGTTCAACCTCACTAATCATTAGAGAAATGCAAATAAAAACCACAATGAGATACCACCTCACTCTGGTCAGAATGGCTATCTTCAATAAATCAACAAACAAGTGCTGGCACAATTGTGGAGAAAAGGGAACCCTGGTGCACTGTTGGTGGGACTGCAGATTGGTGCAGCCATTATGGAAATCTGTATGGAAGTATCTCAAAAAACTGAAAATGGAACTTTCTTTTGACCCAGCAATTCCACTCTTAAGTATCTATCCAGAGAAACCCAAGACATTAATTTGAAAAAAATATATGCACCCCCTAGGTTTATTTCAGCACAATTTACAATAGCCAAGACCTGGAAACAACCGAAATACCCATCAGTAGATGACTAGATTAAGAAATTGTGTGGGCTGGACAAGTGGCTCAGTTGATTAAGAGCTTGCTCAAGAGTTTGAGCTCTGAGCAACAGTGGTTCGATGCATGGCCTGAGCTGAGCTGCTGCTGAGCTGCCAACAGGTGGCAGGATGGCTCAGCTAAAAAAAAAAAGGAAACTGTGGTCCATTTATACAATGGAGTATTACTCAGCTATAAAGAAGAATGAAATCTTACCATTTGCAACGATATGGATGGACCTAGAGAATATTATGCTAAGTGAAATAAGTCAGTTGGAGAAAGACAAATAGCATATGTTCTCACTTATATGTGGAATCTAAAGAACTGAATAAATGAGCAATGTAAACAGAAATAGTCTCAGAGACATAGAGGAACAACTGATGGTTGCCAGATGGGAAGGTGGTGGGGATGAGAGAGAAGGGGAAGGGACTAGACAACATACATTGGTAACTACAATATTGCCAAGGGATAAGAAAGACAGTTTTGGGAATGTAATCAATAATGTTGTAAATATATTTTAGGGTGTCAGATGGACACATGTCTTGTTAGGTAGACCACTTCCTGGATAGTGTAGAGGCCTGACCACTGCACTGTACATCTGAAACTGCCATCGAATAATATTGCATGCCAACTATAATTTATATATATATATATATATATATATATATATATATATATATATATATATANTATATATATAAAATCACGGGATGTGGAATACAGTGTGGGAATTGGAGTCAATAGAATTGTAATACATATGTACGATATCGGGAGGGACAGTAGATTGGAGGAGAGGGGTTGTCACTTTGTGAGGGGTGAAAAGTATAACTATTGCATTGTTTTGTACACCTGAATCTAATAAAAAAACTTAAAAAATGAACGAGAACTCTTTAAAGAAAAAAAATTTGTAATACGATACCATTTTTATTTAAAAATTATAGTTTTATTTGTAATTATTACAATATGCAGAGAAAATTACATGGAAGGAGATATTCCTAAAGGTTAACAGAGGGCATTTCTGGGTGGTGGAATTTTAGAGGATTCATTTTTATATAATTTTTAGTATTTTATAAAAATTTTTCCTGAGCTTATATTGTTTTTATAATCAATCAAAAGAACAAAATCTAATTTGCCAAAATAAAAATAAAAAGTTAAACATAGAAAAGAAAAAACATAAACCTCAGAGATGATACAGAGTGGAGTAAGGGAAATATGACTGTATTTCCAAAAAGGAGAGGACTATGAGGGGAACAAGGTACAAAATTCATGACAGTAACTTAACTCTCATATAACAAATAAAAGCCAGTTAAGTAAAACATCTTGTTTTTTGGCTGACACATAACCTAGCTTTTATTTTATTTAGAAGAACACCTGTATTGTAAACAACAATTAGATATGCAGTACATTAGCAATCTATATTTTCCGAACTTTTTAGTTCTTTACTCACCTAAAACTTTTGGAATTATGCAAAAAAGATGAAAGGTTGGCCATCAAAAAGGATAATTCATCATTTCTTATAACTGTTTCACTGGACTGGCCAGTCATAGTGGCTACTACACTCACAGTCCACTTCTGAGAAAAACTGCCACACTTACATGAGCCCTGGGTGGTGCCCTATGCAGAGACCCAATCTGTATGCTGGATAGTGGCATCTGAAAAAGCTGATGTGAAAGCTCCGCCCAAATAATGATGAAGTGAGTGGTTAGCCTATTAGATCCTTACTCAGGAAATTATGCCACAGACACAGTGAGGGCATTGAGAAGTTGATAGAATGAACAGAAGTAAAAATAGACATGGGAGAAAATAATAGAAAAGGAGGTGATGAATGGAAGAGCACTGGAGTAAGAATCAACTGGTACCTGCTACTACCGCCTGTCAAGTCGTCAAAACTTTCTGAACCTCTGATGCTACTGGCTCAAGTTCCATGAGGCTTGCCCATGTAATGGAGATGTCCTTTATTGCTATTTGCATATGGAGTGTTAGTCTCAATGTCCATTTCTTTCTGTAACCTAAATGAATCTCTATAATCCTTTTAACCACAAGATGTTAACACAATGCTTTTTTTCTTTATATAAAAATAAAACTATTTAATTATAAAAAAAGATACACCACATGCCAAAAACCATTAGCAGAAAAGAAGGAAATAATGATTTGTGTAAAGATAAGTAGAGAATAGTAAAGCAATAGAGGGAAACCCAGTCAAGATGGAGGAGTAGGTAAACACTGTGCTTACCTCCTCTCATGTCTGTATCAAAATCACAGCTAAACTTTAGAATAACTGTCATTGAGAATCACCTGAAATCCAGCTGAACTGAAGCCCTACAACTAAGAACATGCAGAAGAAGCCACCTCAAGACTGGTAGGAGGGATGGGGTTTTGGAACAGATTGATACCACACCCACATATTACAATAAAAATTGGGAGAGGGGGAGATGGCAAATTAGGCAAACTGCTGAATGCCTACTGCCACCCAGGATCACACCAAAATTACAAATAAAACAATCAACCTCAAGAATCATCTTATGACCAGATGAACAGAACCCCTATAACTAAGAATATAAAGAAGAGGCCATATCGAGAATGGTAGGAGAGATGGAGATGCAAATCGGGCTGACCCCAAACCAAGAAGTAGTGGTTGAATACCGGAGGGACACCACAATGGCAGAGGTGCCTCTGGAAGAGGAAGGGGTCCCAACCCCAAACTGGGCTATCTAGCCCAGGAGTCCTGTGTTGGAAAGAGGAGTTGCCACAACATCTGGTGGTGAAATTCAGGGAGGACTTTGTCTATCCAGATTGAAGTCAGCTGGAAACCCAGACACCCTCATAAATGTCCTGCACACAGTCTCATTCACTTGCAAATACTCATCTGGTCTCCAGTGGAGGGGCAACAACTCGAGAAGTGTGAGAGACATGCTAGGAAAGACCGAATTGCATGGCTTTGGGGTAAGGGCTGAAGGGACAGGAACCACTGTCACTATGCTGAGCCTGCCTCACGTGAAGTCTACCAGAGGGCACCATTTTTCTATGTTGAGCCCTCCCTCAAATGGCCAAATCTGAGACTGCAATGGTCTGGTAAAATCCGCATATGTGCACCACCTTGGTGATGCCCTGGGTATCCGCCCCACACTGCTAGTGCTATATCACCAGGGACAATCTCGGCTCCTGGGCACTGATCCTGCCCCACAAACTGCAGAAGGCTTTTACATCAGTGGAAAGCCTGCAGTGCACCAGGCAATATTTAGTGAGGGGCAGTAAACCAGAACTTGAGTCACAGCCTCTCTTAGGCAGCTCTCAGAGATCTGTGGACCCAAGGTGAGCAGTGGTGGGCTGTGGTGTTCGCAGGCTAGGCACTGGCACAAGATCTGAACCTGCATTAACCTTGCAAAACCCACTGACCATGCCTCATGACTTCCTGGGCCTCACCCAGCTAGAGTTGCATCACCTAAGGCACTCTCAACACCAGTTCAACCAGGTCAGCTAACACACATGAGGGGGCTTTTTCAGTGACTAAAATTATGGACAGCTGGCAGGGGGGCAAAAGGCCTAAGGAGTCCTGAATATGGGCCTTTTGCTAAGCTGCTCCATGACCAATACTGGTGGCAGTCAGCTTCAGTTCACAATGAGGCTACCCCCAAATGCCTCCAGGTCTAGCAGTGAGCAAACAACCACATATATCTTTGTAGCTCCTATCAGGTAGAACTGGGCTGGTTATAGGGAAGGCTGAAATTGGCCTTCATGGGACCCACCACCCCCTCAAGGGACACCAGAAAGAACACATCCAGAGCCTGGCCTCAGACCACACTAGAGTACTACCTGGCTAACCTATGCAGCACACCCAAAGGGTGGTCTCTGCAGGCACCAGTGCCCATAGGAGATGATCCCCCTTTGAGTTGTCACCACCCTCACAAAATCTTATACATTGTGGGTGTAGCCAATGCTCACAGTCTCAGTCAGCCTGAGAGTCAGTCTCACCTACCAGCATGGCAAAAGCAATCAAAACTCAACTACAACAGGAGAATACACACAACACACACAATGGACACTCCTGGAACACATGCAAAGTTGATCAGGGAGACTGCACCACTGGACTACAAAGGACACATATTACATAAGGCCACCTGGAAAAGCCTGAGAGATATAGAAGATGTACCAAGTAAATAAAAGGAAACAAAGAGAAGCAGCCAGAATGAGGAAACAATGAAATATGTTCCAAATAAAAGAACAGAAGAAATCTTCAGAAATGGAATTAAATGAAACAGAGGTAAACAACCTACCAGAGACAGAGTTTAAAACATTGGTTATAAGAATGCTAAAGGAATATAGTGAGAATTTCAATATTATATAATAAGCATAAGGAAAGACATAGAAACCATAAAAAATAACCAGTCAGAAATAAAGACTTAGAACTGATAAATTAATTTAGTAAAGTAGCAGTATACAAAATTAATATTCAAAAATTGGCTGCATTTTTATACACAAATAATGAACTATTAGAAAGAGAAATTAAGAAAACAATCGCATTCACAATTGCATCAAAAAATATTTACTTAGGAATAAATTTAACCATGACAGTAAAAACCTGTACTCAGAAAATTATAAGATGTTTCAGAGAGAAATTTAAAAAGATACAAATAAATGGAAGCATATAACATGCCCGTGGATAGGAACAATTAATATAGTTCAAATGTCCATACTACACAAAGCAATATATAGATTCAACAAAATACCTATCAAAATACCAAGGACATTTTTCACAGAGCTAAAGCAAATAATCCTAAAATTTATGTGAAATAAAAAAAAAGACCACAAATAGCTACAACAATCTTTAGAAAGAAGAACAAAGTTAGAGGTGTCACACTACTTGATAACAAATGATACTATAAATATATAGTAATCAAAACAGTATGATACTTGCATAAAAACAGACAAATAGATCAGTGAAAGAGAAAAGAGCCTAGAAATCAGCCCATGACTATGTGGTCAATTAATCTACGAGGTCTGACAATTAAGTTCCAAACTTGTTGCAACAATGTTGCTAATCATTTTTTATACCAGAGGCATTATTCATTATGAATTTGTACCAACTGGACAAACAGTTACCAAGTTTGCTATTTGGAAGTGCTGAAAAGGCTGCATGAAAAGTTAGAAGACCTGAACTTTTCACCAACAACCTTAAACTTTGTGGGAAAGTTGGTATAGCAGGGGTTCTTATTGTGATGTGCATGGACCTCTAGGGAGACCATGGATGATAAACGTGTTATTCCCAAAATTTTTCCCATGCACTGTAGGTAGATTCATACATATTTATGTTTATATATTTCAGGTATTTTTACCTAAAACAATGGGGTTATACTAGATACATTGTTATATAAACTGAACTTTTTGCATATCTTTTAGGCATCTTTCTATGTTAATATATATAAATATCCATCATAGTTTTTAATGATTCCATGGCATTAGATTAAATGGATGTACCATAATTTTTAAATTAATTCCCTAATGATGAGCTTTTAGGTAATTTCTGGGTTTTGTTCACAACATACACTATATATATATATATACACACACACATATATATATATATATATATATATATATATATATATATATCTTTATATTTCTAATTCCAATAGGAAACTTTCCTACCTGTGGATTGTATTAAGAAATATGCCCATTTTAAAAATATTTGATAATTATTGCTGAATTAACCTCCAGATATATTGTACCAATATAAAGCTTCACCACTCATCTATCATGTATGCTATTTATCCACATCCTCCTCTTCCTTAGTTATTATTTTTTTAAATTTTATCCTAATCTGATATGTAAAATCAATATTTTAATTTGGAGTCCATTGATTACTAGTGGGTTGAAACTCACTAGTGAATGTGAACTCTGAAAATTCAGGCTATTCATTTTTTGGAATTATTTTAAATTAAATTTATTGGGATGACAATGGTTAGTAAAATTACATAGGATTCAAATGTACAATTCGATAATATATCATCTATATATCACATTGTGTGCTCACCACCCAGAGTCAGTCCTCTTTCCATCATATATTTGACCCCCTTTACTCTCTTCTCAATTAAGCCATGTCTCCCTGTTATATGGCAAACAAAAAACATTTTATTCTTGCTTTCTGTAAAATGGAAGATCAGTGGCTTAGTACTTTTGGATACTTTACTATAAATTTCCCCTCCCCTTTTGATTGTGTTTATTCTGCTTATAGAAGATTTACACCATCTGTCTTTAAGTACCAGTCCTACAACATGCTCAGTGATAAACCAGGTTTGGCCTCAACATTTTTATTTATAGGAAAATCTGAGTGTAGTACTGGTCTCTATGCATGTTGAGTTGACATGAAACCTGGTATATAGTTACAATTTGCCACCCCCCAAAAATTAATTTTACTGGAAAGGCATATTTACTATCAGAGTCTAGATAAGGCACAAGATAATTGTAATTATCCTGTGGAAATAAAATTAATAGAATGATATACTTCAGGGGCTGAAATACTCACAGAAAAGACCAGTGTCATACTTATGGAAAATTTCACAGAAAAGTTTATGGAATGAGGAGGAGTTTAATGGAAAGAGTTTCAAGCAGGGAGCAACTTTATTCACTCTAACCTTGATTTCTTAAACTTACAGTTTTGATACATTCCTCCTTTTGAGCCCTACATGGAGTATAGGACTGACTAATGACAATAAAACCTGTTTCATAATAAATTAGCATGATATTGTGGTCTAGATTTTAATAGAGCTCCTTGCTTTAGGATGTGGTGGGTACTTGGCACCTATTTGACTGCTCTCAGGCTGTAGTCCTCTGCAAAAACACTGAGATTAAAAGCATTTCATTTTTATATGTTACACTGGGTTAAAATTTTTTTAAAGTTGTTTTCAACATGGTCAAGAAAACATGAGCACTCGCTGTAATTCAGTCACTGGTAATCTTCCATAGGCGTGGTTTTAAAACCTCATTTACCTTCTGTTGTAGAAGGGGATAGGGATAAAAATAACATGCAATCTCTGTTCTGGATAAGATTGCAATTCACTTGGAAAGACAGGCCAAGAATAGATGATAGAATTGGGAAGTATTTCTGTGAGAGCTGACTAGGTTTCTGTTATGATTTATTCTGGCAGCTGGAAACTTGCTAAAACCCCTGTTGCTGGGGCTTGTTATAGGCCATTTCCTGTCACATGTGGCAGTAAAATATGGCAGAAAATTCTAGACAAGCCCAAATAAACCTCAGAAAATTTCAATGTCTATAATAATTAGAATTAGAAAAATATTATTTCCTAGAAGATATCAAATGTAAAATCTGATTCCCAGCCACCTTTGTAGAAACCCTATAACTTGTGAAGTAAAATCACCTTCAGTGACCTGCTAACATTCACATCTTTATTAATGCTTACCTCATAATCATTCCATCAATTTACCATATAGATCCTGCTTGCTATCAAAAGAGAATGATTCCTCAAAATGTACAAACACAATGTCTTTGGAGCCACCCTTGTGTAATGAAAAATGACTGCCTTTGAAATAAGAGAATTGCTTTTATTCCCCCATTTCTGCCTCTTCGTAGGCAAATCTGAATAGTGTTTAAGAAGATAGAGACCAAAAACAAGCAGTCTGTTTTCAAACTTCAGCTTTGCCATTATTTGTGTGACCTTGAGCAAGTTACTAAGCCTCTCTGTTTCAGTTACTTTATATGTAAAGTGTGCATAACAATACCTCCTACTTCATAAGGTAGTTATTAAAAGTAAATGAGTTTATATATGTAAAAACACTTAGATGAATGTCTAGCACAAATTAAGCACTGTGTATGTTTTAGCAATGTGGATGATGATGGTGGTGGTGGTGTATGATGATGGTGGTGGTGGTGGTGGTGGTGATGATGATAATGGTGATAAGACCAGGGATAATCTACATCTCAGAACTACAGTTTCCTCACTTGTAAAACTAAAGATAGTACTACCTATTTCCCAGGATTACTTCAGGGGTTAACAGATAATTACTTTAAAAATTTGGTATATGGTATCAATTAAATAAATGTGTTGGCCACCACTCTATTTCTGCCATTCTTTCCTTTGTTTATAAAATAATGATAATGGTAGATTCAGGAATAGAGAGCCTGGCTTATTTTCTTTACTTTTGACATCACTGAATCCTTTAAGCATAAGCAGAGTCTTTCAGCATATGTACTAGAATAACTTGATTCTCAACATATCCAGCAAAGTTTTTATGCTATCTCAGTCTCAAGATCTTTTTGTTAATGTAACATGTATTGGAGATAGTTCAAAACCATTAAAATTGCTAGTCTTTGATGGAATAATTTGGATACATCACAAACGTTGAGTCACTTCTCTTTTTTTAATTAAAGTTTATTGGGGTGACTTCTCTTATCATGGAAGGGAAGTGCTCCTTAGAAAAGTCATCTTACTGGCTACCAGATAGAGCCATCCAACCAAGTTAACAGACAAAAACGTCCATTTATTCATTCTCCTGTTAGTTAGCACCATTGGACAATCTTTTTTTTACTAGTATTCAGTAAACATTCATTGAACTCCTTCTATAAATCTATCATTCTGTAATAGACATGGAAATGTATTGTCTAGATCCCCCTTCAAGGAAGAATTTGTTTGTTGTACTTACCTGCTGTAAGTACACCCAAGTGCTTCAGAGTTTGTCCAGATTAACATGCCCTGTTAGGGAAAGCTCAAATAATGACTTTTTGAGGTGAGATTAAAACTGTCTTGCAATTTTGGCCACGCAAGTGCCATTCTAGTTCTAGAACTCCCTATGGTATTGGTTGAGGCTCTTGAACCTGTATTACAGCTCAACCTTTTCCTCTCATCAGTTCTACTTCCTTCCTCTCCTTTACTTCTCCTCCCTTATTTATCCCAAGGACACTCCCTAATAAATATCCAGACCACTAACCAATTAAAAATCTGCTTTTCAGAGAATTCCACCTGCAACATACTTCCAGGTACTCTCTGGAGGGTCTATGCATTATTCTAGTTACATAAAAAAATTCCCTGCCCTACAGGAACTTACACTCTTACTGTGTATATATGACTAATTCTCACAAAATAGCAACTCCCAACTTAATACTTAATTTGTCACAGAGTAAAACAAAAAGAGATTGATCACTATAAATCAAGTCAGAGATGGCTTCAATAGTAAAATAGGGTTTGAGCCTATAACCTTTCATAATTTTTCATTTATAAGATACATGTCCTTTTTTTCCCCCCTCAGTTGCTTTAATTGGTTTTCTCTGAACTATCTGCTGTTATACTGTCTCTTTCTAGTTACCTCTGGAAGTCATTTAAGAATATCCTCATTGACTTTTGAAGAAAGGAAAGCTAACCAATTTAATATAGGTTCAAAATTATTGTCCTAGGTAACATCAGACACTGAAAGTTTACCAAATCATGTTGGTCCTCTTATCCAACCATCTGAGACACACACACTGACAATGAAATGAGAGGGTAGAGGGAGTCAAATATATGGTGATGAGAGAAGAACTGACTCTGAGTGGTGAGCATAGATTGCATTATATAGATGGTGTATTATAGAATTGTACACTTGAAATTTATGTAGATTTGTCAACCATTGTCACCCCAATAAATTTTAAAAAGAAAACAGATAATCAAGGCAAATAAAATTTGGATTAAAAAATAATTAAATGGAAGATTGATATTTTGGGTCCAGGGTTCAATAATTTTGCTTTCTATATCATCCAGTTTGAGTCTAAAAAACTTTGGTTGGAAGCATTCTTTAGATAACTGGTTATCAAGCAGGGGTGAAATTCTACCTACCATCCTCGCAGGGGACACTTGACATATTCTGAAGGCATTTTTGGTTGTTACAACTAGATAAAGCCCTACTGACATCTATTGGGTAGAGGCCAGAGATACTGCTAAACATCCTATAATGGACAGTAAAGCCCGTCATGACAAAGAATCACCTGCCCCAAAATGTCAATAGTGCTGAAGTTGAAAAATCCTGCTTTACTCCACCTCTATCCATATCTTAAATTGAATGCTCATATCTAGAGGCATGAAATTATACCTTCTTCCTTTTTTAAATGATAGTAGCAATTCAGTATTTCCATGACCATACTTGGAACAGTCCTCAGTAAAAGTTCTAGTATTTTCTGTCCAATATAGTAAACATTGGCCATACTTGGCCATTAAATACTTGAAATATGGTTGATCCAAACTGATTTGTTCTATGAGTGCAAAATACTCACCAAATTAAAAAAAAAAGAATTACTACTGAAAAATAATGTAATACACATCACTAATAATTTTAAATGCTTATTGCATGTTAAATTACATTTGGACATAATGAGTTAAATTAAATATATTATTAACTTAATTTTATTTGCTTATTTTTTAAGTGTATCTACTCAAAAATGTAAAATTACATATATGGCTTGCATTATGTTTCTATCAGACAGTGCTGATCTTTATGACTGCTCATCTTTATCACTTTCCATATAGTCTTCTAAGAGATTCAGATCCTCATGCCAATTAATTAGCACACTTAGGATCAGCAGTAACCCTCTTCTGTTCAATCCCCTAAAGCTGCTGCTTTAAAAAAATCAGCCTACTGATTACCTAAAGAATGTGAACTGAGTCATACAACTCTTCTTTTCTATTCAGAATTGTCCACATCCTATCCTCATCATCAGAACAGGCTACCAGTGTCTCGATGATAAACTGCTGTTTCCAGAGTATTCCTCTGACAAACACCATAAAAATTGCCCATAGGGGTTTCTCTCTGAAGAAAACTGTGTTTCTATCTTGGCAGGAGAAACATAAAACTCTGGATGTTGCTGATAGTGACAGAAAATCATGATTTAAGAGACATGAGGAAATATGAAGATTAATTAAGAAAAGAGCAAAAAAATAAAATCTTTCTAAACAAGAGATTTCAAGGTATGACCTTCTTATTTTTCTCTGAAAAAAAGAGATGTTTGATTTGGTGAAATAGAGGCAGCACTGGACTGAGAGTTAGATGCCTGAATTCTAGTAGTTTGCTTGCTATGTACTAACTGTGTGACCATGGTTAAACCACTCAACTTCTCTGAGCATCAATTAACATATCTGTAAAATGAGAAAAAAAACAAAGACTTTTGTTCACATCATATGAGAAAATATACATGAATTACTTTGAAAAGTAAAGTTATACACATGTGAAGGCAGCCAATTAAGTTCATGATCTCATCATAGAAAATGTGCTACGTGCCTCATTGCTGACTACCACTATGGTCACAGTTGAAATACTCCCCTTGGGAAGCTATGCACAAACAACAATGCCTAGTCCCACCCTTCAAAGCAATTTTGGAACTCTTTTTCTGGAATGCCCATCAGAGCTATTGTTGTATTACATTTGATGTACTGAATGTCATCAAAATGTCTTCCTTTCTCTTTGGGTAAAGAAATAATTAATTGGGGGCCAGATCATGTGAGAAGGGAGGATATGCCAATATAGTTATTTGTTTACTGGCTAAAAACTCCCTCACATACAGTGCCGTGTGAGCTGGTGCATTGTCATGATGAAAGAGCCATGAATTACTGGAGAAAAGTTCAAGTCATTTTTGTCTAACTTATTCACGAAGTCTTTTCAGCACTTGCAAATAGTGAACTTGGTTAACTGTCCAATTGGCACAAATGTATCATGAATAATCACTCATATCAAAAAAGATTAGCATCATTATTTTGACTCTTGATTTGGACTGATAGAATTTTTTTGGTCATGGAGAATTGGCTGACTTTCATTGTGCACTTTGATGCTTTGTTTCAGGGTCGTCTTGATACACCTATGTTTCATCACCAGTGATAACATGGCCCAAAACATTATCTTGCCTCTCTATAAGGTCTTGGCAAACTTTCACTCTCCTTTGTTTTTGTTCATTGGTGACCTTTCGGAACTATTTTTGCACATACTTTTTTCAAGCCAAGTTTCCAGTTAAGATTGTCCTAACTATTTCTCTGTTGATGTTTACTTGGTCTGCTTTGCTTCTCACAGACAACCAAGTTTGATGCACAGTTCAATTAGTTTTTGCAACGTTTTTGTCAGTTCTGCTCATTACTGACTGCACTGACCTCTCTTCTTTAGTGACACATTCTCTCTCCTCAGGAAAATATTTAATCCATTTGTACACTGCCATTTTCTTCATGGCATTATCCCCATAAACTTGGACTAACATGTCCCTTATTTCACTTCCAATCTTGCAAAATTTAACCAGAAACTTAATATTTATTCATTGCTCTAATTCAAGCTCAAACATTCTCGTAATGACACACAAAAGCACACAACAACAGTAACGAATGCCACTCATGAAGACACCCACACATGTCGACACAAGCTCAGCTGTGGGACACTGATATAACAAGGTTATGAAACCTTATGGATCTGTTTGTACAGTGCTGCTAATGTAAGCTCATGGCGGCAAGTTCACAAACTTAATTGTCTGACACTATAAATATATAAGGGTTTTATTACATTATGTGACATGACAATTAAGTTTGCGAATGTGTTCCAATGATGTTGCTAAACTTTTTTAAAAAACATTTTTACTAGGGATTTGGGGAGGGAAACAGTGTTGGGGAATTGGGGAAGGGGAACACTGTGTTTTTTCAGGACTCATCAGCTCCCAGTCAAGTTGTTGGCCTTCAACCTTAGTTGTGGAGGGTACAAGCTCAGCTCTAAGTCCAGTCACAGCTTTCAATCTAGTTGTGTGTGGGGGAGACATAGTCCCCCATCCCATGCAGGAGTCAAACCAGCAACATTGTTGCATGCTGAGCCATCCGGCCAGCCATTGGCAGCTTGCGGCTGCTGAGCTCAAGGTGCCCTGTTCAATCTTAGTTGCGGGGGGTAGGGTGGGGGGTGGGGGAGCGCAACCCACCATCCCACATGGGTGTTGAGCCAGCAAGTTGCTCCTAAGAGCATGCGCTCTCACCAGCTCAGTGGCATCTCAGCTCAGGCACAACTCACTGGCCCATGTGGGAATCGAACTAGCGACCCTGTTGCTGAGAGCTTGTGCTCTTAACCAACTGAGCCACTTGGTCGAACCCTCTAAACTTTTTCGTATCAGAGGGATTATTCATTATGAATTTGTATCAACTGGATAAATAATTAATCAAGACTACTATTTACAAGTGCTGAAAATGCTGTGTGAAAAAGTTAAATGACCTGAACTTTGCACAATCAACTCATGACTCTTGCATCATGACAAAGCACCAGCTCACATGGCACTGTCTGTGAGGGAGTGTTTAGCTAGTAAACAAATAACTGTATTAAGACACCCTCTCTACTCACCTGATATGGCCCCCAATCACTTCTTTCTTTACCCGAAGATAAAGAAATATTGAAAGGAAGACATTTTGATGACATTCAGAGCATCACAGATAATATGATAGCTCTGATTGCCATTCCAGAAAATGAGATCCAAAATTGCTTTCAAGGGTCGACTAGGCACTGGCCTTGGTGCATACCTCCCCAAGGGGAGTACTTTGAAGATACCACAGTGATATTCAGCAGTGAGGTATGTAGCACTTTTTCTAAGATGAGCTCACAAACCTAATTGTCTGATTTTGTATTTCTTCTAAATACATTAAATATGCAGAGGATATTTACAAATATGTATGCCAAAGGTAATAAAATATGAGTAGTTCCAAAATTTTACAATGACTGGCATCACTCCACAGTTGTAACTACATAAAAGTATTGATTTTAAAACAGTTATCTATTTTCAATAAAACAATGGTTATAAACTTATTGTTTTAAAAATAACTAGTTGTTTGCTTTCAACAATATTTTGAAATGATGGAAAAACACCATTTATGCCTAAGTATTTGGCCCCCATGTAGGACCACTTCTTACCATGTTGACAGTGTTACAATAGTCGCTTTGTATTTGGAACAACAACACTCCATGGTTCTGGTTAAAGGAGTTATGCTGTTACACTCAAAATATTTCAAAACATAAGGGAGTCTTTATTTAAGGGTTGAACATATTATTTGCTAAAGTACAATAATTAAATAGCAAATAAACTATAGCAGAATTTAAAGAAATAAAGGATTTGGGCAAAACCTTTGAGAAGATTTAAAGATATACCATTATTTTATCTTTTCTCAGGATCAAAAAATAACGCATTTATAGTACTTAAGCTTAAACTTTTATGACCATATAAGAAGCATGAATGACAACTTGGTATTCAGTCATCAGAGAAAGCTTTTATTTTTATTTATTTATTTTGGTGGTGACTTACCTGACTCAAAATTTAATCATTTATTTTATCTGCTTTGTTACCTACTTTCATGAATTGAGAGGAAAAACCCATACCTCTGAGCCTTCTGATATTACCATTTTAACTCACTGAAGAATGCCAATAGTATTATTTAAAGGTAAAAGTGGCCTTTACCAAGTAGAAGGCCCAACTGAGCAACACACACATGTTCAGTGAATAAAATAAGTGAATGAATGAATCTATAAATACTTTATTATCATTTATTTTGTTTTGCTTTGCTTTTAAAGAAATTTTTCATTGTTTTGATTTCCTTTTCTTTGGGGCTCTACTTTTCCCATGTCTGGGTCTAGTTTGCAATAAAGCAATTGGTGATTATAGCAGCCACTTGGCATATCTGCATATCAGAATTATGAATACTTGAGAATACCTTTGTTCTAAGAGCATACCTTTTCTTGTTTATCAGTATTCTCCTGGTATAACTCAGAGAGTAAGGTTTTTGATAACCTAAGACCAACTTCTTAATGTTAAAGAAATTGCAGCTGCAAATTCATGCTAAACCAGGAAAACATATAAAAACACATTGAAAACAATACCTGATTTTTTTAAACAATGTATTTTTAGGTAAATACTTGAGAATGAATTGCTGGATCATACGGTAATTCTATTATTAATTTTTTGAGGAATCTCCACACTGTCTTCCATAGTGGCTGTATCAATTTACATTCTCACCAACAGTGTATGAGGGTTCCATTTTTCTCCACAGTCTCTCCAACACTTATTGTTATTTGTCTTGTTGATAATAGCCATTCTAAATGGTGTGAGGTGATATCTCATTGTGGTTTTTATTTGCATTTCTCTGACGATTAGTGATGTTGAGCATTTTCTCATATATCTGTATATCCTCTTTGGAGAAATGACTATTGAGCTCCTCTGCCCATTTTTTGATTGAATTGTTTTGTTGTTGGGTTGTCTTAATTCCTTATAAATTTTTGATATTAGCCCCACATCAGAGATGTTGTTTGCAAATATTTTCTCCCATTTGGTTGGTTACTTCTTTGTTTTCTTCAATGATTTTTTTTTGCTGTGCATAAGATTTCTAGTTTGATATAGTACCATTCATTTATTTTAGCTTTTACTTCCCTTGCCCTTGAGGTCAAATTCATACAATCCTTTTGGAACCCAAGGTCCATAAGTTTAGTACCTATGTTTTCTTCTATGCAGTTAATTGTTGCATGTCTTACATTTAGGTCTTTGATCCATTTTGCATTGATTTTGATACACAGTGACAGGGAGCAGTCTAGTTTCATTCTTTTGCACGTGACTTTCCTATTCTCCCAGCAACATTTATTAAAGAGACACTTTTCCTCATTGTATGTTTTTCACTTCTTAGTCGAAAATTATCTGTCCATATTTATGTGAGTTAATTTATGGGTTCTAAATTCTATTCCATTGGTCTGTGTGTCTGTTTTTCTGCCAATGACATACCGTTTTGATTATAGTTGCTCTGTAGTACAAGCTTAAATCAGGAAGTGTGATACCTCCAACATTATTCTTTTTTCTCAGGATTGCTTTGGCTGTTCAGGGTCTTTTGTGTTTCCATACAAAATGCATGATTTTTTGTTCTTTTTTTTTAAATACCATTGGGATTTTGATGTGAATTACATTGAAAATATATACTGCTATGGGTATTTACCAAAAAAAAAGTCTGAAAACATTAATCATAAAGATACATGTGATCTAATGTTCATTGTAGCTTTATTTATAGAGGCCAAGATATGGAAACAAAGTGTTTTTCGATAGATGATTAGATAATGAAGATGCAGTATATATACAAAATGGAATACTAGTCTACTGCAAGAAAAGATAAAATAGTGCCATTTGCAACAACATGGATGGATCTTGAGATTATTATGCTAAGCAAAATAAGTCAGACAGAAAAAGTTGAGAGCTGTATGAATTTCACTGATATGTATGATATAAAAGTGAAAGCAAAAAAGAAACAAGAGAAACAAACAAAGAAACAAAAACTCATATATGTAGACAATAGCTTAGTGTTTACCAAAGGGTAAGGGAGGAGGGGGGTGATAGATGAGGGTAAACAGAATCAAATATATGGTAGTGGAAGGAGAAATGACTCTCAGTAGAGAGAACACAATGTGATATATAGATGATGTATTGCAAAATTGTACACTTAAACCTATGTAACATTACTAACCATTGTCACCCCAATAAACATTTCATTTGTATTTTTTTGGTTTCTTAAACTTCTGGCTCCATGTCTTATTTTTTTTTAATGAAAGTTTATTGGGGTGACAATTGTTAGTAAAGTTACATAGGTTTCAGGTGTACAATTCTGTAATTCATCATCTATATATCACAGTGTGTGTTCACCACCCAGAGTCAGTTCTCTTTCAATCACCATATACTTGATCCTTTTTACCCTCTTCTACCATGCCGCACCCCCTACCCTTTGGTACCACTAACTATTGTTTATATCAGTGAGTTTTTGTTTCTTCATTTGTTTTTAGTTTTATATACCACATAACAATGAAATCATATAGTTCTCGACTTTTTCTGTCTGATTTATTTTGCTTATCATAATAATCTGAAGATCCATTCATATTGTCACAAATGGTATTATCTCATCTTTTCTTATAGCAGAATAGAATTCCATTGTGTATATATACCACATCTTTTTTTATTAAATTATTTTTTATTATGAAATACACATTCTTCAGAACCAGTTTCAGTTGCACAACACAGTGCAATAGCTATAATTTTTACCCCTCGAAGTGACAATCCCCCTCCCCCAATCCACTGCCCCATTTCCCCCCAATATCATACATATCTATTACAAATCTCCCGACTCCACTCCCACACTCCACTCCACGCCCCATGACCATGCACATATACATATATATATTCAATCATAGTTGACATACAATACTACACAACATCAGCCTCAGGTGCACAGCACAGCGATCAAGCCTCCCCTCCATCCATGATGCAAGACATGTGACCAACCGACACCCCACAAAACATTCACAACATCATCAATTACATTCCCCGAACCGTCCCCCA